>NW_027555847.1:400032350-400632350 GCF_003287225.1 Phascolarctos cinereus
TATCATTAGGTGGACAGGTGCATTGTCCATTTATGTACCTCTTCTTAAAAGAAATGGTAATGGAGCCTCTTCTACCTCATTTCATTTTTTTTTAAATCAAAGACTGCTTTTGAACTAACAGTTCTATTTAAAGAGATTTCTTGCAAGTTGTCCAATGTGCCGCTGGAGGACAACTAACCGTTTGTTAGATGTAACAATGAAAACGAGAATGTCTTGAGCACCCCCCCCCCCTTGCACAGCTTAGAAAGACACTGGAGTAAACTTCATGCGGAATTAAACCCGATTTTTTATAGCAACATTTATTTTTTGTTCCTTATTCTCGGTATTGTTGACCCATAGATAATTAAAGGCTTCAGTTTGAGTTGTTGGCCCCACACAATACATTGTCCTTTTGTGGCTGCCCAAGAAGGGCTTTCCCTTGCTGCCTAGGGTTCAAAAACAATGAAGCACAATCCATTTATTTTGTTGGTGAATTGCCGCACAAAGTGAGGTGGTCAGTGTTGAAAGTTTATCACTGTCTTGTCCCTTTGGCAGAGGCAGAGCATTCACACACCCTCTGCCCCAGTACACAAATGTCAGTCTCTTTGCAGGCTGCTGTTTTCCTTTTGAAGATGCCGATGGTGTCTCTGATCCATTAATCCATTTATCCAGTTTCATGAGTGCATTGGCTGAATGAGCACACAATAGCCTTGCCCAGTTGGAAACAACAAGTCAGTGAGCAGAGCTGGCACACCCACCAACACTGGACACCACTTTCAGCTGTGTTTTGCTACTTGTTTCAGAAATACAACGGTGTGGATAACATCGTCAGATTTTAGTCCTTTTAAAGCATTTTTTTCTTTAAAACTTCCTTTCCTTAAGTTTCTTTTCTAATGTGCCAGAAGTTTGCTTTATGTGGAGAGAATATACACAAAGAGGAGGGGGAGGGGGGAGTATCCTCAGTGACTTAAAAAAAAAAAGTATATCAATGCTAATGATGATTCTGATAATAATAATGATGATGAAAATGATGATAATGACAATGATAAGGAAAGCCAGTCACTTCTAAACATGAAAAGGAGTCCTACAATGTTAGCTGTCCTTTGGTTATTATTTGTCATTGTTGCATTTTAAAAGTATGCTTAATTCTGAGCTCCTTCAGTAACAGCAGAATGTTTGAAAATATTAAATACATCTGTGAGATGGCGGGCAAGAGAAGTTAAAAGGTGCTTGGTGCAGTGAATGTTAAAAAGATCTCACAATGAAGTGATTAACATTTTTATGAATAAAATTAATCACGCATTAACTCTGCAGCTCAATACATCTGAATGCCAAATGTTGCACAGCAGTCCCTGTTTTTACACCCAAGAATTCTTGATGTGTTATTGGCTTACATCAAACATTCATCTATTAGGAATTCTGGAATATTTGTGAGAAAATAGTTTAATAATATATGTTTAAATTGGAGACATGGGGAAAACCTCCAAAATACCATCACCAAAATACCATCACCAAAATACCATACTAACCAGCCTCTCCCAGCTCTTTTTCTTTCTCTTTCATGCACAAATCCAGAGACAGTTCTTTTTTTATTATTATTTTATCTACAGATATGTCCAAGGAACATGTTAGAAAAGCTGTCAAGAGATAGAACTGTAGAAGAAAGCAATAGAAGCTAATGTAGAATTCTAGGAAACAAACAGAGAAGTCACCATTGTAAACAGTTTTCATGAATGATGCTTTAGCATTCTTTGGCCCTTATTAGTGCTCTCATTTTCTGGGCAAATCTTATTAGGTTGTAAGATGGAATCTTACCCATTATTAAAATTTCCACTGTCAGATAAGGGAATGTGATTCTCTCTCTCTCTCTCTCTCTCTCTCTCTCTCTCTCTTTCTAATCTCTTGCCACTGTGGTTTTGGGATTATTCCAGCAGGCTGTACAAAGGGAAGCGAAGGCATCTGAAGTGTCACTCTACAGCTGTGGCAAAGTAACAGAATTTCCATTTTGTTGATGCTCCCAGCACATGTGTGCAGCAGAAGGTGATATCAAAGGAGCCGTTCTTCCTCAGTTCTGCACATTATTTTTCACTGCTGTGGCGAATCTCTCTGAGCTCCGTGAACCAATAAAACAACAGTCCCTGTTTGAGTTGATATATTAATATTTACTGAGGATTTGCAAGGTCGGGGCTAAATGTCAGCAGATTGCTGGGGCAGTACTGTGGGGAATAATTAAACAAATCTCACAGCAGTTCAGCCTCCTAACATCTTTATTAATCTCCCCCCCCCAAACAGTACACTGAAATATTGCTTTTGCAACCTTAGAGAAGATTCAGAAGAAGTTTAATAATAAAATACTCTATTGGAAATATTTGCCTTTGACAGTTTCTTGGCCAATTCTCTGGCAGATGTTAGCTAGTTGGGAAGGCTATGATGTGTGAATTATCACCAAGCTGTTGGGATTCTCACCTGCCTCTCTATCAAATTCATCCTGGCCAATTTGCCAAACACAATAATATCACTCCTATGAATTGATCCCAAAACCAGAGATCTGTTTATGTAGTTGATTCACTTTACTAGAGATGTGACTTCTGGATGCCTATTAAATAGGCATCCTTTCTTTAACATGATTATAGCATGTATTTTAGTACAAGTTATACAATTCTCTTTAATAAGCTTCATAATTAGTGTTGGGATGCCTCATTACAAGTCATTGCCTGTAGCACTCCTAGGCCAAACAGCCCTTCTCAATCTGATTTATTTTTTATCAGGCAGCAGGAGCTGTCTGGAGTTTTTGTTTGTATAATGGGGACCTGCATTAAGCCCCTAGTGTAAAAATACCACAAGGAAATTAATTGCTTCTGTGTGGATTCACCACAGATGTGTTCTGTTGATCAGAATGGTATATTTTTGACATTGGTATCCTGCGGTGAGTTGTAAAAAAAATAAAATGAAAAGCCAGCAATGCAAACATATTAGAATCAATATAGATTCAGTATGGCATAATTGAAAACACTGGGATTAAAATAAGGATGTGTAATGAAAGTTCAAGATTTCTGCTAACATTTTTCTCCATTTCTTTTTTTTATGCAGTTTTTTTTTTTTAACAAAACCTCCTAATAAAATACACATGGCTAGAAACTCAGTTTTGGTTCTGGCCCAGAGATAAACTACTTAAAATAACACGCACTTCCAGTGTGGTGACTCAACACAACAAGGAGGCTGACACACAAAGTCACCCTCAAGGTCAGTGGTTTGATATCTAGCACTACTGGTCAGGCTGGGATTCACAGCCGCAAGCCTCAGAAAGTTAAGGGGACTGTTTCGACTGCATGTTCTCCGAGTACGTGGAAAAGTGAATCCAGGTCGATTATAAGTAGGCTACTTTTAAATAACTCTCCACAGTTTATAGATACTGTTCATTCCTGTGTCCCTCAGACTTGAAGGAAATTACTTCCGTCTCATGCTCCTTCCATTGCACTCTGAATATAGTCACAATACAATGCTGTGGTGAAAAACCACCCCTCTGCATTTCTTTTCCTATCCTGCTAACCTACTTCTCCTTAAACTCTATTTAGATTTAGATTTCTATTTTTTTAATGGCATCCTTTTTGGACTCTAAGTCCCTGGACAGGTATTTAGTCTAATTTTATAATTGTAGTTTTGGCATTATATAAAAGAACAAAGGGAAAAAACCCTCATGATAATTTTATATATACATATACATATACATATATGTATATGTATATGTATATGTGTATATATATATCTCCATGTAACAGTAAAATGGAAAAACAACAACATTTAAACATCACCTCAAATAGTGGTGAGTTTAATGACCCTTTAATACCCAACAATTTTGAACTGTCCTGAAGTTTGTTCAGAAGAAAATTAGGTTCACAGAATTAGAAAATAAATTTAGAATTGTAAAGGATCTCAGAAGTCATTTAATCCACTCCCTGCCCCCATTTCACACATGAAGAAATGGAGCACGGGAGAGGTTAAGTGAATTGTCTGAGGTTACATGGGTAGCAAGTGACAGGGCTGAAATTTGAATCAAGGTCCTCAGATTCAAAATCCAGTATTCTTCCCACTGGAACTAGCATAATGTAACCACATATTCCATTGATAGCTTGTATTACAAACATTTCAAGTTGAGGTGGCTGAAAATCATCAATGGGGAAAATGAGAGAAGACTTACTTGTAATTAAATAGATATGGTTACTATGGTCCTACTAACAAGGGCATTCAAGTTTTTGTAACTTACTACTGTGTTTACTACTGTCTTTGCAGCAGTGTATCTGGAATAGAAGGCTGATTGAGTTGAAACCTCTTCATTATAAAAAGAGACAATGTGGTTGATTGAAATCAACAGTAGATACACTGTTTCATCAGAATTGGATATTACTGAAAAGTACAGTTAGTCTTATTCATTGTACTTTGGTAAAACAATCCTACAGGTTTGAGGACCAGTATCTTGAGAGTTGGACTTAGAGTCAGGGAGACTCATTTCAGGTTCAAATCTGGCCTCAGACACTTACTAGAAGTGTGACCCAGAGCAAGTCACTTAATCTGATTTGCCTCAATTCCTCATTGGTATAATGAAGTGGAGAAGGAAAGGCAAACCACTTCAGTATCTTTTCCAAGAAAACCCCAGATGGGGTCATGAAGAGTCGACATGACTACAAATGAATGAACAAAATTTCTTTAAAAAAAATGAGCTAAGCCTAGGCAGGATTGTGAAGAATGCAAAGTTTGACTGCTGTGATTTCCCTCTTGCCAAGTCTCCTCCAGCTTCAGATGAGGCTTCCAACTTCCTGACAATCCTTGCCACACCCCCTTCAGTCAGGTATCCTGTATACCTAGGACCGTGCTTTCTAATAAGTGAATCCATCTTACGGTATTATCTGGCATTTCCTCATGGGAGAAGGGGGAGATGTGGTGTGTTAATGTATTAATAGAGAATAGAATACAGAAGTTTTCATGACCACAACAAATGAGACTCAAACTAGAATTTAATCAAACAACACAAGTAATAAAGGAGAGATTTTTAGTTAGAGGGGAACTTCCCAGAATTTCTTAAGTCAAATCATGTAGGCAAAGACCATCCTATTTCTAAGTCCTTGTTTCTTTTAGAGCCTTGTATTTATAACATGTAGAATTGGGCCTACTTTTTTTTTTTTGGTTAGCTCTAAAGTCTGCTGTAGTTGTGCAGACATGTTCTCAGTTAATAAAACTTGGTTTCATTCCCTATTTCATCTGTGACTCACTAAGTCACTTACTAACTCTGGGTCCTAATTTCCTTGCCTATAAAAAAGGGCAATAATCAAATTTCTGAGCTAATGACAAACTTTTAAAAAAAAATTCTTTAGTACACTGTCTTGAGAAATGCCTTTTATGTATCCTGAGGGACCCTAATAACTTAACATGCCTAGGAGCTGTTCGATATGAAAGCTGTCTTGAAAGTATTCTGAACCTTTGCATATTCTCAGGTATTCCCCACAAGACTGTCTTTCAATATAATATAGTATTAATTAATTAGCTTGATCCATATGCTGTTATTATCTTATCTACTAACTGCTATCAACCTAATTTCTATTGTCTTCCCCAGTCAAAAGCTCTTGATGTTTAGCATAATGACAAATTTTAGATGGCTTTTGCTTTTTTTGAGGGGGAAGGAACAGTGGGAAGATCCTTGATTAAGGAATCAGGAGATATGATTTAGTCTTCCAATTCTGCCATTTATTTAATCTAGCTGATCACTTAACCTCTTCATATGTCATTTCCTTCTCTACAAAATGAAGGGGTTGGACTAGCTGATCTCCAAGATCTAGTCTAGCTCTAACATTCTATGGACCCTTGGGGGCTGTATTTTATCTGTTCCACAGCAGTTGACTGGGAGTTGCTGACACCACGGATGCTTAGCTACTTCAACATGTAAAGAAGAGAGGTGAAAGAGAAAGTGTTCTCTTTCTTTTCAGTCAACATTTTACCTGAGCTATGAGATGGTGCTGAGTAGGCAAACCAAGGTGCTGACCAAGAAAGGTCCCTGTGTATTTTTCCCTTATTGTTAACTTGTCTACAAAAGCTTAGTTCTCTCATTACCCATTCTTGTGCTACTCCACATCCTCTAGAGATCACAAACTGATTTTTAAAGAGAGGTCAATGAAAGGAAAACTGGTTGTGATGAAATCCCAGGAAGGGGGAAAAATAACATGTCTATAGCAATGGAGATGTTTCTTCTTAATTTTTAAGCCCATAGTTTTTTGTTGGTTTTGTTGGTTTTAAAAGCCAAGTTTTAAACCTGCTCGGGCCTCATGGTTTCTTGGTTTTGAATTAGGCTCAAATCTGTAGGAAGCTGAGTTCATTTTCCCTTGGAAAAATTTTCCTTCCTGTTTCTAAGAATGAAGGTTTTTAAGAAGGTTTCTTAGGCAAGACTCACAAACTTCTTGGACATCAAATAGCTGTTACAAAACAAACAACATTTTTGATGAGCTCAGTGTAAATGAATCAGGAACATATGGATTGCATTTCCCTTAAAACACTCATGTGGAACTCAAACATTTTAAAAAATAGTTTGAGGTGTTCAAACCCACGACACAGCTGGGCATGCCCATCCTTAATTTTAACGGGATGAATTTAATCCATATGTTTCTGATTCACTTGCAATTATCACAGTCAAGTGTGCATTTTGAAGAGCTGTATGATGCTTGAGAAACCCTCTGAGTCTTATAAAAGAACTTCATAATCTCCTTCCCTTTAAATACAGTGAGTTGCATCTTGCTAATGTTAAACCAATATCCAACATTTAAAATTTGCATGAAACTTTTAAGCTTGAGAGATCTGGGAAGTCTTGACCTTGTCAAAATGCCTTTTTTAGTGTAGATATGGGCTCAGAATAAGACATTAGCAAAGATTAGGCCAGATTGGTTTAATTCCCCCTTTGGCATCTGGGAGGAGACTATCACTATTCCTGCCCTCTACTACCTCCCATGCTGTCAGTGCATCTGGCCTTACACTTAGATAAGGTTGTGGAATTATATGAATACTATCCGGAACTAAAAAAAAAAAAAAGAAAAGAAAAGAAAAAAGGGTATGGTTTTAGTTGTGTAAGGAAACACCAACGTTGATTCAATGTGACAAAAATAAATTCATAATATAGATTATTAAAATATTATAATTACAAAACTTGACAGGTATTGACTTCCTCATCTTACATATAGATTATGTATATATGCAAGTATATATGTGTTTATATACTTTAATACTTTGAATGATTCATGCTTTTACTGTTTTGGATACTCCCTCTACAGATGTAGGCTGTCATCCCTCCACATTTAATGAATTACTATTGCCTTGAAATTCACCATCTAATGGTCAAGTTCCTGGAGATGAACCTCTAAAGATCTACTTGGTTGGTTTTCACATAGCAACAGTCCTTTTCTTGGATCCTAATAAAGTCTTTTCTCTCTTGTTTTCTACTGGCCTGACCTTCAATAACTGTCAGTTACCTCCAACCAGCTATGAGATAGCTAAGGAAGACTTTAGTGTGATATGTATATAAGAACATGCATGTGCAAGTATATGCAATACATATATGTACATACATAACACAAATAAAGGACACACATACATGCACATATGATGTATAATATATATGTATATACAACCAATACAAACATATTTTAACACAATTAAAACACGTTTTAATTACTATTAAATCTCAGTTCTCTAATTCTGAGCTAGAGAACATACAATACTTTTTTTCTCATCATATTAGATATTTTATCCTCGTTTCTCTTACCATTTAAGATATTATAGTTGGGATAGATGGTCGCTCTACCACCTTACACCTTTTTAAAAAAAATTTATTTATCTTATTCTGAACTTAAAAAATAAAACAAGCATTTCCATAACATAATAGAATAGAAAAAAAGATGATTCCATATAAAACTACAAATAGATTATGTACAACTTGTTATTCCTTTTAAATATATAATAAAGTTATCATGCGACCTTTTTTCTCTCTTTTTCTCCCCCTCCCTTAGAGATGTCTACTGTTAGATACAAATATGGACATACGTATAAAATCATTCTATGCATATTGTTATTTAATAAATTATTTCTCTGGATGCAGATAGTATCTTCATTCATATGTCTTTTGTACTTGGGTATTTATAATAATCAAAAGGACTTAATCACTCAAAACTGTTCTTAAAACAATGTTGTTGTTACCGTATAAAGTGTTCTCTTGATTCTGCTCATTTTGTTCTTCATTGTTTCTTGCAAGTCTATCTACGTTTTTCTAAAATCATCCAGCTCATCATTTCTTATAGTACAGTAGTATTCCATCATGATCATATATCACAACTTGTTGTGAGAGCACACAATACTAACCTATACTGTATATTCTAATATTCTGAATCTCTTATTAGACCGGGATTTATATTTACCACAAATTGCCCTGTTATAGTCAATATTTTATGCATAGTTCCTTGCTACAGCATTTTCCTGTGTGTGTCAAAATGGAAATTTTAGTCCACCTCTCAAAGAATTTCCTGGTCATATGTTTTTCTTCTATTAATAACTGCTTTTATTTTCTATTAGTAAACAATTTTCTTAGAACCACTTCATTTCTATGGGAAAGAGATTTATGAATTCTCTCTCTATGTCTAGGAGAATAGGTCTAAGCAGTGGCAGATAATACTTGGTGTCAAATTAAATATGGTTGGAGTTTTATTTATAGCATTATTATAATATACTAAAGGAAATAAAAACAAACATACAAACAAAGGCAGCTCAGCATAATATTTTTGTTGTTGTTCAGTCCTCTATGACTGTTCTGGACCCCCATTTGGGGTTTTATTGGCCAAGACACTGGAGTGGTTTGCCATTTTCTTCTCTAGCTCATTTTATAGATGAGGAAACTAAGAGAAACAGTGAGTTGCCCAGGGTCACAAGCTAGTAAGTGTTTGAGGCCATATTTAAATTCAGGAAAATGAGTCTTCCAGACTCCAAGCCCTGTACTCAATCCACTGCATCACCGTGGTGCCCCAGAATAAGATAGCACCTTTTAAAAGTCTCATACTGTGAATGAAGAAAATTTGTACCACTATTGCTTTTTTAAAAGCAGTGGCATGGTATGGTTGATAGGGAACTGGCCTCCTAGTCAAGAAGACCTGGGTTGAAGTCCTGCCTCTGATGCAAACTGGATATGTGATCCCTGGCAAATCACTTAACTGCTCAGTCCTCCAGGGTACTCATTAAGAAAATCTAACTTATGAGGGGCAGCTAGGTGGTGAAGTGGATAGAACACTGGCCCTGGATTCAGGAGGACCTAAGTTCAAATCTGGTCTCTAACACATAACACTTACTAGCTGTGTGACCCTGGGCAAGTCATTTAACCCACATTGGCTCCCCCCCAAAAAAAAAAGAAGATAAAAAGAAGAATATCTAACTTGTAGAGAAGGTGTCAACCTGCTGTGGTAGAGTAGGTTTTCTCATTAGGAAGTTCCTCACACCGGTGAAATAGCAAGTCATCCCCATTGCTTCTTTAAAACAGAAACAAAACAATAACTGAGAGCAAGTTGCTATGTATAATATTTGATCTAATATTCTGACTAAAATAACATAAAACATAAGTAACTGAATAAATAGTTCCAAATTCCCTGTGTGTTTTACCTGGCTAGCAAACTTCAAATCTGTTATGTGTGACACCTTATTTTATTGATTTCCAGACACAACCAACCCTGCAGTTATTATAGCTTGTGAAGTTTGGTAGGCTAGAATGCTGACATGTTTTATGACATTAAAAAAATATTGAGAAATAGGTTTTTGCTTTTCACTAAATTCCCATTTGTTAAACTTCCACCCTTTTGACCCTTCATATATATAAGGCCTCCATTTATCTAGTTCTTTTGTTGTATCTTAGATCACATCTTTATTATACAAAGTAAGATGGTAGAAATTATGATATGATAACCAGGGATAACTGGCAATGTTCAGATTGGAAAAGAGAAGAAAGACAGGAGAAATGATAGCTGTCTTCAAATATTATAAGAACTGTCATGTGGAATCACAGATCATAAAATTGCAGACCTTCAAGAGATCATCTGGTTTAGGGGTGGGGAGCCTGCAGCCTCGAGGCCACATGTTCTAATTCTAATCTAGTTCAACACCCTCAATTTGGAGAATAGAATATCAAGACCTAGAGAGGTTAAAGGGACATGACCAAGTTCAAACAGAGAGTTAGGGAAAAGACTGGGACAAGAACCTTACTTTCTCTACTCTTAGTTCAGTGTTTCTTCTGTGTTTCTCCAAGAGACCAGTGAGAAAAAACTGTCAGAGCTATTCAATGATTGAATGGATTACCTCATAAAGCGGAAAAATCCTTGTAATTGGGTGTATTTACTCAGGGGCTGGATAAACTATCAGGTGAGAATACTATAGAAAAGATAATCATGCCCTGGGTTAAAGATTGGACCAGATGACTTTTTGAGTTCCATCCAACTTTAAAATTCATGGATTAAAATTTTATAAACAGCTAATTTAAGCATTTTGGTCCCAGTTTATCCAAATTATCTCTGTATACAGACCAATTAACTTTTAGTTATCAGTTTAATACTTATATCAGGGTATTGTGAAGCAATAGTTCTTTTGCAATATATACCAGCACCAAAGTTGATTCAAGTGATATTAAAAACATCCCAACCATCTAATACCCCTTGGCTTTTCTATGTGGTTGCACCATGTAGTGAATAACTGGAATAACTGGACCACTTTACATGTGTCCTTAAGATTCCTGTGTGTAGATCAGAAGGATCAGATATTTCATTCTAAGCTCCTTATCTACCCAAACCATCTTTGCTATATGGGACTGTAAGGATCAGAAAATTATAAGGTCTGGCACAAGTCAGAAGTAGAAGAATGAAAAGGTAATTCTTCCTTCCTCTTTTCCTCTTTCTCTCCTTCCTTTTCTTCTTTCCTCCTTTCCTCTTCTTCTTTTCTCCCTTCTTTAGTTCTTTCCTCCCTTTCTTCCTTCTTTAATTTCTTTCTCCTTTCTTTCTTCCTTCCCTCTTTTTTCCTTTGTTCTTTCCTTTCTCTTCCTTCTTTCCTCTATCCTCCTTCACTTTCCTCCCTCTCCTTTCTCACCGTCCTCTCCCTATTTCCTTCCTTCCCCCTTCCTTCCTTCCTTCCTTTTCCTTCTTTCCTTTTTTTCTTCCTACCTCCTCCTTTTCCTTCCTCCTTCCTTTCCTTCCTTCCAACTTTCTTTTTTTTTCTATCTGAATTCCTAGGTCTCCTAGAAAATAGGAAACATATTAATGAAAGGAGACAATCCATGGAGATGTGCAGAATTAGTTATAAAGGATCTTCGGGAACAAATTAAAGAAAAATTGACCAAAGAGAATGAGCAAAGATTGGGATAGAAGAAAAAGTCACTTTCAGTCAACAAGCATTTATTAAGCCCCTACTATGAGTCAGGTACTCTGCTAAGTAGGGGATTACAAAGAAAGACAAAAAACAATCCCTGCTCTCAACAATCACAGTCTAATGAAAATCCCAGGAGGAAAAGGAAGAGACAAATAGGGTTAACTTTCAAACACTTTCTCGTAAGACTTAAGCAAATTTTCCTATACCTTCATCATTTCGATTACATACTTTTTTTTTGTTGTTGTTCAGTCATTTTCAGTAGTGTCTGATTCTTCATGGCCCCATTTGGGATTTTCTTGGCCAAGATGCTGGAGTCATTTGCCATTTCCCTCTCCAGCTTATTTTCCAGATGAGGAAATTGAGGAAAACAGGGTTAAGTGACTTGCCCAGGGTCACACAGCAGCTACATGTCTGAGGCCAGATTGGACTGAGAAAGATGAGCCTTCCTGACTCCAGGCCTGGCACTCTACCCACTGTGCCATCCAGTTGCTGTACTGCATACTAGTCAGGGGTGTACTAACTACTAGTTCTACAAAATTATTTATGGATTTATAGTAGAACTTTGATTTCAAGTCTTTATGGTCTTTGAAATGAAAAAATGAAGCAGGTTGACAATTATTCAGTGAATTTGGTTTACGGCGTTAGCCAGTATAAATGGTTCAGGCTAAGACTATTTTAAACTCTTCTAGGCAATTTATATGTGAGGAAAGAACTATATGAATTCTTTTTCAATTCAGTATTTGTATATCAGAGAAGTCTGAGATTTCATCTGCCCATGGACTACCAAACTAATAGGATTTTTAGATCTGAGAGGGATCTTAGAGATCATTTTATTAAACTTCATTTTATAGATAAGGACAGTGAGTCTAAGAGTGGGTTAAGTAACTTGTCTACAGTCACACAGTTCATTATCTATATGGGGGAAAAATGTCAAAAAAAAAGAAGAAAAACTCATTTTGGGGAACATCAGAAGCTGAGTTTCTAGATCAATTTTTCATAAATTCAGTAGCAGATTTGTGGGAAAATTAGTCAGTATCAAAACTCTTGATTAACATCATGCTGCGGAACTTTCTTCCAGGGGGGATGGGAGTATAGGATGAAAGAAGGGCATAAAATATGGGAGAGGGAAGAGGGGAAGAATAGCTGAGTAGGTCCAGGGATTAATGAAAGAATTGGCTGGATAACTCTGTTGACAAAGACCTCCTGCCCCCCAATGCTGCTAGCCCCTTTGCACCCATTTCAGGTCCCACATCTGCTCCCTTGGTTTCCCACATCCTACCTCTCCCTTTTTCATTTTCTTATAGCCAAGAATTCATCCCATCATTTCCCAGGACTCTCCCTTTAGAGATTAACTGTCAAAATCAGGCCTATGAAAGAAAACAGTTTTTCATTGTAAGTTAAATTGTAGACAAAGTTCCTGCTGAGGCCAAAAAATGCACTCCTTTTACAACTGTGCCCGAACAGCCTAAATTTTGGAGCAGCCTCTGCAAAATGTCTCTCTAGGCCAAAAGTGGTTTTGCTGTTAGAGTAGTGCATCTTGTGACCTTATGCCCACTCAAGATAGACATAAATGAACAATCTGAACTATCTTGATATTGGGCAGGGCCAATTGGATCACCACTTTCTCAGGATATGATTTCTTCTAGGTGGCATTGCATTGCTAGACTTCGGGTAAGGCTTTGGCTATTTTTGTTCTTTAGTTTTCCAAAGCATATTCAAATTTATTCTTTCAGAAAGCAAGCCCTCTCACTGAACTTCATTGTTACTTTTGTTTTTTTCCTTAAGACTGATATATCATGGAGCACAGAGCCACATTTTCTGAGAAGTCCTTAAACAGTGTCATGTACCAAGTGGATATTCAGCAAATACTAACTGTTGCTGATGGTTTGATTTTCCCTGAATTACGTCTGCTTTTAAGTTGTACTTTTAATGTTGAAAAATGATTTTCTCTACGGGTTTCTATAAAACAACTATAGATGTTAGGTCTTCTTAAATTTGACACAATTCCCTTTATGCCAAGGGGCTTTTTTATGTGACTTTTTAAAACAACATTATCCTAGTTATTTGAATTATACATTTCTATAGTAAGAAGCATCTTGGGATACATAGTATGAAAGGGTGCTATACTTAAGTGGTGACTAATAGTTTTGGCTAAAAGAAAGGTGCATGCAGTTAACTAGCTAATAACATTTTCTCTTATAACATTTCCCCACTTATAATGTTTACCTTTCAAATAGTCTACTGTGCACATGTGCAGTATTTCCCACTTTAAAACGTTTCCTTCTTAGAGTATTTTGCTTTTTTTTGGTCTGTTGGAAAAGTATTATAAAGGGATTTCCCTGAATTATAAATATGAACATATGACTTAATAGTCTGCATTTGCTGACTTTATTTCAGGAGAATTGATCTGTTCCACATTTCAGCAGATGTGGAGCATTCTATGGTAACTTTCCAAGAGTGTGTGGTGGTTTGTCTTCTCTTCTGTTGGTGGGGGAGAGCAAATTAAACATGATTATTTGCCTTTGGCCTACTAGCCCATCATGATAACATTAGTTGGCTGAATAACTGCAATCCCCCAGGGTCTGGGGAAAGAGTGTGGCTTAGAATGAGATTTTGGAGAGCTCATGGTGATATATCACTCTTTGTAGGATAAAGGGATCATTCCCCATTTTCTTCAAATGAAATGTTGAAAAAAAATAACAAACTGGTTACGTGGGCCCTTCACTGTTCCTGGTTCAAATCCCTTCCAGTTAATGCTGTCATTGAGAACAATGGACTTGTGTATATTTCAGGTTACAGGCACAACCTTGTAGGAATCTTATTTAATTATGTGATATATTAATGTTATATTGATTATGTTATTGCCTGTAAATCCAGTTGCTTAATAAAGCTGCAGTCATTTTGCAATAAAATTGTGTTTGCAGTCAATTAATGGGTGTCTGGGGGCAATGGGTTCTGCAGTGGGGGCTCTGGTGTTGAGTAAGCTATGAGATGAGGTACAACATGGACTGAATAATGAAACTGAGAAAATAAGAATTATGCAAAAGTCTGGATTAAGGAAAAGGGTGTGTGTATGTGTGTGTGTGTGTGTGTCGGGGGGAAGGAAATCCCCAAACATTTCTTTTTAACACATCAGACTCCAGAACCAGAACATTTATGTATGGTTTTCTTTAAGGTCCAACTAAAAAGCAGCATTGTGTGAAGCATCTGCACACGAACACAGAAGAGGATAATATTTGATTTAAAAAATACAAGTAAACGATAACTGCCAATATTGAGACCATGTGAAGGCAAAGGAACAAAGCATACTTTCATTGCTAATCATGTTAACATCAAAGTTTGAAGAGTACATTCTCCCATTCAGAGGAAATGCCATCACACTTCTGACGATCACATCTGCCACTAATATCATCTGGCATGTGGTCTTACTTTTATCTCTCTACCAAAATTTCATGTCATGATTTTAACATCTGATGCTAAATTCAGGTCACTACAAAATAAGTACAACTTTTTATTCATTTTCCACTTTCATGATGTGTCCAAGATGCATGTTCTAACATCAGAGCATGTAATATGAATTAAATATTAAAGTTTCTTCATGATTACTATTATTTTTAATAATGCTCCATAAAAAGTCAAAAGTAAAGCATTCCCTAATTCAAATAAGGTATTGATCCTTCCCATAAATGAAAGGCAAACAAAAATTCACATACTGATTTCTGGAAGACTTGTATTTTAAGTGGCATTGATGGCATAAGCTTAAAAACATTGGGGATAGTGTTGTGAAACTCTAAAGCACGTGAAGATACATAATGATAAATATTTCTTTCATTATAGGAATGATCTCCAAAAATACATTTTTAATCCTAAGTGTGAATCTTTGCAAACATGTCCATTACAGTGAAACTACTCAGTGTTTACATCCTGCAGATTTGATCCAAGATTTATGCTTTCAGGTTATTGCTTCTTCTCCATCCCAATCTGTCAATAAGATCCAGACAATGTCAACTTCATTTCTTCATGATCATCATATAAGTTTTAAGATAATACTAACATTGATTGAAGACATGAAATCAATCCAACACTTTCAGATTATTTTTATAAGTATTAAACTAAAAGTAATCTAGATTGTATACTTAGAACTAAAAAAGGACCTCAGAAATCAGCTTCCTTATTTTACAGATGGGGAGGAGCAGAAAGGATGAGTGATTTGCCTAATGCCACACAGGTAATAATTCACAAATCCAGGATCTGAATCCAGATCCTCTGGCTCCAAAAGTTCTCTCCACTACATCACAGTCGGGGTAAGCCAATTGTTTTAGAAAAGCTTAACAATTTGACACTCTCTAAAAGTCGATATCTTGGTCAACAACCCCTTAAAAAAACAGACAGATATGCAGGGGCTATTTGTGTGCGGTTGTACTTTTAAGATATTTATTCACCAGTGTTCCTGGAAATCCAGGTATGGTCATTGTTTGAATTTCTTTTAAAAATTATTTTCCCAGTTACATGCAAAAACAATTTTTAACATTTAAAAAAAATTTTAGTTCCAAATTCTCTCTCTCCCTCCACTCTCCCCCCATTGAGAAGACAAGTAATTTGATATAGATTATATATTTGCAGTCATGCAAAACATATTTCCATATTAGTCACACTGTGAAAGAGAACACAGACAAAAAAAATCCCAAAAATAAAGAAATGAAAAAATAGTGTGCTTTGATATATATTCAGATTCCCATCAATTCTTTTTTTGGAAGCAGATTATATTTTTCATCATAAATCCTTTAGAATTGTCTTGGATCTTTGTATTGCTAAGAATAGCTGTCATTCACAGTTGCTTATCATACAATAAAGCTGTTACTGTGCACAATTTTGTCCTGGTTCTGCTCATTTCACTTTGTATCAGTTCATGTAAGTCTTTCCAGGTTTTTCTGAAAGCATCATGATCGTTATTTCTTATGGCACAATAGTCTTCCATCATAATCATAGGCCACAACTTGTTTAGCCATTCCCCAATTGATGGGCATTCCTTCAATTTCCAATTCCTTGCCATCACAAAAAGAGCTTTACATATAGGTCCTTTGGACATAGTTCCAAATTGCTTTCCAGAATGGTTGGATCAGTTCACAACTCCACCAACAGTGAATTAGTGTCTCAATTTTCCCACATCACCTTCAACATTTGTCATTTTCCTTTTCTGTCATATTAGCCAATCTGATATGGGTGAGGTTGTTCCTCAGAGTTGTTTTAAATGTACATTTCTTTAATTAATAGTGATTTAGAACATTTTTACATGACTATAGATAGTTTTAGTTTCTTCATCTGAAAACATTGTTTGAATTTCAATTATGAACATATTATAGAGACTGGAAATAGCCCATGCAGTACAGTGGAAAGAACTATGGATTTGGAATCAGAGGAATTTTTAAAAATTCTACATAATTTGCTTCTGCACTTTTTTTAAACACTGGGTTGACCCCTATCTTCCCAGCAGCCAGCACCATGCAAATCATCATTATTCCTAAGAAAAGGGCTGTCATAATGGCTGTGATCACACTGCTGGCACGTAGGACTGCAATGTGGGGCAATTCAATTTTTTATCCAGAGATGGCTTCTAACACAAGGGCAGCAACAGCAGCTCTGTGACCCATACCTGTGGCCTGCACCTAGATTAGGGCAAGGTTACCATTAATCATTTATTTTTTGCTGCTGCCTTGGGTCATCAGTGATTCCAACATTAGGAACTGTGTTACCCAACTGTTAAATAAAGGGGTTGTACTAGGTGATTTTGAGGTCTCTTCTAGTTCAAAGTATATGATATAGCATTTAATAATGTACAGACATAACAAACAACTATACAAAAGAGAGTATGGAATCCATAGGAAGAAAATAATAGGTCAGTCTAATATATCTAAACATCTACTATGTGGAAAGCACTGTGCAAAACACAAAAACAGTTAAGACATATGAATGGTCCCATTTTCAAGAAGATATCATAAAGCAGTGCAGCATGATAATTAACTCAATGAATGATATCAATAATAAATGTTATTGAATGTAAGCACCTTGATGAAGCACTGTTTCTTTTTTTTTGTTGGTCTTTGCATGTCCAACAACCAGGATACTGCTAGGCAGGCACATAGTAGACATTTAAATAATCCCTTGAATTAAATTGAACAGAAATTTGGAAGACTACCCAGGAGAAGCCAGGGAAATAAAGCCAATTTAGAATGTATTCGTAGGCAACTAAGGGGCACAGTGGATGGAGTACTAAGCCTGAAGTCAGGATGATTCATTTTCCTGAGTTCAAATCCAGCCTTAGCCACTTAATTGCTGTTTGACCCTGGGGAAGTCATCTTCATCTGCAAAATGATTTGGAAAAGGAAATGGCAAATCACTCCAGGATATCAGTCAAGAAAACCCCAAATGGAGTGATGAAGAGTCAGACATGACTGAACAACAACAGTATGCATTTACAGATTATGCTTTGTACATATATGTATACCATATAAAAATGACAAAATCAGGGACGGATGGGGCTTATTATTAGAAGCTAATTTTAAAAATAAATTTTCTTTATTTGTTATAAACTTAGCAATCAATATCAACACAAGCATTTCCATAGAAAAAGAATAAGAAAGAATTGTTTAAGAAACTAAGCTTTCAAAGGATATGAATAGGGAGTAATATTTTCCTATTATTTCTCCCTAATTATGGAAAAAATAAAACTTTATACTTGAACTTTAGTAATAATGAAAATTATGCATCATTTTCAAGGTTCTGTTTAGCTGTCTTTTCTCATGTAGCTGGATCTACAAAATAGCATTCTTTTATTAGGAGTGCATCTGTTAATTAAATAGTTATAGTTTTATTATAAGAATAAAATAAATAATACAGATAAATTGAGTCAATTCATGAAACTGATTTGTAGCCACCTGTTCTATCCACTCACCCATGGCACTTATGCTTGATTCTAGGTGATCATGCATCTTTCAAAATCTTTTTAATGAAAATTCCTTAGAATTAGAAGAAAAAAATTACACTTATTTTCTTTGGCAAAACAAACCCTCCCAAATTTGCAGATGTTACAATACGCACAACTGTAATTTTCACAACAATGAAAACATTATCCAGGCATTAATGAGATTTACATGTGATAACAATGCCAAGGTAACATTATTCCTCTGGAAAAATGGTTTTGAAGAACAAGAAAGCTCATTATTATAATATTTGTGTTTCAAGTGTGAATTTTAATTAGGTTAATAAAGAACTTTCTGGAAGTCTTGGCTCACAGTTATTGAATCTGGAGCACCACAGACACAGAGAAGACCCTTGTATTCCTCCCCACCCCATTCCACTCCCACATCTAGCATTTAATTGGATGTCTCCAATTAGCATATTCTCTTTTTGCTTAATCCCATATTCCTTTCGTTCACTTTCTCTCCCTCTAGCTTCAGTTCTTTTTTGCAGTCTGCCAGAACTGTCATCACGGTGTAAATGAGTACTTCATTTGTCTCCTCCCCCCTGCCCCCACAGATATCAGACCCTTATCTAGATGTGACATTACTCAAATTTATGTGGTGTCTAATATTTGAAAAGCAATTTAATCCGGAAGACCTTAGTAGCCTGGCTCCGAACTCAGAAACTCCAAATTCTATTTCTCTCTTTGCTGCAGGTTTAGGAGGAGACCTTATTGAATAATCACATCTTGGTCCTCAGTTTATCCAACTGAGAAAACAGGGCTTTCATCCTAGCTCAATGGAGGTATTGTTAAGATTAATGAATGAGTTAATGACTGTCAAGTGCTTTGTGCTCCTAGTGAAAGGTACTCAGCTTGGAGAAAGGGCACTAGTGTTGTTGCCTCTTAAAAGAGAGACACTGATCTTAAGTAAATGAAGCATAATATTCAAAAATACAATGAGATCCAGATGTTAGCAATCAAATGGGAATATAAATCTTAAATTTAAGCTTAATGGGGTAAGTGTCTAACTCAGTAACTTTGAAGCATTCCTCAAAAAATGTTTCCTCTGTCTTTTCTATTCCTGTTCTAGAACTGAGGGTACTTGGTAGTCATTATTAAAGATCAGTCTTCTAACATTCCTTTAAAGGAAGATTAACTTTACCTTATTTATCAAGTGTTAATCTATAAGGATTTAGGTGTTTTTCTTTTTCTTTTTTAGATGTTAGGCATGCTTGGGTCCTTCTTTTTCCAATTAGACCAGCGATTCTTGTGGCTAGAGATTGGGAAAGTAGACAGTAGAAAGGTCTGAAACCCTTAAGAAACATTATCCTAATCATTTTCTTTTTTTTTTTTCCACACCTCTAAAGATATGAGCATTGGATCTTTCAAAATATTCATCAAATCTATCAGTGTGCCAGAAATGAGTATTAAGTAAGCAGTAATGGATAGCAATGACTAGTTTAATTTATCATATCCAATTAGTAAGTAGTAGTTGACCACTTCTCATGTTGGTTTAGTTATTTCTAAAGAATTCAAAATATCAGCTTTTTAAAAAAGTTACACTACTGTACATAGATTGCTTTTTCCTTTTTAGGAAACCTTGTTCAAAAAACAAAAAAGGTCCCCTAGATCTTTTAGTATACAGGGGATAAAACCAGATTTCCCAGCTGTGCTAACATAGGTACAGACCATTTTCTGTCTATATTAAATACAAAACACTACATTAAAATAACACTAAGTGTCTGACTTGGCTGACAAAAATTCTTCTAACTCTCTCTACCAAATCACACATAGAAATAAAAACAACCTAAGAATCATGCCAAAAGGAAAATAAAATCACTTTTCAGGGAAATGACATAAGATTCACGCTTTGTTGGGATAGACTAAAATATGGCTAGAGGCCTTTATGACATTCTTGTGAGGTAGGTGTGCTACAGCGAGTTGACTGGAGATTTCCATTAATGCTAAATTGGTCAGTGAATTACTCACACATTGTCCTGAGGAGTTGCTCACTTAGATATACAATTCCAATGAAGTTATCCTTATTCCTTTGTTTATTATACTACATACAACATAAACATAATGTGTGAGAAATGAAGCTATGGAGAAATAACTGCATGATGTTGACAATCAGTTTGAAAATCAAAACTTGAAAATCAAGCAAATAATTAAGGGCTTCTTTTTTTTTTAAATTCCATATCTCTGTTTTTACTCAGCTTCTGATCAATACAATGGAAATCCCTTAGATGATTCAAGAATTCCTGATTGTCTGTGTAAAATTTGCTAATCCTAACTTACTTTTTTAAACTATTTCCATAAAAGGACAAAGAAAATGTGTTGCCAAAAATTTCCAAAATTTTCATTTTCTCCTTGATCTTTTTTCCTCAGGGGAAAAAAAAAGAGTCATTTAAAGGCAAAATAGCCAAATTGTACATTCCTCAAACATTGAATTTATTTTCTGGTGGGCATCTTGGCACATCTACATGCTGGAAATATTTTGGATGAGTTCTAAAAGACATAACCACTCAATAAGAAAAAGGGCACCTACAAAACTCCTGAAGTAGAATCTGTATTTAAGAGGGTCACCTGGACACATTTTGACATGTTGTACTCTTGAGTTTCATCAGACATTTAGTAGCTGGACGAGGAAGTGAAGGTCTAAGCGTACCAGCCAGTGTTATTATACGGTGATTGACCTTTCCAAATGCATGAAAAGTCAACAGCCTTCTAATCATCTATCAATATGATTTCAGCTTTGAATTCTCTCCCAGACCTCAGGTACTGCTTCTTAGCTCCTGTCTTCTAATCCTGCAGAAATGGCCTTTCCCCTAAGGCAACAACACTAATTTTGACTTTCAAACCCAAGGGCGACCCAGAGGCATTTTTCCTATTTATAAAAAAGGAAGAGAAGAAAAGTAACTTTTAGCTTAATATTTTTCTAAGGTCTGCTTGACATGCTCATCTGTGGGTAACTATATTTAACAGATAGAAAATGATGCACAGGGAATAAAAGTAAAGATAAATATCAAATCAATGCACACCAGTTACATGATATTCAACTGCTGTTAATTCTAAAGGTTTATTCTCAGTAAGTTTAGGCAGGAGTCATATAGAAATTCAGCATGTTAAATTTATTACATAAATCATTTTTTCTATTTACATTAAGAGAATTGACTGCTACTAATTCACATTATATTGACTCCCCGAATGGCCAAATAGATGGATTTGGGGTCAGTGATAGCTCACAACAGATAGAATTTTCAGTTTATTCTTCATGATCTTTTCCTTTTGACACAAACAGTTTTATAGTTTTAAATACGATTTTGCTGTAGAGCATTCTTCTTAGAGCATAGAGAGGGGTTTTTTTAAATTAATGCCTTTAAAAAAAGACCCCATCAAGTTTAAAATTCCCAGCTTTTTGGTTTGAGAATTCAGGTATATATTTTCAGTACACGTGAATGTGTATTTCAACCATGCAAAGGTCAATTCTATGGAATGGAATGGAGAACTCTAATGAACACAATGAGGTCACAAAACAATACATGGACAAGCAAATAAAAGGATTGTATTGTGATATGGCTTTGACTGCAAGGCAGAATTTCCTTCTCTGGAGTTCTTTAAAAATTTGGCAAATTCTCATCTGGAGAGGAAGCATGATTTTTTTTCTTTTGTTATTTCTGCATGTAAGAACATGACATGTGTAACACCTCAAAATCTTTTCTTGCTGTGGATGCCAAACCAATATCCTAACTTCCTTGAACCACCCCCCCAAAAAATTTTTTAAAAAAAGAATAAATGTAATCTATTGCTCTTGAAATGGATAAAGGCTGTTCTGAAATCTTCTACAATCTATACTTTGTATTTAAGGCAGTCAGTTCTTTCTGTACTTGGCTTGGAAGGTTCAGTTCTGCTCTCCTGTTTCTAAATACTTAGTCTTTCTTTTTGAAAATTTTTTTGAAGGGGATAAGAATGCAGAGGAAGTGTGTGTGTATGGTGTGTGTGTGTGTGTGTGTGTGTGTGTGTGTGTGTGTGTGTGTGTGTGTGTATGATTTTAATCCACATGGGCAACTCCCAGTTGGATTGAGGATTGTCAATGTATGTGTGAGGTTAATTGACTTGCCCATGATCACATGCCTGGCAAGTGTCAGCAACAGGAATAGATACCAGGTCTTTTTGACCCAAAGGTCAGCCCTCTATCCATTACACCATTGCTATCTCTCTTTACTGAGATGATAAATGTGAAAATATCTTGAAAAATTTAAATCATTATACAAAACATGACCTGATTATGTCAACAGCAGTGGAAGAGGTGATGATAGTATCTCCTCATCCTTGCTGCTTTCTTTGCTCTCCTAAAGACAAAAGTGATATGTGGGTTTGTGGTCAAGGTTGAGGAACACTGGAACACTGAAGGGGAATTATCCTTATGTTGGCAAGAAGTGACCATTCCCTTCTGAGAGTCTGTTGCAGAGGAGAGGAAATCTGTGTGTTCTCTGAGATGCATGGTAGATACTGAGAAAGCAGATTTCAAAAGGTTCAGAGGAGGGGCAGCTAGGTGGTGCAGTGGATAGAGCACCAGCCCTGGAGTCAGGAGGACCTAAGTTCAAATCCAGCCTCAGACACATGATATTCACTAGCTGTGTGACCTTGGGCAAGTCACTTAACCCCTTTGCTTTACCAAAAACAAAACAAAAGGTTCAGAGGAAAGATTAATAGGATCCTATGGACATACTAAAAGGGAAGTCATCCCAGTAGGGGTGAGAGATCCTCAAGAATAAAATCATGAAGGTGTACTACATTGGAAATATTGCATTCAATTTCTGAACACCACAGTTGAAAAACACTGATAACTTAAAGAATATCCAAGAGAGGGTAATTGGACAATTAAAAGGCTTTTGATTTCATGGCATATGAGGATTGGTTGCAGGAACTGGGCACCTTTAGTATGGAGAAGAGAAGGCTTTGGGGTACATGATAATCTCATTGAAGTATTTGAAAGGCTGTCATAGGAAAGAGGGATTAGACTCATTCAGTTTGGCCTCAGAGGGCAGAAGTCTCAAAGACACAAATTTTGGCTCAATCTCAGCAAAAACTTCCTAACAATTACATCTGTCCACAAGTGGCATGAAGTGTCTTGACTTTGGAGGTCCTCAAGCAGAAAAAGAACAACAATTTGCATACATTACATTGGGAACTTCCTTGTGTATGGGTTGGACCAGATGACCACTGAGGTCCCTTCTAATGCTAAGGGTCTGTGATTCTGGCTAGAGGAGGGAAGAAGAAAGGGACAAACTATTTCCTTTCTGTCCTTTCCATCGTCACCTTAGCTTGGCATTTTCCCCCTTTGCTTTGAAAAATAAGCTCCTACCCACACTTTTACTTCATTAGAATTCACATAAAATATTGTATTAAGGTTGTAACCCAAACCTATAAAACTAAAGCAGTGCACAATTAGGGAAACAATATAACACATACCTTCCAAAAAGCAGACAATATGTTGATACCTTTACAGTTAACCATTTCCCCCAAATATTTAAATATTACATATCTTTATGTCTACTTTAGGAGAGTTTAATAGATTTTGATACTTTGCAGAGAATTAAGTATAGTCTGATTAAAAAGTTACTATTTCATGGTTAAAAAATAGCAAATCCATAAGCATTTCATTTAGGCCTTGTATCTGCACAAAAATTTTTTCCCCTTTAAATGTGCACGCATAGATGTTCCACGGGCACATGCAATGCTAAGCATGTGTACTCCAAATCTGCTCACATACCACATTATGCAGAGGGATTCAAACCTAAATGTCTATCAGTAACATGCGCATAGAAACACCACACCTGTTTTTTAGGCAGTAACAGGAAATACATAAAATTCATAGAAGGGTAAAATATACTCATTATTAAAGGCAAAAAGACACAAATCACAGCAAAGCTTCACATAGCCATATATATGCACGTGTAGTCTTTCAAGGGCTGTGTATTTGGAAACTACAAAATGAATCTTATTGTTAATGAATACCATTAAGTACTTTCATGCTCCTTCCACCCCAGTAGAATCCTCACAATAGCAATTGCTTGTGTCCTAATTGTCCAAAAATTTTAGCTGCAAGTCAGCAGATTTATGTTTTAGATAAAAGTCACCTAATTGCATTCCTCAGTTTGTAAAAATAAACTTACAAAAAAACTCATGTGTCTTGACTACAAAGTGAATTTTTAAAAGTTCTTTAGCAAGAGGAAAAAAAACCAGAATTACTGAGCAGGATGGTAAAAAGTCTTATTACTATAGTATTTATATGATAGACTACATTTTAAAATTACAGAGGCCTTTTGTTCTCTTGATGCACTTGTATTATGACTCCTATTGATGCTAATGAAACCATCATGGTTATATAGAAACAAACAATGACCTTTTAGAGGTTATGCTGCAAATGCTTAAGAGCAGGAAAATATGCCAATAACAGTTGCCGGTGGAAATCATAACCAAAGATAAGTCAATTAAATTTTGATTTGGAAAATTCCTTCTTATTTAGGGATCCAAATTCATCCTTCTCTCTGTACCTTTATGGAACTACTCAGTCATGAGCCCCATTTTTACGAAGTTAGCTGAATATACTTTACAAGCCATATCAGATATGAGTATCAGTTGAAAGAAATAGGGTTGTTTAACCTCAAGAACAGAAAGGAGGGGAAGGTACATACTCATTTTCTCGAAATATTTGAAGGCTATCATTTGGAAGTGGGATTAAGTCTGTTTTACTTTACATTATAGAACAAGAACCAATAAATAGACTTTAAAAAGAGGCAGGTTTGGGCTTAGCACAGGAAAGAACTTTTAAAAATAATATTTATTAATATCTTTTACTTCTCCATCACTTTAAATTTCAAATGTATTCCTCTCTGCTCCCCTACTTAGCTAGTCATTTCTTGTAACAAATACTGTGCAAGAGAAAGAGTAATGAAGACAATACAACTCAGCTAATGAACAGATCAGTTGGAAGTAAATGCAATGTTCACCACTCATATACTCCCAGCTGTCCAAAGAAAAAAGAGGAAGGCATTTTCTTATTTCCCCTCAAGGGAGTAAGAGGAGTGGAGATAAGCATTTATTAAGTATCTACTGTGTGCCAATAACTGTGTTAAATGTTTTTCAACTATTTTCTCATTTAATATTCACAATAATTCTGATGTCCCCTAGTCTGTATCACCAGCTGCAGAATGATTGTGCTAAGCATTCACAACTGAAGATGCTGCCCATATGAATTGCTCCAGGCACTGTTTTTGGTGCTTGCCCCAAAGGGGAAAAGTGCCCAACAACATATTTTGTTTTTTGTTTTCCTTGCACGCGCACACGTGCGTGCATGTGTGTGTGTGTGTGTGTGTGTGTGAAATGGCTGACTGAGCACCAGCATGTAATCTGGGACCCCCAAAAAGAAGAAAAATGAAAGGATACAGGCTTGAACTTGGACAAAAAGTTGGATGAGGTGGGTGTTCTCCAAGGTTCTCTCCTAGGCTTTCTTTGTTTTCTCTACAATTTTTCTCAGGGAAATTACATTCATTCTCATAGTTTCAGGCATCATTTATGTGCCGATGAATATGAAATCTGTGTCTCTACTCTGACTTCTCTTTCGGAGCCCTTGAACTTCATGTCATTGTGCTGTTAGGACCTCTTTACCTGGGAGTCCCCAAAGCAGCTTAAACTCAATTTGTTTAAAATTTTCATATTATCTTTCTTCTCAAACCTCACTTTGCTATCTTTTTATTGGCACTGCCATTTACCTGTTCTCTCATGTATAAAATATCACTGTTATCTTTGATTCTTTCTTCTTCTCCACCTTTCATATTCCATCAGTCACCAAGTTCTCTCGGTTCTATCTCTGTGGTAGAACTGTTCCTCATATGCACAGGGAAAGTTTTCTATTCACACTCAATTATAAGACCTAATTACTATTTTCTAATATCTTTCCTTCCTCTTGCTATGCTTGGCTTATCTTTTTTTCTCTCTTTATGTTGGCATCTTTATACTTCTCTTAAATAATTCCTCACTTTATTGTGCCTTCAGAATCACCATGAACCTCTACATTGCTCTTTGAGTGCACTTAAACTTTCATTTTTTACAGGCTATATAATTCCATGATTCACAGCTAATTGCCACTAGAAGAATATTAGTGTTAAAAAGATAAGCATTTGTTTCGAGGAGAAGCTTGGGTTCTTTAAAAGAACTGTCCAAATCCCCATTTCTCATCTTTCTGGTCAGTTCTCAGCCCAATTTTGTTGTCCGTTTGCAGCACCTATCCTGGATATATTCATATCTACATCCACATCTATATCTGTGTTTATATCCACACCTACATCAGCATCTACATCTCTGCCTCTATCTACATTTACATCCATATCTATATCTACTTCATCTAAGTCAAGGTCTATGTCTCTATGTAGAGCTACAGTTACATCTCTCTATCTCCATCACCTATGCAGCTAAGTGGTTCAGTGAGTACAGTGCCAGGCTGGTAGTCAAGAAGACTTGAGTTCAAATCAGGCCTCAGACACTAGCAAATCACTTTACCTCTGTCTATCTCAGTAGCCATGATTGTAAAATGGTGACAATAAGAGTATCTACCTCCCAGGGTTGTTGGGAGGATGAAATGAGATCATATTTGTAAAGCACCTAGCACAATGCCTGGTGCATAGCAGAAACATTTAATGCATTTTTCCTTCCTTCCTTCTATCTACATCTCTCATTACTAATGGACAAGCTTTATGGTTTGTCTGTCTGTAGACATGCCAAACTCTATGCCAGGGGTGGGGAAATCTGTGGCCTCAAGGCCTCATGTGGCCCTCTAGGTCCTCAAGTGTGGCCCTTTGCCTGAATCATATGAAGTTCCCATTCAGTTGAAGGGCTTCATTGTGTACCTAGAGGGCCACATGTGGCCTCGAGGCCACAGATTCCCCACCCTTTGTCTAGGTAATAAAGAGAGGGTTTCTTCCACAGATGGTAAAATACCTTTATGGCTACCCCTTTTATTTGGGAAAATACTGTTAGCTGTGTACTAATAAATTACCTCTAAGCCTGAGAGAGAGAGAGAGAGAGAGAGAGAGAGAGAGAGAGAGAGAGAGAGACAGAGACAGAGAGAGAGACAGAGAGAGAGAGACAGAGAGAGAGAGAGACAGAGAGAGAGAGACAGAGAGAGAGACAGAGAGAGAGAGAGAGAGAGAGAGAGAGAGATGAGAAGAGCAATTTACTCTTGAGTTCAAGGCTTTGCAATCTTTTCTATGTCATGGATACATTGGGCTGTCTGGTAAAGCCTATTACTCCCTTTCAGAATGATGTTTCGAGTGTATATGGTAAAATACATACAATTTAAAAGGAAATCAAAGGTTAGTGAAATTAAAAATGTGATTTTTTTCCCCCATCTAAGTTCACAGATCCTCTGAAATATATCCATAGTCTCCTTGAGGTTTATGGACCCCAAGTTAAAAACTCTCCTACACAAGAAAAGGAATGATACAATTCTAGTGTAATTCCTCCTCCCTGCCTTTATTGAACATCACCCTTCCCCCTCCCCCCAGGACTCAAAACTCTTTTTTCTACATAATTAGTTCTCAAAATTCTTTTTTAGAATGAAGGCAAATCATATCCCTCTGGCAAACATAAAACAAACAACAAGTAAAAAAACAACAGCTTGATGCTAGAAAGGATAAATTACTTGTTCAAGCTCATAACTATTAAGAAGTGCAAAAACAAAGAGAATCTACTGACTACCTTTCTGGAATAATATGCCTCTCCCTCTTCATTTCATTTAATTAGCACTGAATCCCCCCTCCCCCCCAAAAAAAAAGACTGAAATCTTTAGGAAAGATAATATAGCTCTGATATCTTTTCATTTAAAGAGACATAGTTGACAAGCAGTATTTTATACTACTT
The DNA here is from genome assembly GCF_003287225.1 of Phascolarctos cinereus. Lineage (NCBI taxonomy): Eukaryota > Metazoa > Chordata > Mammalia > Diprotodontia > Phascolarctidae > Phascolarctos > Phascolarctos cinereus. The sequence continues at coordinate 400,060,642 of NW_027555847.1, forward strand.
TGATCATTTTAAGATCATATTGATTTGTATTTTTTATAGACACTTTTTTTCCCCCCTTTTAGAACTGTCAGAATGAAGATTCCACCTACCCCTTCTTGTAGCATTAAAAGAAACCGATTGACTCTCCCCACTCTCCTTTACCCAGGAATCTTAAGGATTTCTAAGGAAAACTGAAAAGTGAGATTAGGTCATTGGAGGTAAAGCAGAGTTATCTAGAGAATAAGGACTCCTTCTCTTGATTAGATGGATTTAAGTTTCCTGTGGACATGCCCACGGCTGTTTTTGTCTGCCTTTGATGAAAAACTCTGTTATCTGTGCCTATGGAAGGGGAGAAGATAGTACAGGAGGTTAAAAGGAATGAAGGGAAAAATTGATTGTTCAATTGAAAACACCATTGATAACAGACTGTTTTAGTTTATAAAACGTCACCAACTGCAGCAAAATTATGTTTGCTTTTTTTGTAATGAAAATATCAAGGTGAATAGCAGCTGAACACACACACACACACACACACACACACACACACACAAACGAAATTGGGTTCTCTGTCACTACAAATGGTTAATTGCTGCAGTTTATCATTTGGCCTAGGCAAAAACAAAATAAGCAAATTGAGTGAAAAGGTTTAGCTAATGAACATTCCTGAATTTAAAATAGATCTTTGCTTAGTCAGTTAATAACATTTCTCTTTCCCTTTCTAATAATGATATTTTAATGTCTAAAAAGGTGACAAGGCTTTCTTTTGCTTTCCTAGCAGTGTAGGCTTCATTTTAATGTTGTAAGAGATTTTAATAGCTCATACCCTGGCTTATCTAGGAGGAGGACAAATTCACATTTCTGTATATTTGATACTTATAAGTATGGATTAACTGATTATAAATACAGAGTGTCCTAAAGTCCTAGGTCAGCTTAAGTACCTGAAGTTTAAAACTTCACTAAGACTTTTGGGACACCCTGTATTCATGAAAGACTCCTTCAGATATACTGTAGACAGGACTTTTAAAAAAGAAATTGAGAGTTCAGACTGCTTTCACTCTAATTCTTCAATATTACTACAAAACAAACCATGCACACGTAGACCTGCATACACTCACACACTTATACCTGTCTATTTGGCTGTATAACTTTAAAGAGGGAGCCTCCTATTTATTCAGATTAACAAGTGATTAAGATACTGAAATGGTTAGTTTTAAAGATAGCTCTTCCATCATTAAAATATTCATCCTTACCAAAGTAATGATGATTTATTTTTGTGATGGATCAATCAGGCTGAAGTTCCCTATATAACAATTAAATTTTGAGTGTCTCCCTCCTTTAATTACAAGGACTGGATTGTTTATTCTGTGGCTAACTACCATAATTCCATCAATGAGATAGCTCGACATACCAAGGTTAGCCTTTATTTTTCTATCTCTGTTCTTTCTTGATCAACTGATCCTGCAACTAGAAATATAACCCTATGAGGTCAAAGTCTGAAAGAAAAGTACCACATAAAACAAAGTATTTATAACTGTACATTTATGATAGCAAAAAAGCTGGAAACTGTGGGTCCTTATTTATTATAGAACAATTTAAGAAATTGTAGCATAGGGATATAATGCAGTATTATTGCAACATAACACTTTATGAATGTGAGGAATTTAGAAAAGACTTGGAAAGAATTATATGAACTGATGCCTGAGGAAGTAAGCAGAAGTAAGGGAAAATATACACAATGATTAAAACAATGTAAATGAAAGCAATACTAAAAGGCAGATGAACTAAGTTTAATTTCAATAACCAGTCTTAGCTGTTGATGACATGTGTTGAAACATATTTACCTCTTCTAGGTAGAGAGGAGGCTATGGACTTGAAACATTGGATATACTGTCAAGTGTAGTCAGTTTATTGGCTGGTTTTGCTGAATTGTTTGTCTTTGTTATAAGGAAAGATTCGGTGGGATGATATAGGAAATTACTATGGTATAAATAAGAAACATCCTCATTAAAGAGGAAGTTTAATGATGCAGTGGATAAAGCACTGGACCTGGAGTAAGGAAGAACTAAGTTCAGATCTAGCCTCTGACATATTAGTTACATGTGAGTGTAGGTAACTCACTTAGCCTCAGATGTTCTGTCTCTAAGATGGGAATAACAATAGCATCTATTTCATATAGTTATTATGAAAATCAAATGAGTTAATGTGTGTAAAGTGCTTTGCAAACTTTAAAGCTTCAAGTAAATACTAGCTACTGTTATTAAACTTAAAAATATATCCAGCAATGATACTTAAATCCATAAGTTTAACTTATTCTTACATACAATAAAAAAAAATCACAATTTCTAAGTTCAGCACTTGGAGTTTCTATTGACCTGTTAATGTTCATACCCTTTCAGAATAGGTAGACAGGTGTAGACTATTGTAACCACTGTACCAGTTGAGGGCATAAAATGAAAAAAAACAAACTACTGAATGTTCCTCCACAGAGAATTTCCCATCTTTGCAAAAAGCGACAATTTAAATCTTTAATATTTAAGAAGTTCTATGTGGTTATTGTCCTCTATAGAAAATCTAAGTTTTGTCCTTTTAGTTGTAGCTTTTAGCTATTGGCCTTTAGTTCTCTCAGTCACATGTCAAAATAAATACTGTCTGATGGTTAAAGAATACTTTTATCCTCCTTCATTGCTCACTGACTTCATAGGAGCCCATAACTTTAGTCTTCACAAGAAAAAAGGAGACTGTGATCTCAATATTTCAGCACTTTTATTTACCTTATCTGTAATATGATTAATAGATGACTGCATAAAGATCAAGGTGGCTATCAAAGAAAATGAAACAGCTTCATATGAAACTTGCTCGTTTGAATCAGTCTAGGACTCTATCAAAGCATGTGTGATAATTTCATGTAAATCCCGGTGTTCAGAATCTGTATCTTTTAACCTGTACATACCATTTTTATACACTCCATTTCAAAGGCATTCAAAGCTGATCTAATTTGTATTACAGAATTACATTATAATCTGCAAGCGGCACATCATACCGATTTCTTAAAATTAATATGGAAGCTCATTATAAAGACGTCTACAGAGGCCTCATGTAGTCATCTCAAAAGTACTTTGGCAGGGAAGAGCCACATTCTAAATTTAAAGCCTTCTGGTTTTAGCCAGTCATATCCTGCCTCTGATGAATGTATTTTCAAGTTGAATTTTGGGCAGGATAAGCATTTTCTATGGATGTGATTTATGAAAGACATTTTTTTTTTGGTAGTGTTTTAATCTTGAACCCATTCTCCTTCCACATTGACTTTAGCCACATGAGTTACTTTCGTAGATACTCACAGGGGCAGCTAGGTGGAGCAGTGGATAAACCACCAGCCCTGGATTCAGGAGGACCTGAGTTCAAATCGGGCCTCAGACACATAACACTTACTAGCTGTGTGACCCTGGGCAAATCACTTAACCCCATTGCCTAGCCAAAAAAAAAAAAAACCCAAACATAGATACTCATAGATTCCTCAGTCTCACTGTCATCACTATATAAAGTCTTTACTAAGTGTTTATAAGAATGTAGTACCATTAGGTACTACATCAGCAAGTTAGATACTGGGTTAACCAGTGACTCTGAAGTGAATTCTGAGTAAAAATGTAGGATTTATATGTGAAAAGGCTTTTAGAACTAATCCAGCACAACCTCCTCTTTCTCTAGGAGGTAACAGAGGCCTGGAAAGATTCTGTAGTTTGTCCGAAGTCACATGTTTAGTAAATAATTAATCTGGATTCAAACACACAATACAGAATCATACTCTCTGTACATATTTCTTTTACCAATTTATCAAGCCCTAACCTCTCTCCTGACTTCCAGTCTCACATCTTTAACTTGCTATTGGGTATCTTGAACTGGATTTCTCAAGAATGTCTTAAACTCAACATGTTTAACTCAACATGTCTCCCAAAACTTCCTTCTCTTCCTAATTTCGCTATTTACTGTTGAGGTCACCACCACCCTCCCAGTTACTCAGGATGACAACTCACATGCCATCCTCAACTCTTTCCTCATCACCTCACACCTAGACTATTGAAATAGACTGCTGTTTGTCTTCCCTGCCTTGAGTCACTCTCTCCACTCCAGTCCATCATCCACTCAGTTATCAAAGTGATCTTTCTATAGTGAACATATCACTTTCCTATTCAATGAATTCCTCTGGTTCCTTATTACCTCCAAGACCAAATATAAAAACTTCAGTTTGATTTTTAAAGCCCTTCATAGCCTGACCCCATCCTACCTTTTCAATCGTCTTACGCTTTATTCTCCTTTATATCCCCTGTGAACTAGTGACACTGGCCTACTGTTCAAAAAAAGTTAAAAAAAAGATATTCCATTTTCAGACACCAGGCATTTTCGCTGGCTTTCCCTTGGTTATATAATCCTCTCCCTCATTTCTATTTCTTGATTTCTCTGGTTTTCTTCAAGTTTCAGCTAAAATCCCACCTTCGGCAAGAAGCCTTTCTCATCCCTCTGAATGCTGGTGCCTTTACTCATTGACTATATACAATTTATCTTGGCTATATCTTTTTTCATACATAGTCATTTAAGGTTGTCTTCCCCTTTATATTGTGACCTCCTCGAGGCCAGGGACTACTTTTCCTTTTCTTTGTATCCCTAGCACTTAATGAAATGCTTGGCATATAGTAGTCACTGAACAAATGTTAGTTGACTTGTTTACTTGAATCAGGGAAGAAAGTAAATTAATTTCCTTATTTCTAGATAATAGTAGGAATTTAATGAATGCTTATTGATTCATTTCTCCTCACCTGATGAAATGTAAGTTCCTTGAGGGCAGAGACAATCTCATTTTTGTCTTTATATATTCAGTGTCATTGCTTGGCATATGTTAGATGCGTAGCAAATAGTGGTCTATTGATTTATGGGCTTATTATTTTCCCTGTCTGTGGAGCTACTCAGAAATCTAAGAATTAACAAATGGCCTCTTCACAGAAGATGACTTATACCCTTTGTCTCTCTGAGTCATTCTAGATACCATCAGGAATTACTTCTCCATTGTGGATAGTAGAGTCAAAATCTAGCTATCTTTGATTCTATTTAGGACACACCATCATCCCTTCTACTTAGAGCAATCACAGAGTCTAACTCATGTATCAACATTTAGTATGCTCCCACTTGAAAAGGAATTCCCTCTAATATACAAAAGAAATATTCATCCAGGCTTTGCTTGAAAACCTTGGAATGATTACCAATTGCCTCCTAATTCCCCATTCAACTTTTACATAAGTCTAATTATTAGAAAATTTAACCTGACATCAAGCATAAATCTATGTCTTTGAAATTTCCCCCATTACCCCTACTATAGCTTTTCATTCTGAGGTTAAAAAAAAAGTTTGTTTGTTTTTTTCCCTAGGTGATATATTTTCAAATATTTAAATCTTGTTTCTCACCACCCCAATCCTCTTCTTCAGATTATATTTTTTTCAAGCATTTTTTCTCTCCTTTAATTTGAAAAATAAAAATAAAATAAAATAAAACCCTTTTAACAGATATGTATAGTTAAGTAAAACAAATTCCCACCTTGGTTATGTTCACAAATGTCTACCTCATTAAGCATCTCTAGTCCCTTACCTTTATGTCAGAATGCTGTGGGATGTTATTTATCATCATTTCTTTGGAATCATGATTGGTCATTGTGTCGATCCAAGTTTCTAAATCTTTCAAAGTTGTTTCTTTCTACGACACCGTTGTTATTGTATGAATTGTTCTATTTCTGCTCATTTTATTATTCATCAGTTTGTATAAGTCCATAGATTTTGCTGAAACTGTATCTTTCATCATTTCTTATGGCACAACTGTATTATATCTCATTCATGTACTATAATTTATTCAGCCATTCTGCCATTGGTGGGCCCCTCTTTAGTTTAAAATTCTTTATCAACATAAAAAGAGTGGTAATCAGAATTTTTTGCAGTAGCGGATTAAAAAAAATAGGTAGATCAGTGGAACACAGAAGCAAATGAACCTAGTACCCCCTCCATCAAAATCTTCTCTTTTTCTGGTTAAACATCCCCATTCCCTCCAACCAATTCTTATATGATATGGATTAAAGTATCTTTGCCATTTTGGTTGATTTTCTCTGGATGCTCTCCATCTTTTCAGTGTTTCATGTTTTCAAATATAATGTGCAGGATACTAACTCTAAAAACTAGAGAACTCATAGGGGTAGGGACTGGACCTTTGAGTTTATTGATATAGGGAACTCCTGAATGATGAAATGTTCTCTCAATGAAGGTATTTGTCTTCTCTGCAACTTAATGAGAGCTGCTTAGATGATTGAAAAGTTCAGTGACTTGGTGAAGTAGGTGTCAGAAGCAAGATTTGAATGCAGACATTCCTGGCTCCAAGGTCCGCTCTATAGTCAATATCCCCTATTGCCTTTCTGAAAAAAAAAACATAATGAAAGGAAATTTGGGAAATTCAGATTCATGATTTTGTCTAGTCTAGGAACACATATGATAGATTACAACCTTGACATACCTGGAAGTCTCCATTTTTGCAAAAATCTCAATGTCTGGGTCTGTTCAGTTTATGTCGCCTGACCCTGTGAGTCCTGGATAGGAATCTTCTAAACCTAAAAGGCTTAGACAAGGATCTATGGTTATGCCAGGGGTCATTAAATTCCACCAGCTTTCCTTGGCCCCCCTTCAAAACTTAGTAAATATATATTACCTAAACTGCCAAAACTGGAGGTGAAGAACATGGCAGAGTCATACCTACCACCATTGTCTAGCAGGATTATGAGAAGAGGCAGTGGAGAAGAAGATATTTATAATTTGGACTTCACTTTTTGTATCTTTCATATAATTGCTTTAGAAAGTCTGGCTGCTTCTATTTTAGAATTTCAGTCAAGTCTTGTAAAATGTACAATATGAAAGCCTCTTATCTTTAGGAGTTGCCACTGGCATGTGTAACTTCTTTACGAGAGGAATAAAATGTGTAGAAATGAAGGACTTTAGCCAAGCTGCCCTTTAAAGCCTTGCCTCCATGTGGCAAAATATTGCAAATAGTTGTGGGGCTGCTCTGGGCCAGAATTCATAGTTCTCCTTTTTGTCATCCAGCCCAAAAGAGTGAAGGTTCCATGTCTTTTATTAGAATGTATGGAGAGCCCCTTTGACCTCTCTAAGAAGAGTCCCATCATTCTTTTCTACCTCCTAATCTTTTCTGAGTACTAGAAATTGGATTAGGATTAATTTTAGATACAATGTACAAGTTCAGAAAAGAAATGACTTTGTTATACTTCTGTATTGAGGTCAAGAAGACTTGTGTTCAAATCCTGCCTCTGACACTTACTAGCTGTGTGACCTTGGGCAAGAAACTTCATTTTTATGATGCTTAGTTTCTTTATCTGTAAATTACTTATAGTACCTACATCACATGGTTGTGAGGATATAAAATATTGTAGGTAACTTGCTTTGCACATTTTAAAGCACTATGTAAATGGAAGGTATTATGACTGTAGCAGAAAAATTACCCAATTAGGAGTTGTGAATTATGGCTACCTACTAGCCGGATAATCTTTTACGAATCAATTAACTAATCTGTTCAGTTTCTTCTTGTGGAAAATTGGGATAATTGGGCAGTTAGGTAATTTGCTGGACTTGGAATAAAGGAGAACTGAGTTCAAATCTAACCTCTTACTTACTAACGAGGTGACCCTTGTCAAGTCACTTCACTTTTATCTACCTCTGTTTCCTCATATGTGAAGTGAGGATAACAAGCACTTATCCCCTAGGGATGTTGTGAAGATCAAATGAGATAATATTTATAAACAGTCATACATGCCTTGTGGTGTTATATAAATTCTAGCTGTCAGTGGTGTTGTTACTGCGTATCTTGGTTGTTGTGAGGACCATATGAGCTCTGAAAGGACTTCAAAAAGAAAATTCCTATACAGATGTAAAGCATTATATGTAGCGAAAATCTTAAGTGCCAAACCAGCCTAATCATCTTCTTTATAATGCTGATTTGATCCTGCCCTATTTAATCCTGCCTTTCCAACTGGTGAACCCATAGAATATTGGTATCTATTCTAGTATTGCCCTTTATAGTACTATGGAGAATAACAGGCACTCATGATAAAATTTGCAATCATGCAAACATTGACTCAAATAAGTTAGTTATTATAAAGCTAATGAAGCTTTCCTAAAGTACTGGGGAATACCAACTTATCATTCAGGATCTTTTTTTTTTCCATTTCTCTTCTTTTTTATTTTAGGACCCAGTTCTGTGGCAGATACATGGCTTAATAAATCCTGTAGGTGCATGTGTATCCAAGAGCAAAATGTGGCCATTAACTTGAAAGAGGGCACAGGCTAACAATGCAGAGTGTCAAATACAAAAATTAAAAACTATAAAAGCCAACCCTTGAAGGAAAGGAGCTTGTTAATAGTTAATTTGCTTTGCACTAAAACATAATAATCCTTATAAATGTTAACTGTGCACTAAAAGTACAATAAGTTAACCTGTTAAAGAAACAGACTTGTTAAAAGGAACCATTTTTTCTACTACTTGCCAAAGCATATTTAACCACACCAGTGAGTCCTTTTAAAACAAAACAAGCCGAGAGAATGATTTCTACTATCTGAATACTTTCTGAAAAAACTGGCATTCCTTGTACTTTTGAGAAGACTGGAACAAGAGCACAAACTGGTGACTGAAGTGTTTGTGTTGTTTTAAAATTTACTTACTTTTAGTCTAAGTCAAGTTTCACAGTCTCTTTCACTGTTTCAGTTGTGAATATTCCTTTATTTACCCAACATGCCACATACAAACAGATCTTGCTTTTCTACTTTTCAATCCAATTCAGCAAGCATTCTGAAGAGCTTGAAATATTTAAAGGAGCCAGACTCTAGCCTGACTCTCTCCCTTGTTTTCATGGAACTTAGTGTCTGGAAAAGCGGGCAGAACACATATATTACACATATTCACTTAAGTTCAACCACCATTTATGAAATAGCTACTAGGTTCCAGGAAGTGGGGAAGTCTTCTAACAGATGAACTTTCCTGGGACGATTTTATGTGCAAGAGTTGCACAGGATGGGTAGGTATGGAAAAGTTGCAATTTGCAACTTTCCCAATTGAAAAGATCACAGATCCATTTAACAATTTGAGTATGAGGTCTCAGGCACCCAGTAGAGGAAGAAAAACAAATCTGAAGTGTTCCCTGTCCACTAAAAGCTTACGTAACTATAACAAAAAGTAATTCATGGAAAGTGCTGTTGGGTACTGCAGTCACACCAAAATTCTTTCCCAATAATGGCAACCATTGCCAACAATAAATGAAATCCATCAAAATTCATGAGTGGGCAATGGGAGATTTTAAGGCCTATATGTAATAGCAAAACTCTGCCCTTAAGAAGGGAGGATTCTTTTCCCAGAGATTAATTTTCCTTTCACTCAAAGTGAGGTTAATGATATGTAGATAATTTGTAATGTAGATCTTTGGGAAGTGATCATACTATATTTTACTCATGTAATCTACTGTTTTTCCACCATAGATTTTTTTTTATATAAACAGAAATGAGGGAGGAGAACTATATAGTGACATTGACGTGGACACTGAAAACATAAAATTCCCTGATGATAGATTTCTAGGCTAAATGCCTGGGCACTTTCTGGACTAATCAGATTTTCAAAGGCCACATGAAAACAGTTAAATATGTTGCAAAAGGATTTGACTCGAAGTTGTAGTTCACTCTTCGACCAACAAGCATTTATTAAGCACCTATTATGTGCAAGTCACTCAGTGTGAGATTCTATGGGAGAAATAAAGATGAAATAGAGGTGATCCTGGAAATCAAAGATCTTAGGCCATACAACCTCATAACAATTGGCTCAGGTTTAAATCAGAGGTAGCTATAATAGGTTTTTTTTTTTAAGAAAATCTCTAAATAAAATGGAAACAAAGAACTTTAAATTTCTCCTAAGTTTCAGCAGGAGTACAAAATTAATACTCTATTTTGCCTTGTTCTGAAGATTTCACACACAAATTTATTTTTATTTGCAGTTTCCATAAATTTAAATTATGTAAGAAAAAAAACAGCAAAATGATATTCCTCTATCTCAACTACTATGAAATTGCAGCATGTTGCTTATAGAAGTTTTTAAAAAGTCCTGAAAATCATCCTACTTTGAAGTTACAGCCATTCATATTATTTAGAAGTTCATAATTGTTGCTTTTGACAAAGATAGTTAACTTCTCTGAGAATTATATTAATAAACATATCTTTCAGATCTTTCTCAAAATTACATAGGAGGATGGTCATTCAAGAGAGAAAGACATAGCAAATATTCTGCATATAATATATATAAGGCAAATAATTGTTGCAAAACTACCTCTAACATTTACTCTCTAGGAAGAGAGTCAAAACAAAAGTCCAGGGATCTCTGAGATTAGATGTGAATCTAAGTGGTTCCAGGGCATCTATAAGAAGACATCGGGGGATACAACAATAGATTTGATTTCTTTTTATGAGAATCCTAAAATCACCAAGTCCACATCCTCTCTCAGAAGTTCTTGGACTTTTGTTATGATTTTTTCTCCCTAGAGAACAAATATGAAACAATTTTGAATATAGAGAACAGTGGTCTGGGTGCAGTTACAGGACTATGTTTATATATTCCTCTGTTGCTAAATGCCTCTTTGAAACCCATGGAACCTCCAGCGTCATTTGTACTACTAGGCACTACTAGGGTGAGCAAAGCTATTGAGGATAGGGTGAGATCTTTACCTGGTGGGATCTTTTCTGGGCTGGCTGGGTGTAGCTATGTTGGACTCACAAAAGAGCCAAAATAGCCCTAGGTATGAATAGTCTCAGCAACAAACAAACAAATGAATGAATAGGCACTTTTGAGAAAGAAGACCTACTAGCTAAATAATACTCCAAAAGAGGGCAGTAGTATCATCCAAAAGAAGAAGTCCATCAGCAGATGACAGCGACAGCCACGTTGGGATGCAGCCACAGGCAACTCCCAAGGCAGAAAAGGATGACAGCTATGGAAGTGAGCTGGGGAAGCTGTCATTGGTGAGGCATAGTCAGCTACTATTGATGGAGCCATAAGAGGTGTTCTAGTTGGGCACAAGCCCAATATTGTGAGTTCTCTAGGAAATATTATTATGGGAATCTGAGGAAGATAGTATTCCTTTATGTGTTGGGCATTGTTTATTTTGTTATTATGATCTAAATCAAAGCTTTTCTGTTTGAATCATATCTCTTGGCCTGTTGGTATAAGATGGAGCTTAAGTCTTACTGACATGACTCCCATTTTGCAAAACATCCTCATCCTGAACCTTGGAGATAGTGAACCAATCTATACAGTAATCATAGCAAACATTTATATAAGGGCAGCTAGGTGGTGCAGTGGATAGAGTATCAGACCTGGAGTCAGATTCATCTTCCTGAATTCAAATTTGGCCTCAAACACTAACTAATTGTGTGAACCTGAGCAAGTCACTCAATCCTGCTTCAATTTCATTATCTGTGAAATGAGCTGGACAAGGAAATGGCAAACAGCTCCAGCATCTTTGCCAAAACCACCAAAATGGGGTCATGAAGGGTCGGACATGACTGAAAACAACTGAACAACAATGAAAACAATTATGTAGTGCTTACTATGTGCCAGGCACTGTGCTAAGTACTTTACAACTATCATATCAAAAACTATGAGATTTTAATCTGTTATTTATTTTAGCTATTATTTATTTTTATCTTTTTTTTTGTTTTAGCTATTATTATCCCTATCTTACAGATGAGGAAATTGAGACAAACACAGGTTAAATGTCTTGCCAAGGGCCACATAACTATGAAGTGTCTGAAGCCAGATTTGAACATAGTTCTTCTTGACTCCAGGCCCTGTTTTATTTTTATTTTTATTTTTATTTTTTGCTGAGGCAATCTGGTTAAATGACTTGCCCAGGGTCACACAGGCAGGAAATGTCAAGTGTCTGAGGCAGGATTTGAACTCATGTCCTCCAGACTCCAAGGTAGGAGCTCTATCAACTGCACCACCTCCTGCCCCTCCCATTTTCTAATTCTTGCTCCACTTAGAATCTATACGAAAATAAAGATTCTCCACTCCTCCCAATTCTGCAACTAGCAAAAATCAATGCTTCTGTAGTAGAGGTATGATATATTAACAGATCCTATCGGTTTACTCAGCTGTTGTAATCTCTCTTATGGAGTATGCTAGGAAGAATCACATTGACATGTAAGTTAAATAAGTACCTCAGAGAGATCATGGAACATGTATAGATGGTTTATAACTGTTTCAGCTTGGCTAATCACATGGTGAATCAGAGACTCTCAGTGTAACTTCTGGGGCATTCAGAAATTCCTGTTAGCTTTGACCGTTGCTCATTGTATCATTTACTTGTGAAAAATCTTGTTGATTCCTTTGTTCATGGCATCCAGTGATGGGGTTGGAGTCTACAACCTTGGGAGTTTTGAAAGGTCAGGAGAAGAAGCCACAGAAATCTGGGAGCCAGAGTCCAGGCTGGGTGTTACAGACAATCCAGTAATTTTCCCAATAGAAGTGGAGATAAGGACTCAACCAGCAGTGAGTCTTCTTTTGGACATGAAACTTGGTGGAGAAAATGTTATTTGGGAACTGAGATGATTTGAGTCTGCTTCCCCAGAGACTGAGCTTATATAAGGGAGATAATGCTCTGGAGTCACTGGAAATATTTGCATGTATTTCTCATTATACCTCTGAATATCCTTTTATATAATCAATGTTAAATGATTAAATGGAACTGTGGCACTAGTCTTAGTTTACTAAGAAATGGTAGAGAACATAGCCAGTGGGAGCTTAAGCTGATGGCAGCAGAGAAGAGAGACATCTTAACTTTTCAAGGTATGCCAGATTGTTCATGGTAAATGTAGCTGGCCTGCCTCTGGGAGAGCAAGGCTGTGGCATACATAACAAACTTTCAAAATTTCTCACTATTTATTCTTCCCCAAACCTATTGCTCTTTCCTCAAGTTCCCAATCCTTCTCTTCCTCCCACTCAAAATAGTTGCTAAGAAAATTTGACTTAATGTTTCTTAACTTCTTTCCCCAGCATATCAACAGCCAACATATCAACCAGTCTTTCTGAGGAAGAAGTGAAGTGTCCCTGATCCTTGTCAAAGATTCTTCTTCTGGCTGTCATTACTTCCTGCCTCCTCCAAGACTTTTCTCCTTTAGTCATTCCCATTCTATAACACATCTTGAACTTCAACTTTCTTCTTCTCATCTATCTACAAACATCCTAGAGTTTCCCCAATTTAAAAAAAAAAAACAAACACCTAAATTTCCCTTGGCCCTTTTACAATCTTGAACTACCATTTTGTCTCTCTTCTCCCTTTCACCAATACACTTCTTGAAAAAAGGGTAAAAAAAACTCTAAAAATGCTTCCATTTCTTTACTATCTCCTCAAGTCTTTACAACGTAGTTTCTATACCAATGACTCTGTTGAAGCTTCTCTCAGCAATCAGCTTCTAATTGCTAAATTCAATACTCTTTTCTCAATCCTCACCATTCATTCATGAATGACAGGTATCATAGGCCTCTGCTGAAATCTCCTCATCCTCTTTCCTTCTATGTCTCATGTGATGACACATTCCCTGGTTTTCTTCCTACTTCTCTAACAACTTCTTTTCTGTCTCTTCATTGATTCCTTTTATGTGTCCTGCTGGCTTAGTGTTGGTTTTATCTGAGGCCCTCTTCTTGGCCTTCTTCTACTATTTATCTCCGCTCTCCATTGACAATCAAATTAATTCCCATGACTTCGACTATAATCTTCATATGCAGATGACTCATGTCCGTATCTCTAGATATGAAGTCTAGATCCATATTCCTATTTCTTATTTCCAATACCATTGGTTGTAATCACAAGCAAATCAGGTGCAGCTAACTTAGGGCAATTAGGTGGTGGAGTAGATGCAGCTCCAGGCCTGGAGTCAGGAAGATTAAAGTTCAGATTCAGTCTCAGACACTTATTAGCCATGTGACTGAACCAATCACTTAACCACTGTTTGCTCTGGTTTGCTGAATTGTGATAATAATAGCAAGACCTCACGGGGTTGTTGTGAGAATGAAATAAAAGCGTAATTGTAAAGGTCTTAGCATGGTGCCTAGCACACAGTAGGCTCTATATAACTGTTAGCTATATATTACCTGTCTGTTTCCCACTCTCTTATGTCTATGTGCTTTTTCTCAGGTAGTCTTACACTCCCTGACCCCTGTCTGTGCCACCCTCTCCTTCAGTTGCCCCATAATCAACACCCCTGATACGTTCAGTAGGAAATTATACTTCCCTTCCTAGACCTCATTTAGCCCTATTAATTCTCTTATAAACTGATCATTACAGAAGAGCTAATGTCATATCTAATTATGCATCTCCCTTAGCACCTAGCACAGTGCTTAACACATTTTAGGCACTTAATAAATGTTTATTGGATGGAATCTTTAATTTCTAAAAACAGTTAAAAATGGCTTACAAAAATCAGGGCTTAAGTCCCTTTTAAGGTCCCTGAATAGTACTGTATGAAGAATCATCAATCTTGTCTACCAGAAGTGAAGCTTCTAATAAACTGGCTAAAGGAATGGTTACAGCCTTGCCACCAAATCTATATAATTCATTTCTAATGTCTCATTTATTGCTGTCATAAGGGCATGGAAAGAAAGCTTAGTCTTTTTATCCTGGGTCATTTAGGGAGTGTATATATATATATATATATATTTAGTATTTATCTGAATTATTTCTTCTGAACTTGTTTATTTATATGTATATATGTATATGTAGAATATATGCATATGTATGCATATACATACACACATATATGCGACATATGTGTATATGTTTTCTGCCTCTTAGGTAGCCTAATGAACGTTACTGAATATCTCCAAATTAATGATCAGATTGCTATTTTAATTACTTTCACTCTTTCAATTATACAAAACTCCAATTTATGAAGGAAGACTTATTAGGAGCATTATTATAGTACAGCAAGGTCAAAATGACAAGTGAGAAGAAAGCCTGATATTAAGCTGAATTTACCTTGAAAGCTTAATAGCATAGCCTATGTCAAAGAATCCATTCAGTACTCTGCATCTTTCTGGATTAACCAAGGCAATTTTCCTTACTTATGACAAGGGATAACTGGATCATGCACACGCAAGGAGGCTCACGCACATGCTCTCATCTCACTCAAGTGGTGCATTGCTGACCAATTCATAGTCTTACAATTGAGCTGGGATTACAAATGATAAAGGGAGAGGGGTATAGAGTTGAAAGATGAGGGAAAGGGAAAGGATTATACAGTGCTGGAAGAGAGAACAAACTTAGATTGATGAAGGCATAGTTAGCAGGAGAGAGTCATCATCGGAACATTTTATGAACAATTACTGAAAATTGAGCCAACAGTTTCCCCAGAGCTGCAGAGAGATAGAATTCTTTTCTATGAGAACTCATTTTCCTATAGTTACTCTATTTGGCCATTATGATCCTTCTGAAAAAGAAATAAGAAAGTTAATGATACATTTTCTAGCGGTGTTATTATGACACCTGATATCACATTTTTTGAGATGATGTCCATTTTCAACTCTATAGTTGGTGGTCCTAAGTCCTTTTGGAAAACTCCAAGATCCAACTTTTGCTTGTCTGCTCCCCTTGAATCTCAAAATAGACATAATTATTGTCCAAGCAACTTCTGCTGTGTTTGGTGGCACATAAAAACAGGGACAGTAAGTCAAGATTGACACCTTTCCCCAAAATTTTCCTTTTGAATTTATGCCTTTACTCTTTAAGTTACACATGTAGAAATGGGTATTAACTAATCTTTCAAGTGGTCAGGAGAGTTAGCAGGTGATTCCAGAACTAAGACTAGAAATCGTGGCATCACGTAGCATAGAAACATGAACAGTGCCCTCAACCCAAGTTACATAACAAATTTTATTCAGAAGGTGACAGTTGGACTAAACCTTACATCTCATGAAACAAGTTTCCATGGGGAGAAAGAGACCCCAGGGCACTGAGGCTACTGTGGAGAGGTGATTGGAGGGGAGAAGAGAGTGGGTGAAACAATAGAAGAGCCCACCAGGGATGTGGCTCTAGGGGAGGAATTGCCATATGGTAGAAATCTTAACTAATCATTTTTGCTAATTAGGTGCTAATCTCAGTTGTTTACAGCCACGGAAGAATAGTCAGAACCCTCTAAGTTTCATCACCCAGGAGAAAATTCCTATTCATATCCCCCACATTTATAGCCTTAGGTGATCCAGTCTCTCCTGGAACAGGGACCTTTGTTGTTTTCCCCTACCTCCCTTCTATGCTCCTGTCTTCGACCAGTTCAGTATGCCTTTGGAATTGTCACTGTATCTCCTGCCAATAGGATGCCGAGCCATTGGTAGGATCCATGATTTGAGTAAGACTAGATGCACTTGGAGTTCCCTTCCTACTCTATACCTCGATGCTTATGTGATTCTCAAACCAGCCAACATGCACCTAGGGGAAAAAAGATCTGGGAAACACGGGCTGAGGCAGAAGCATATCACTAGCGCTGGCTCCAGTGGCTGGGCTGCTGTCAGCAGATGCTCAGCTATTATCTAAGCTTTACTTCACATTAGCCTAATTACTCAACAGATGGAGCACTGTAAATTTTAAGCCTTGCTCAGTTACAAAGGGGGCAAAGCAGCAGGAGATAATCTCAAGAAATAGGCATGGTAAAGATTGAGTTCACATGATGATTCCAGGGTGGAATTTAGCCCTTCTGCTGAAAACTTTGGCACATCGTGCCTCTGCTAACAGAGGGGCCAGAAAGGATTCTATTGCTGTTTGCCCTGGGGAGCTTCTTGGTACAGTTATGAAACTGGGATGCTGAGAACTCTCTCACTAGACTCAAGCTCCTCTTAGATGCCATTCATAGAATCAAAGGGTTTAGAGAAGGAAAACAGAGACAGTCTCAACCAACCCCCTGCTTTTACAAATGAGGAAATTGAGGCCTACAGAGGTAAGATGACCTGCCCCTATATGAATGAGAGAGTAGATAGCAGACTAGAATCAGACCTCATTTCTCTTAAGTCCTAGCACAGGGCTTCTTCCACTGTTCCATGCCGATCTGACTCAGCTTACCTTTCCAGGATTTCCGCACATAGTCTAGTTTCCAGCCAAGCTGGCTTACCTGCTCTTCTCTATATGCAGCCTTCTCTCTCCCATAGCTAGAACACACTCCCTTCTCATCTCTTGCTTCTCTGAATCCCTGGCTTCCTTTAAAGCTCAGCTCAAGCACCACCTTCTCTGCAGGAGCTTTTCTATCTCCTCAGTTCCTAGTGTCTTACGTTTCTACAACTGCTGTTTACTTCATATATATTTTATATTTACTCCCCTCCCCAAATGACTGGCATTGATTTCATATATTTTATATTTAATTATGCTGCCCTCTACCTCCACATTGTAAGTAAGGTAAGACCATTTCATTTTTTGTCTTTGTACGCTTTAATGCCTTGTCCAGTGCCTGGTACATAATTGGTGCTTAATATATACCTATTGAATGAAATTCTCTCATTCTAACTTAAAACAAGAATGGTAGCAAAATAATTTTTTATGTTGCAAGAAATGAAGGTATAATTGTAATGGGCATGATTAATCCTGAAACCCAAAAGTGCAGCGGCATAGGGACAGAGTAAAGACAAAGGAAGCCCTACAACTTTTTAATGACACTGATTACTGGTAGAGGTAGAATTAAGTGATAATGTCAAACTATGTGTATATTTGACTGACATCGCTTCCTACTTCCCATAGTAGACAAGAATGTCCCATCAGCTTTCTCTTGCCTTATCTTTGCTACTGTCAGATGTGGAGAACTCACAGCAGAGAACCAAGGTCAATGAACGCCCCAGCAGGAGTTCTAAACTGCATAAAGATTCCTCCATTGAGAGAGTTTATTTAGCAGGCAAATGTTTGCCTCGGGTGTCTGAGCACCTTTGGCTGAATGTGAAATAAAGTCAGCCTTCAAAAACCCTAGGCCTCCCAACCCCACGTAATTATCACCAGATAGCTTGGCACGTTGATGCTTAGCATGGTGCTCTTGAAAATGATTAGATGCTTCTCATGGCATTCGAGTAAAGAACACTTTTTATAGGTTTGAAAAAGGGAATGGGGGAAAGGAGGAATGTGTTTTATTTTTCTGTGGTGAAATTAATTCTAATTTCTATAGCAATTTACAACAAATTCTTGGACACTAAAATAATCCCAACTAAAAGTTAAAGCCATACCTTACTATTTTGGGAAAGAAAATTAAATAGTGCTGCTGCTTTTGCACAGCCAAGCCATCCATTATGTTTTATGGCTTTGGTTAACATTGTGTGATTTAATCCAGTAAATAACTGTTAAAAGCAGAGTCATTTGCTCAGAAATATTACGAGCTTAATTTCTGGAATGGTTGAACTTTCCACAATATTTTTTTTTCTTCTCTGTTTGTACATGGAAACTTTCTGCATTTTACAGTTCTGCTCATTAACAGTGCTCTGCCATACTGATTGAGGGGATGGTTGTCAGTGTGAAGAATGAGAAATTGCATTCTGGTCTCCAAATGACTCAACAGCCATTGTTAATTGGTTCAACTTTTGTCATAGAAGGAAACCACTGTTGGAGTCAGTGAATGGGCCTCCACAGCCTGAGCCCACCCTTTCCCAGCTGACTGGGGTTATTTCTAAATGCTTTCAGCTGAGAACTGAGAACAGATTCTTACAACAGCAAAATCTCAAGGGTCTGAAAACCAGGTTGATAGCAGGGGCAAACTGGCCATATCCTCAGTATTCTTTGATTATAACAACAAATATGTAAAATGGGTGGGGCAGCTCGGTGGTACAATGGATAGAGTGCCAGGCCTGGAAATCAGGAAGACCTGACCTTAAATTTACTAACTGTGTGACCCTTGGCAAGTCACATTATTCTGTTTGCCTCAGTTTCCTTATCTGTAAAATGAGCTGGAGAAGGAAATGGCAAACTACTCCAGTATCTTTGCCAAGAAAACCCCAAATGTGGTCATGAAGAGTCAGACACAGCTGAAACAACTAAACAACAAATGTAAATTGGGCATACTAAAACTGTTTATTTCTTTTTCACCAAGGTCACTGTGATTACTTTCACTCTGTGAATATAACATTGGGATTGCTGCAGAACCTGTCCTGTAGCAAGGGAAGATGGCACATGAAGCAATGAGAATAGCACATAATAGTATTTGACATTACTGTAGGACTCAAATTACTTCAGAAGATAATAGGACAGTTCTTATGCTACTGTTTGACCCAGACATCTTCACTGCTTCCAGTTTCCTAGATTCTAGTTGCCTAGTATAGTCATTAAAACATTTCAGCCCCAGTACTTTTCAAGGGCTGACACAGCGGTGTGTTGGTAAATTTTTAACAACAGGCTCTTCGAAAACACTAGACACACTTTAAATTTTAATTTGCATCATTAACATTTTGCCCATCACTTTATCAAGTCTAGAAATCAACAAAACAATAAATTTATTTGCCAATTTTCAAGGTACAAATGCAATCATTAAAAATTTAACAATTGACTCTCTTCCAGTTTGTGCCGGCTCCAGCACACCTCTGCATATACCTCAGCCTATAATTTTTTGTATTTATTCATTCATTCGTTCTTTCATTTGTTTGTTTGTTTGTTCAGCCAGCTAGCCAGGCAGTCAGGCATTCTATAAGCATTCATTAAGAGTCATATTCCAAGCAATGTGCTAAAATGCTAGGAATGTTCAAAGAAATGTCCAAATAGTGCCATTCTTCAAGGAGTTCACATCTTAAAGGGGGACGCAGCCTGTAAATAATGAAGTACACATAATAATGTTGTTGTTCAGTCATTTCAGTTGTGTCTGATTCTTTATGACCCCATTTGGGGTTTTCTTGGCAAAGATACTGGAGTGGTTTGCCGTTTCCTTCTTCAGCTCGTTTTACAGATGAGGAAACTGAGGCAAACAGGGTGAAATGACTTGCCCAGGGTCACATAGTTAATAAGTGTCTGAGGCAAATTTGCGCTTAGGAAGATAAGTCTTCCTGCCTGCAGTCCCAGCACTCTATCCATTGTGCTACCTAGCTGCCCCATAATAATAATAATAATAATAATAATAATAATAATAATAGACACCATTTGCATGCTTTACAGTTATTGTCTCATTTGATCCTCACAGGTGCTATTATTATCCCCATTTTACAGACAAAGAAACTGAGGTTAAGTGGCTTGCCCAGTGTCACATAGCTCATACCTATCTGAGGCTGGATTTGAATCCAGGTCTATTCTGATTCCAGGTCAGGTGTGCTACCCACATGTCACTTAGTTGCCTTTACTTGAAGAAAATTTTATAGACATTATAGTAATTATAGACAGACATTTATCTGAAAGAAGAAACATTGGGGGAGGGGAATGGATCAAGAAAAGCTTTTTGCTTAAGGTGAACATTGAGCTGAGACTTGAATTAACTGAGGGAAAGTAGGAGGCAGAGATCAGAGGGTTGAGCATTCCAGACATAGGGGGTAGGAAGCAGCAAAGGGAAGGGGTGGCAAACTGTACACCCTATTAAAGGGACTGCAAATAGGCCAGTGTGTCAGAATGGTAAAGCTTGCGGAGGGGAGAAAAGTGTAAGAAGACTGGAAATGGAAGAAGAGGCCAGACTCTGAAGGACTTTAAAGGCCAAACAGTGGAGTTTAGAGCTGATCCTGGAGGTAATGGCATCATTGGAGCCCAATGGGCTCATGGGTGATGTGGTCACCTAAGCTTTAGAGAAATCAGTCTGGTTGCTGAGGGGAGAACAGAGTAGAATGGGAGTGATGGGTGTCTGAACTGGGGTGCTGGCTCTAGGAGTGGAAAGATGGGGAGCTCCATGAAAGATGTCATGAAAATAGAAACAGCAAGACTTGACAATGGATTGGATATGTAGGGTGAGTGAGAGTGAAGACTTGAGGATGACACTTACTTTGGTGACTTGGAGGATAGGACGCCCTCAACAGTATTAGGGGAGGAAAAAAGACAGTAATAGGGAAGTTTGAAAGAAGAGAAGGTTTGAGGGAAAAGATAAAAATACTTTGTTTATACTAAGTTTGAGATATTTATGGGACATCTGTTTTTTTATGACCAATAGGCAGTTGGAGAGGAGTGACTATAGTTTAGGAGGTGGGGAGACAGAGAGAGAGAGAGAGAGAGAGAGAGAGAGAGAGAGAGGAGAGAGAGAGAGAGAGAGAGACAGAGACAGAGAGAGACAGAGAGAGAGACAGAGACAGAGAGAAACAGACAGAGATAGACAGAGAGAGGGGGGAGGGAGGGAGGGAGGGAGAGAGAGAGAGAGAGAGAGAGAGAGAGAGAGAGAGAGAGAGAGACAGAGAGAGAGACAGAGACAGACAGAGAGAGGGGGGAGGGAGGGAGGGAGAGAGAGAGAGAGAGAGAGAGAGAGAGAGAGAGAGAGAGAGAGAGAGACAGAGAGACAGAGAGAGAGAGAGAGAGTTCTGAATAATCATTGACTGAATCCTCGTGAACTGATAAGATCACCAAGTGAGTTGTAGAGTGAAAAGAAAAGTTCACCCAAGAGAGAGCTGGTTACCCATGTTTAGCAGGAGTGAAAAATGAGGAGATGGCATAGCAGACTGGCAAGGAGTGGGCAGACAAATGGGAAAATTTGGAAAGAGCAATGTCTTGGAAACTTAGAGAGAAGAGAGTATCTTGGAGGAGAAGATGATTAACGGGATCAAATATTTCAGAGAAGTGAAGAAGGATGATGATTAAGAAAAGGCAATTAGATTTGGAAAGTAAGATATCACTGGTAATTTCAGAGAAGGTGGTTTCAGTTTCGAGGTCAGAAATAAAATTCCAGGAGATTTAAAAGACGTGAAGAGGAGAGGAAGAGGGGGCCTCTGAATGTTGATTATTTTCTCAAGGAATTTATCCAAGAATAGAAGGAGGAATAGAGGACCAACTGAGAATATTACATACAAGACAGACGTGTGTATTTTTGTAGGTAGCAGGGAAAGCAGTCAGTAGATTGGAAGAGGTGAAAGAACTTTAAATGTCAAACAGTGGAATATATTAGTTGATCCTGGAGGTTATAAGGATATCCTAAAGCTTAATGAGCATGTGGGTAATTAATGGAATCAGAGAAATTGAGGAAGAATATGAGGATAATCTGCTGTAGAAATTTATCAGATGGGATCAAGGGAACGAGGGGTTGGCCTGACAAAGTAAAGGGCCATCTCTTCATCTGACACTAGAATCAAGGAGAATGAGGTAA
Organism: Phascolarctos cinereus; assembly: GCF_003287225.1. NCBI lineage: Eukaryota > Metazoa > Chordata > Mammalia > Diprotodontia > Phascolarctidae > Phascolarctos > Phascolarctos cinereus. The sequence continues at coordinate 400,082,964 of NW_027555847.1, forward strand.
GGTTACTGAATAATAGGAGATGAGGAGGACAGAAGAAGAGGGAGCCTTTACCCAAGACCACCTCCAGCTTGAGGTCATATACCACGAGATCAACATTACCATATGTACAGATATTGGAAGTACCATGCTAATCAGGCAGAACTATTGTATATAATAAGGTTTTAATATGCTGCTAAATATTCAGGAATGCTCATGATGGCTCCAGATGCTATCAGGAAATATTTGATTTCCTCCAAAGGAAGCTTTCCTGACCCTGTGGCATGTCCCTTACCATCCAGCATCATGAAACTTTGTTCAACTTCTTTCTTAGACACTGTTGTACTTGAAAATTTTGTGCAAATGGAACCCTATAAGCAAGCTCTTATAGGATTGAGATCTTAGAAGGGACCTTAGAGATCAGTTGATCTACTCCCCTTTTAATTTATTGATGAGTTACATGAGGCTTAGAAAAATTAGGTGATATGATTATACCATGTAATAAAAATGTGTGATCACTCAAAAATATGTTATAACTCACATGAGAGTTTTTATTTTGGGTTTGTTTCAGAAGTTGACCAGTGAGCTCTTGCTATTCTCATTTCGTCCTCTGATTCTGATAGGGTTGGGCAGTTTTTCTTTATGATTTCTTGAAACATGATATTCAAGCTATTTTTTGAGTCATGGTTTCCAGGTCGCTCATTGATTGTTAGTTCATCTCTCATTGATGTGTTTTCCAGGTCAGTTTCCAGATTTGAAATCCCTATGGGATATTTTCTTCTCTCCCCTACCCCCCCGCCATGTTTTGATTTTGCTTTAATAGTACTTGTTTTCTCATGGAGCCGTTGCTTTCTGTTTGGCCCAGGGGTGTGCTAGAGGGAGCTTGAACTGCTCCCTAGTAGCAGTTGTTAATTTTTTTAGGGTGAGCATTTATGCCTCAGAATTTGGTAAATGCTTAAAATTTGAGGCTTGAGTTATTATTTTGTTGACTAAACTTAAGAGAATGATGTAATTAAAACTACAGATTAAACTTAAAAGTGTTCTGGGCATATTTTCCTCCTTCACCTCCTTCCCAGAAAAGTATTTTGTTTTAAATTAAATTAAAGTTTTTTGGTTACATTTTAAGGTCTGAACTGTCTCCTTCCTTCTCTTCCCACCCTCTGTTAGAGAAGGCCACCATTTGAAACAGATTTATAAATATATGCAAAACTATACTATGCATACTTCTATTGATCAGCTTTTTCTCTGAAGGTGAATAGCATCTTCCTTCATAAGTCCTTTGTAGTTTTGATTACTTATAATAGTCAGAATAACTTGGTTGTTCACAATTATTCTTCAAACAATTATTTTTCACAAAATCTATTGCTGTATACAATGTTTTCTTGTTCTGTTTATTTCACTCTTCATTATTTAATGAAGAATGAAATGAAGACAATTGGTTGTTAAACATTTATCAGCATATCCTAGTTTGCCCCATTCTCAGTTTCAGTGAGTTTAATTTTTCAGTCAAATCAACAAGATTTTCATAAGTCCTGTGCTAAGCACTAGGGATACAAAGAAATACAAAAGAAAGTTCCTGCTCTCAAGCAGGGTGCTCACGGTCTAACAGGGGAGGTAACACACAAACAACTATGCACAAAAAAGCATAAACCAAAGATAATCTCAGAAGAAAGTACTAGCATTAACAGGGATCAGTCAGGAAAGGCTTACTTCAGAAGGCTAGAGTTTAGCTGAGGAAGGAATTCAGAGGAGCCAAGAGGTAGAGATGAAGAAGGAAGGAGTTCTAGACATGGGGACAGCCAGCGAAAATTCTTAGAGATGGAGTGTTGGGTGTGATGAATAGAAAAAGAGGTCAGGGTCAAACGCAGCACATGAAGGGAGTAAGGTGTAAGAAGACTGGCTAGGAAAGGAGGGGCCAGGTTTTGAAAGTTTTTTTAAAAGTCAAACAGTGTGTTTTATATTGGATCCAGGAGTTTCTTGATGAATTTAAGATATCAGTTCAAGGTGTCTAATAGGCTTCTAGTTATACATGCAAGATTAGAGAATGGGAGCAAGTTTAGCTGTATAAGTATACCTGAGAATTGTCAGTATAGAGGTCATAAATGAAACCATGGGAGCTGTTGAGACCATCAAGTGCAGTAGTTTAGAGGGAGAAGAGAAGAGGGCCCAGAACTAAGCCCTTGGGGATACCTAACTTTAGTGGGCATAACTTGGATGAAAGTCTAGCAAAGGAGACTGAAAAAAATCAGGTAGGAGGAGAAAGAGGTCCTAAAAGGACATCATCTTCTTACAATTTGTTACTATTCATATGCGTATGATATATATGCATATGACACATATATATCATATGCATATAAATAGTATCTATCTATCTATCTATCTATCTATCTATCTATCTATCTATCTATCTACTATCTACCTATCTGTCTATCTATTTCACTACAACTGACATGTATTTTAAGCCTGAAACTTATTCGTACCTTATGGAAATAGAGTGCCTCTCTTAAGGCTACCTCTCCTTCTGTAGTTTCCATACAGTTATTATCATAACATGTCATTAGGAGAAAGATAGGAAGATAAGGATGGAGATGTATATACTGCAAGATGCAATAGCTAATAATGATACCAAAGATGGGGAGACTAACTCAATATCCATTTTATCCTTATTAACTGTGGAGCACAAGACCTGTCTTTAGATGGCTCTATGGCTCTCATTTGGGCTTCCCTATCATTACCCATCGCACTTTTACATTGGGTATTCCCTTCATTGGGAATGATATTCCCTCACATTTTCATCTTACCTTGAAAGACTCTAATTCTTCTAGTGTTCAGGTAAGAACCTTTTACCTTGGTTGAAAAGGCTCTCAGCTACTCAGTAGCTCCCTTAACTTCACTCAAAGGCTTAGATTCAGGAAAGACCTAGCTTCAAATACTGTCTCTGATACTCTGATATGACTTGCAGTGAATTACAACTCCCTTGAGCTTGTCTTGTCATGTATGAAATAGGGATGATAATACCTATAGTCCGTATTTCACAAGATTGTTCTGAGGCTCAAATGAGATTTCATATATATATATATATATATATATAATATGTACATATGTATGTGTACATTTATATATATATATATTATATATATATGTGTATATATGTTAAGTGCTTTGCCAGATTTCAAGCACTATATAAATGTAAACTGTTATTATTTGCCTACTGCTATCATATCCATGTATTTCTATCAGTGCCACATAAAAACCAGAGTAGCTTTTGCATATGGCCTACTAACATTTAAAACAATTTTCCCAAAAGAGACAATAACACCTTCTCTTGCTCACATCACTATCTGTGCGTGTTCTCTCCTGCAACATTTATTGTCGTACTTGACCAAAATGTTGCTTCTATTTTGTAAAAGCTATTTCATTTGGGCACCGTTCACTCCTCAAATGAGTCTATTAGGAAGAATATTGAAGCATCAAGAGAACTCATTGATTGGGACTCCAGAGAATTCCCTGGAGTGACAAAACAACTCAATGTTTCAATCTGTAGCTCCTAATGCCATATTTTTCTGTTAGTGTCATGCATTCTAAACATTTTAGAGTTAGGTTTTCCGTAATTTTCATTCTAATTTAAGGTTTCCCAGAATGCCCAGTCTATAACAGGAAAGATTTCTAATATGTACTTTGGAAAGAAAGATAGGGAAGCGAGGAAGGAATAAAGAAGGAGGAAAAGAAGGAGGGAAAGGAAGAAAAAAAAATAAAGAAAGGAAGGAAGAAAAGAAGGAAAGAAGTACAGAAGGAAGGGACAGAGGAAGGAAGAAAAACGACATGGAAGAGAGGTCAAAAGAGAGGAAGTTATAACGCAGGAAGGGGAGGAGGCAGGAAAAGTAGACTATGGCATTTTAATCCTCTGAAAAGCACTGTCAGTGATGGTCCCCCAGACACAGGTACTCCAAGCAAGATCCCCTTCAAAGCATTTTTAAGGTGGTAAAAAGATGAAATACCTAGAGTTATTAATAAGCCAAATATGGCTAGTACCCAAAAACCAACATTTCAGGACTATTAAGATACTAGATATTATTTTAGAAAAATACTGGTTCAAATATTGGTTAGGTTGGTATTCTGAAAGATCTGAACTACACCTTCCAAGTATACCTAGCTACTAATAAATTACAGTACAGGAAGTGTGCTCTGTTGTCTGACTGGGTATAAACATGTACCCAGCTATCTGATGTTGGTTACAGTTATAAAAATACAATACGTCATGTTGATGATCAGGTGCCAAGAGCTTCACTAAATTCCAATAGACTGTGATAATGGCAATGTGTTTCTTCCATCCATCCCCTGTTAGCTGCCAAGTCATAATTGTGTCCTCAATTCTCAAAATGGGCAGGAACACATTGGAAATATTTAAAGTCTATTCAACAAGTGAATCTTATTACCTTTCTAACTGAGATGTCTGAATTTGTACATTTTTCATGGTGTTCATCCGAATCCTGATTGTAAATGCTATGTCAAGATTTAAAGTCCAGGAAATGAGTCCATTACCCTTCTCAGTAGGAGCTACTTACATGCCTCTCCTCAGCATCTGCCAAGATGAAATGGCAATCCTGGATAGATTTGACCTCATCTTCTGGTGTAATATTTGCTACAAGAGAATCAAATGTTAGGACAAAGCAATAAACCAGAACACTGAATTAGTTGTGCTAAGTATTACTCCTAGAGAAGTGTTTTGAAGCCATAGAACTTGTTGTCTCCTGGGCCCTAGAGTCAATTTTGTTCTGGTTTGTGTTTACTGAAGTCTTCTGGTTTGTGAATTCAATGGTGTGTTCTACCATGAATGATAAGGCTTTGGAAACCTTGTAAATACTGACCCAGTTCACAGGTCACTTAGGATCAGAGAATTTTAGACTTGGACGGGATTTCAGGTGTCATAAGATTCCCTTGTTTTACCATCAAGGAAACTGAGACCCAAGTTAAGTGACTTGCCTAGGGGCGAACGGCTGAGTTGGGAGAAAAAAAAATCTTTTGTTTGTCTCTCAAATTACTTAAGAAGAATTCCTGATGGGCAATATGAAAGTGAGCATGGCACAGTAGGAAGAATGCTCTAATTGGAGTTAGGAAGACTTCTATCCTATCCTAACTCTGACACTTAGGATCTAGGTGATCATGTGCAAGTCTTGAGCCTCATCTCCCCCATTTATAAAATGGGGTGAATGATTGCATCCATTCCCATGAGTAGCTGTGAGGATCAAATCAGATAACTCAAAGGATAATTTAGGTAAAGTACTTTGAAAACTTTAAAACAAATATCTTAATAAAAACTGTTATGTGTCAAGAAAACTAATATGGTCAATAGATAGGTCTACTTGAGAAGCCAAAAATCATTATTTGAATATTCCTTTCATGAATGTAGAATCAGAGACTAAGGCATCAAAGTTGTCTAAATCAGTAGTAACATCTATATTATTGCACAATTTGCTGCTCAAGAATGCCAAAGAAACAAGACATCCAGATATTCTCCTGGGTACAATTCTGGAGGAAATGAGTTGACTTTCCCACCTTTTTTCTTCTTGCTAAAGTACCACTGTTTTCTTACTCAAAGTCTCCAGAATACAAAGAGTTGGGATTAGAGTCCTAAGCACTAAAAGTTCAAAAGTCCTGAGGCTAGGAGTTGGGCAGTGACTTAGAGCCGGGCAGTTGTGGGGTGGGGTATGTGATGGAGATAATAAATTACATCTTCACAATAAGCTTTATAATTTTTTTCTTCCAACAACCCCATGGATAAACTAATGATAATAATTAATTTTTTTAGAATTCTTAAAGCCTTTCAAAATACTTCCCTTCCAACAAACCCAGTGAGGTAAATAATGAAAGTTTTGTTATCTTCATTTAACAAATGAGGAAATGAAAGCTTCAAGACATTAAATGACTTGCCCAAGTCTTCTAACTCTAAAGTCTTACTGTTCTGTCTGCTGAATTTTTCTGGGGTACAGTGGGAGTTACTGGTAACTGGTGCTACAGAAAAGAGCTGAGGCTGTGACACCTGCTACGCAATCAACTCCTAAAACCACTCCCAATAACACAGGGACAGACATAGGAGTGGCTTGCTCCTTTCCCTCACTTCCCACATACTCTTCTCAGGCTTCCCCTTAGGGACTTAATTACCTTTTATGCCATTAATGTTAATTTTAACCTAAACTCTCATGTTTAAGATGCTCAATTTAATCTACTTTCGGGGGTATTAAAAAGTGAGAGGCATCTAAACCACCACCACTTTCCCCAACCTGTTCTGAGATGACCTTGTTCCCCCTACACTCTCACTTTCTTTAACTTCTTATATCTAATCAGCTGCCAAGTCAAGCATTTTCCCCTTTCTACTATCTCATAGGTTCTTCTCTTCCTTTCCATTTCCATTTCCACTGAAAGACTTTCTGATCTCCAGTTGTCCTGATGAATATCTGGCCACTGGACCCAAATGGCTCTGGAAGAGGAAGTGAGGCTGGTGACCTTGCACAGCCCTTCCTCACTCAAAACAGTCAATTGCAGGTCATATCATAATTTCCCTGATAAACACAACAACAATAACAACAACAACAAACTGCTTCTAATTATCTTGCTTACTATTTCCAACTCAATTTCCCAGAGATACAAGATGGACATATTAAATGTTATACTGATATCCTAAAAATAAATTAAAAAATAAAAAAAATAATAATAATTAAAGAGATCCACAGGAAAGCTACTCTCCTTTGGATATATCCAAATAGAAGTGAAGGTGTCTGTGGGTTATTATCTGCACTAGTGGTTGGAGGGGGCCACACCTACATTTATTCTTGATCCTTGCATCTGTGAATTCTAAATAGGTTAATCAATGTATCTGAACAGTTTGAGCAGCTAAATGGCACAGTAAGGAAGACCAGACCCTGGGCAAGTCACTTACCCCTGTTTGTATTGGTTTCCTCATCTGTAAAGTGAGCGGGAGAAGGAAATGGTAAACCACTCCAATATCTTTGCCAAAAAAGAAAAACAAACAAATAAACAAACAAAACAAATAGGGTCAGGAAGTTTTGGACATGACTGAACAACTGAATAGTTGCAAGCCCAGCCTAGTGCAGGAGGGAGGTTATCTTCTAGAATTTCTAACAACAACAAAAAAAGGCTGGATATTCGCATGTTCCCTCACGTTGGACACAACCCTGGCAAATGAAGACCCTCAATTTAACTGTAGACATCAAAAGATTATGGGAGTCCTGTAGCTGACTTGTTATATTTATTGGTGAACTTTATAGGTTTTGTGTATTCAACCTTTTCTGAACTTTAGATATGCTGCTCCAGTGAACAATTGATTAAGGTTAAAGCCAATCTACATTGAGTAATCATCCTCTACAACTGTGCTCTAGGGAGAACAATGGTATTGCTTTTTACCATTGGAATGGACTTATTGTAGAGTTGTTTACAAGATTATGAAACAAGTCTTTGTGTCCCCAAACCACTATTTTGAATTAACTTTTTCCCTTCAGGCCCTCCTGTCTATCAATTAATGTAGGAGTGGGCCTACTATGTATCTAGTACTGTACTTGTCCCTGGAGAAACAAATGCAAAAATGAGACTGTATCTACTCCCAAGAAACTTACATTCTACTGGATGGGAAAAAAAAACATATTCAGAGATAAATTAAAAAATAGGATTTACACAAAATAAATACACTGTGATGGACAGAGTTGGTGGTAAAAATGGGAAAATCAGTAAAGGCTGCTTGAAGGCAATGGCCTCTAAAGATGAGTTATTTATTGGAGTTGTGTATGGGATGTCTATGGATTCTCAAAGGTGGGGAAGGAGAGATTTCTAGGAAGACAGTTTGTGAAAAGGTACAAAGATGGAAGATGGACTATTGTGTTTACTAAATAGTAAACAGAAAAGAATGGCTAGTGTCCTATGCATGAGGAAGGGTGGGGAAATAACAGTCCAACAGTTTGGACATCTGGCTAGATGTAAATTATAAAGGGCTTTGAATGTCAAATATAAGAATTTGTATCTTACCCCTTGAAATTTCTTGAGTAGGAGACTGCCATGGTCAGCAGATACTTTAGGCATATCACTGTTTCAGCTCTTTGGTGAATGGATTGGAGATAGGGAAGCACTGGTTATATAGACACTAACTGGTATTTCATTATTTTAGTCCTGGTAAGAAGCAATGTGTGCTTGGAGAAGGGTGGTTGTAGTTTGGGAAGAAAGAAGGGGACAGATAGTGATGGCGTAGGATTGATAAGATTTCATAAGTGATTGGACATGGGGTATGAGTGACAGAGCAGAGCAAAGGAGGAATTCTAAGAATGAGCTGTTTTGTGCATGTTGAGTCTGAGATGTCTATGAGATGTTCAGGCAGAGACTGTTGAAGACAATACTGGAACTCTGGAGAGACTGGGGATGAATATGTACAATTGCATTGTCAATGCAAAGTGAATCATATAATCACATGCATAGAGGTGATGGTTGAACCCAGGGGAGATGATATTCCTGAAAAAGAGAAAGAGAGAGACAGAGAGAGAGAGAGAGAGAGAGAGAGAGAGAGAGAGAGAGAGAGAGAGAGAGAGAGACAGAGAGAGAGACAGAGAGACAGAGAGAGAGAGAGAGAGAGACGGAGAGAGAGAGAGAGAGAGAGAGAGAGAGAGAGAGAGAGAGAGAAAGAGAGAGAGAGAGTTCTTGTGAAAGCATAGTACAGTGATTCTGGAGGCAGATCTTTCTCTAATGCTTGCTCTCTATTCAACTTTGAGCATGCTATGTGACCTCTTTGAAGCTGTTTCCTTATTTATAACATAGAAGGTTTAGCTTTTTGAACTTTCATTATAGTTTATAGTCAGTCTAAGCTATCAAGGTCTTTACCTCCCAGATTGATATTTTTTGTGATGGTAAATTAGGCCATCTTTTGTCTCGATTCTTTTAGTCATTGAATGAGTGTTACCTTAGACAAACTGAAACCTGGGAAAGGCCAAGGTCATCTCCTATATCCTGGGCCATGGCCAGTTTTCTTGGCTTTTGTCTTGTCACTGGACTTGGATAACTCTGGAAGACTATCCTTTCCAATATTGTCCCATACTTTTAACATTCCCTCCAATAGCCACAACTTCTTTGCAAGACTGAAAAAAAAAATCTTGTTATGATAATAAAAATGATTAAGAGTTTAATAGCAATTTCTCCTGAGAATATGTTATACGACTACAGAGGTTTTAAATTCAAGGAATGAATCTGTACAATGGAAGTATAGGAACTTTGACAGGATAGTGGGAAAAAAGATTCTTAGCCAGGAACCCTCAGGTCACAATGCTGCCTACCTAGCCTACACAAAGCCTTTAATGGGCTTTTTAATGGACCTTCAAACTTCCCCTTCTAGGTGTCTATCTTACCCATCCTCCTGGAAAAGTCTTTTCATCTTGGTAGGACCTGCCAAAGTATGTATTCAACTGGTATAGTCTTTGAGAACCAGGGTCAATGTTGTTCAGTCATTTTTTTCCAGTCGTTTCTGACTCTTTGTGACTTTGTTTGAGTTTTCTTTGCAAAGATACTAAAATGATTAGTATTTCCTTCTCCAATTCATTTTGCAGAAGAGAAAACTGAGGCAAACAGGGATGAGTGACTTGCCCAGGGTCAAACAGCTAGTAACTGTCTGAAGCTGGATTTGAACTCAGGAAGCTGAGTCCTCTTGACTTTAGGCCCTGCACTCTATCTACCTAGCTGCCCCAGGGTCAATGTTACAGAGAAATTAAAATAAAATTAATCCAACATTCATTAAAAAAGTACACACATACACATACCTACCCCTTATTTTTTATCCTTCAAGGCTTAGATCAGTTGGTACCTGCTAGGCAATACCTTTTCTGATGATGCTTCACTTATCAATGCACTCTCCCTCTCCCTTTCCTCAAATTACTTTGTATTTTTCTGGGTGCCTGCTGCATATACCGACTCCATTTTGCAGCAGAATGCAAAGGGCGGTCCTTTTTTTCTTTCTATATTTTTAGTGCCTAGTGCAGTACCATGCATGTAGTCGTTGCTTAATAAATGCTTTTGAATGGCTGTTGAATTTTGTTGAACTTACTTCTTTTTTAAATGACCTTTTTTCAGCTCAGGAAATTGTCTTTGTAATAACCATCAAAGCTTTTAAACAATTATGATTGAGACTTTTTTTCCTTCCTGTATTTGAGCAGTCTGTATGTCACTCTTTGTCAGTGGGCTAGCCTGTTGCCAAAAGTTCAGATTTCTGCTATTTCCATTTCAGACACACAGAATGGAGTCCTTGGCAGACAGTTGTCTCAAATATCTTTGATATCTGGCCTCTGAGAATCTTGGTAGCACCATTTGTGTCAGAAATTCAGGACTTGCAACGTTTTTTCCTTGTGGGAAATGTCTACTGAGCAGGCAACAATGTTTCATCATCTTCATCTAGGAAGAATAGGGTCAGATTGGCCTCAGAAGACAATAAGAGGAGGACACCAGTGGTAACCAGACTGAATCAAAAGCTTCTTCTTAACCTTCCAGAGAAGACCTTGGAGATGGTATATGGTCACCAAAGTTATGTGCATTGTCATGTCCTACTTTGGGGAAGCAGTCTATAAAGGGCAGATGAGTCTGTTGGAGAAAAAAAAAGTTTATTGATTGCTTACTGTATGCCAGGCACCATGCCAAACAGAAACAAAGGAAAGCAAAAACAGTCCTGACTCTCAAGGGACTCAGATTTTAAGATGGGACACAACTTAGAAAAATTTCATGTGCAAAATATATACAATATAAATGGAAGGTAATCCAAGCAGAAAGGTATCAGGGGGTAGAAAGGAAGGGAGAGGAAAGGAATCTAGGAAGACCTCTTAGAGAAGATGAGATGTGATCTGGATTTTGAAAGAAATTAGGAGAGCCAAATTTTTGCAAAAGTATCAGGTTTGACCATAAAAAAGGGAGATGGCCTAAAAGAGGGAGATATCTTTCAGCATCCTAGGAACCTATACTCTGCCACTGCTCAGAATAATTGCAGAGTTCTTCTTGTGTAATTGTGTCTTGAAAGGTTTCATTTATAAGCCACAGGAAAAAAAAATCCATATTAAGGCTTAAGAGTCAGACCTCAGTTTTGACCAAAGAAAGTATTAGTGAAGAGAATCAACCATCTGATTCACCAGGCTTGATTCAAAATGACTTTTAAGTATTAAAAAAAATCCTCAAATATACCCTTTGGAGATTTACTACCATCAAAGATCATTTAAAGAACAAGATGCAGACCTATGTTTTTGTTCAGTTGTTTCTGACTCTTCATGACCTCATTTGGAGTTTTCTTGCCAAAAATGCTGGTTTGCCATTTCCTTTGCCAGCTATTTTACGGATGAGAAAATTGAGGCAAAGAACGTGAAGTGACTTGCCCCACATCACACAGCAAGTAAGTGTTTGAAGCTGGATTTGAATCAGGTCTTCCTGACTCTAGGCCTGGTACTCTCTCCACTGCGCCACCTAGCTGTCTTGGAGACCTGGAGGATCATGGAATCATTAAGATTTAAAGTTGAAAAGAGAACTAGAAGTCATAGAGTGCAACCCCTTCATTTTTAGTTGATAAATCTGAGGCTTAATGAGGTGACATGAGCTCCCCATGTCACAGGTAAGGAAGAAGCAGATTAGCAGAACTCGGTCTCTGAAGGCAACTCCAAGAGAGGAATTCCAAAAAAAGATGTTTTGAACAATGACAGCATCACTGAAATAAATGTATTGCTCCCTGTGGTGACTAGTTTAAAGGGGATAACATTTACCTAAAGTATAAATGGAGGGATATTGCAAACATTTTTTTTAAAAAGTATTACTTTTCAGTCCCATAGGCTGCAGCTTATGTAGTCTGTAATCCCACCTGTAACATGCTACTAAGACTGAATAGCTTCAAATCCATTCATAACGTATTTTTAGGGTACTTTTAGAATATAGAGAAAGGCAGCATGATAGAGTAACTAGAGTTCTAGCCTCAGACTAAGGAAGACCCTAGATCAAATCCTGCCTCTGAATCATGCAACTGTGTGACCCTGGGTCAGTCATTTACCCTCTCATTGACTTTCTAAAATTATAGATTGCAAAGCAAGTTACTGGTAGAGAGAATTTCTTCATCAAAGTTCCCTACAATAATGAAATCATGGAATGGATATCCACTATCACATCCCCCAAAATGAAGGTGTATAAGACTGCTAAGGAGAACAGGGTGATTTTTTTCCCCCCCTCTACTCAAAAGGAGAGAAAAATAAACTTCTCCAATAGGGCCTTAATGACAATGGCAGAGGGGACCAGAAAGGCGAGGCAGGAGAAGAGGGTGGAATCCTATATAGTTCTGCCATCTGTTATAATTCTGTGTAACCATCAGAAAGGCCCTCATTTTTCTCCCTCTTTTTACTCACGTACAAAGTGGGGTAGTTACTACTTGGCTCCCTCTCGAGTGTAATCATGAGAATAAATTGGTTAATTTTGCAGAGTGCTTTGAAAATGAAAAGTGGTGTAGGCTTATTAAGCTGCTGGTAGGCCTTACCAGGGCACTGTGAGGAAGGAGGCACAAAAGGTGCCTGCAGCGGGGAGCTTGCAGAGTGAATTTGATGATTACTTTTTGCAAATTATACGTTCTTATTTATAAATCTTGTCAATGAAATAAATTGAATCAAATCACCAGCTGGTCCTAAATATCATCTTTATTACCTAGAACTGGTCTTTAGAGAGCTTTTGTGAGAGATACTGAAAGCCTTGAGGCCATTATATATGTTGGGGATACATTACATAATTCTAATAATTGCAATGATCATCTTTTTATTTACTTAGTGAGGTGAGGAGAGACCAACACATTTAGCCTTATGAAAGGGACCAAAAGTATAACATTCTTAAAAATAGCCAGCCATAAATACTCCACAGACAGTATTTCGTAGAGTTTATGCGAAAGGAAATTGAAGCCTCCTGAAAATAAAACTGAATCTTGTCCAAACAACTCTAGATATACTAATCTCATTTTATTGTTATTATGTATAACAGGCTGCTTTATCCTAGCCCATTATCATTAACCCTCAGTATGTTTTCACAAAGGTTGTACACTTTACTATTCACAGGGTTCAGAATTTTTCCTCCCAAGCAAGTATGACAGGATTTATTTCCTTTTGTGGAATGAGAACTAAAGACTCCTCTATGTGGATAAAGTGGGAACAAGCATTTATTAAGCACCTACTGTGTGTCAGGCACTGTGCTAAGCACTTTTCCCAATATTATCTCATCTTTTTAACCACCTCACCAAAACCCTAAGAGGTGGGCACTATTATTAAAGCCCATTTTAGAGTGGAGTGAATTTAAATAGACAGTGACTTGCTCAGGGTCACACAGCTAGTAAGTGTCTGAGACTGGATTGGAACTCAGGTTGTCTTGACTCCTGGCCCAGTGTGCTACTTATTCTTTGTGTCATGAGAAGTGATGGAGCAGAACAGTAGATAACAAGGTGACAGAATGGGCACCGAAGACCAAGTCCATAAGAAAAATGTTTGATTTTCCTCATGTTACTTGGAATGGTTTTAGTTCTTTTTGTTTTTTGTTTGTTTGTTTGTTTGTTTGTTTGTTCGGTCTGCACCTGCAAGGTCATCTGTGTAGAGAGGCTCCTCTTTGAGGAAACTTCCTCTACCAATGCAGATGTGCAATTTATATAGTCTTAGAAAGTTGCCTGGGCTCTCCTGAGAAGGCAAGTGACTTGATCAGGATCATGCAGCCATTATGTGTCTGGTGCAGGACTTGAATCCAAGTATTGTTCACTCTTACCTTAGCTCACTATCCCCTTTGTTGGACTTGACCAATGATTTGGAGATCTAAGTGAAAGTGCCATTTGGAGACTGAATTATCCAACCTGCTGTCCACACTGCTTGAGTTAATAGGATAACAGCTGACAACAAAACCTTTTAAAATACTCAACTGCAGTTAAAAAATAAAACAATCACGGGGAAAGAATCATCCCACCGAAGGTTGAACTCAAAATCAACAAAAAAATTCTGCTGCTCTTAAGGGCAACAGATTGCTGCCCAGTTGGATCAGGCAGGCAGAGAACTTGAAAGATGGGTCCTCCTCAGAGAACACATTTAGTCCTACAATGGTTTTAAATCTTGAAACTAATAGCATGAACTCCTTGGTTGATCTCATGAATTATTTGGATATTGAGAAAGAAAGATTGTTTCAAAATAAACAAGAACAACAAAACAAAGTGTGTGCTATAGTATCCAGGGATGTGGAACCTGCAGCCTCAAGGCCACACGTGCCCCTCTAGGTCCTCAAGTGCTACCCTTTGACTGAATCCAAACTTCACAGAACAAATCCCTTAATAAAAGAACTTGTTCTGTAAAACTTACTATAGCTAGTAGTAATAATATCTAGCATTTATGTAATGCTTTATGGTTTGAGAAATAATTTACATATATCATATCATCTGATCTTTACAAAAACCCCTAGGAGATAGATAACACTATTATCCCCAATTTACAGATGAGGAAACTGAGGTACAAAGTAGCTAAGTATCTTACACAAGGTTGAATAGATAATAAGTATCTCAGACAGGATTTGAACCTGAGTGCCAAATATGGCACTCTATCCACTACAACCCTAAGTGACCTTAGGTCATACTGTAGAGTAAGGCAGTTTTAACCTACATAGGTACCAGAGAACTTGTATTTGACTCTAATATATTAATATGCATGAGTGAATGTGTGGTCATACTATCCTTAACCTTATTCACTGAGAGTCCCGATCTCAGTAAAAGGAAAGAAGTCTTTGGTTTTCAAAACAAATTATTGAGGGGAGGAAGGGCTTACTTCTTCCTACATTCAAGGGTTCCAGAAAAACCGCTTTGGTTGAAGATAGTCCAGAATCAAGTAGTGTTTTCTTGCCAAGGTCAAACCTTTATGAACTATCTCTTATCACTGGGATAATGTACTTTAATTGCTATTCGATCCCTTGGATCTAACAGAGTTGGTAGGGGATTTATTTTACCTCAGAGTTTTCTAAACTAGAAAGACAAAAGTACACCTTTGGGGTCAGTTTGGTACAGTATGGAAAACAACAACAACAACACGACACCACCACCACCACCACCACCACAACAACAAATCAATATCAAAGCAAGCCGAACCAAACAGAGCCAACCAAATAAGCAAACAAATGACAAATACTGGATCTGGCATCAGACAACAGGGATTTGAATACAAATTCTGTTGCCACAGGACATTATCCACTGCTGTGACTTTGGACAAGTCCCAATCCCATTGCGTCTCACAGTCTTTATCTATAAAAGCTGACCTCATGGACAATAATCATTGTACTTTCTTTGTTCAACTACTTTGGCAGGTCTATACCTTTAGTACTTTCTAGAATAAAGAGATTTGACCATGAGTGAAACCATACATAGTAGTATGGTTATTGTGATGGAAGTTGGTGTCTCCAGATCAAATGGGACTAGGTATAGTCTAGATTATTATCAAACACTTCCGTGTGTATAGATTTGTTTTTTTAGGCCATTAGGGCAATTGTCCAGGGTCACACAGATAGTAAGTGTCAAATGTCTGGTCTGAGGGCAGATTTGAACTCAGGTCCTCCTGACTCCACTGCACCACCTCGCTGCCCCGTATAGATTTTTAAATAGATGACTTGGAAGAGGTAATTCAAGAACCTTCCTTCCCCTGCTTAGAAGAAATTCTGGAGATATCCTATATGGAGAGGGAGAAAGGAATGAGTATTTATAGAGTGCCTACTATGTGTCAGGCACTATTAGGTGCTTTACAAATATCTCATTTGATCCTCACAACTATCTGGGAGACAGGTACTATTATTATCTCCAATTGTATTGTTGAGGAAAAGGCAGAGATTAAGGGACTTGTCCAAGGTCACACAACTATTAGGTGTCTGAGGGCTAGTTTGAACTCAAGTCTTCCCAGTTCCAGGCCCAGTGCTCTATCCACTGTACGGCTTTGATGCTTCACAATAAATATTCGTTCTTCTTTGTGATACACTAATGTGAATTCTCCAATAGACAGTCAACTTTAAGGTAAGCATCTCTCCCTGTGGAAGTTCCTTTGTACAACTTTACTTCATAGTAGAGCAAAGCAGTTCAAATGAAGTAGAGTTTTTATCTGTTTGGTGCAGGTATTGGGGAGGTGGATGAAAGGTTATGCTATATTTTAAAACTAGGAGTAATTTTGACTTTGCAATGGGGTCATTATAAATAATAGCTGACATTTATATAGCACTTATTATGTGCCAGGTACTATGCTAATGGTTTATAAATATTATCTCATCTGATTCTCACAACAACTCTAGGAGGTGGGGTCTATCATTATGCCCATTTTACAGATGAGAAAATTAAGACAAACAGAGGTTAAGTGACTTGCCCAGGGTCACATAGCTAATAAAAGTCAGGCTGGATTTGAACTCAGGTCTTCCTGAATCCAGGCTTAGCAATCTATTTATTGTGCCACTTAAATTCCATTTTTAAAATTTATTTATATTTTGGCTAGGCAATGAGGTTAAGTGACTTGCCCAAGGTCACACAGCTAGTAAGTGTTGTGTGT
This sequence comes from Phascolarctos cinereus, assembly GCF_003287225.1. Lineage (NCBI taxonomy): Eukaryota > Metazoa > Chordata > Mammalia > Diprotodontia > Phascolarctidae > Phascolarctos > Phascolarctos cinereus. The sequence continues at coordinate 400,099,532 of NW_027555847.1, forward strand.
CTGAGGCCAGATTTGAACTCAGGTCCTTCTGACTCCAGGGCCAGTGCTCTATCCACTGCACCACCTAGCTGCCCATAAAGTCTGTTCTTTATTTACCTTCACCATTCAGAGACAAGGGCCTTTTTAGGATAAAAATCAAATTTATCAATTTACATCAAATAAAAAATATGGAGCTCTTAATTTTGGGCAACACACTGTTCTGGGAACTCTGAGGATACAAAAGCATAAGACTTAATCTTTCTGCCTTTCAAGAACTTAAAATCTCCCAGGAATGATCATATACAAATATGTGACAAATTAAACAAAAAAGAAAGATCTAACTAATAGTTTAAGATAACACTAGTAAAGATTATATGAGATTTAGAGCTAGAAGGAGGTTTGGAGACAATTTAGGCCAAACCATCATTTTACAGATGAGGAAAGGGAGGCCCTAAATATCAGGCGATTCAGCCATCATCGCTTTGCTTGTTTAGGTGGCAAGGTTTGAATCCAGGTCTTCTGGACTTTGAGTCCATCCATGACACGAAGCTGCAGAGGTAGAGAAATACAAAGTATTTTCAAGGACACTTTACTAGAGTGGAGAATGTACATAGAGAAGAAACGATCTGAGCAATAGAGTGTATGTGTGTGTGTGTGTGTGTGTGTGTGTATACACACACACATGTGAATATATATACACACGTGTATATATACACGTATGTATATATATACACACATACACATACCTGTGTGTATATATATACACACATACACATACATACTATATATACATATTCTATACACACACATTATATATATTGTATATATAGATGTATATTTTTGAATTTAATTCAGGCTTCAATTTTTCCTCTTTTCTTCCCAAATTATGAATGTTTTCTTCTTCCTCAGATTCCCATGTGTACATGCATCCCCCAAACCCTGTTTTGATTTCTGGGTTGCTTCAGAATTTCTGTCTGTATATACCCAGTGCTTAGTACAGTGACTTACATGTTGAATTGAATGCATTTGAACGCCAGCCTAAGGCATTTATGCGTTATTTGGGAGGCAGTAGAGACCACAGAAGGCTTTTCAGCAAAAGCTTGCTCCTTCAGTCTGGCCTAGCTGCTACACTCATTCTGGATTCCTGGACTGCAGGATCCCTATGGCTTGAGTGCCCAGGATGGAGACTCCATTTCCCACACCTAGAACTGGAAAGGAATGAAAAAGGCCCAAACCCCAGACTACATGGACTAAGAAGGGGATGGCTCTCAGGCCTTCTCCCCTCATCTCATGGTATCAGTGAAGGAGTCTGTCACCTTCAGATAGGAATATAGGTAAATTCCCAAACTGAGCTCAGTAAAGCAGTTTTAAAGACTCAGGAAGCTCAGGTTAGGCTGCTTCCTGTTGCTAGATAAGCCAACACCGAATGTCTATGCATGCCCATCCTCCAATTTCCCAGAAGCAGGTATCCAGCATCTTCTACATAAGTGATATCTCTTTAGGCCATCTAGGCATGAATCAAACTTCTTTTTTTTGTGTGTAACATTCTTCATTTTGCTTTCACAAAGACCCCCTGTTATCGGAGCCCCTTCATCCCCTAAGATGTTTCTTACCCTCTGTTTCTCACAGTGAACAGCCTGTGGTTCTATTTCCTCCACCATCTCTTCAATGTGTGTATGGATGTCTATGACAGACCTATCTCAAACCTGAGGGTGCTCTTCTCTATTTCTGTGTACAGTATATGTGTGTCTAGTCCCTTTTTGGTCTTTGAGTCTGTGGTTTCTAGAGAAGGCCAGATTCTGCCCATTTCCAACTCTTGGGGTTGAGGTTGGGGGCGTGAAGAGGCTTGAGTTCCTGGGGGACAGGGTCAGTTGCTTGAGGTCCAGAGCACCATTGCCTCCCCACTATAGGGGTTTCTGTATACCTGGGAGCCCCCCAGCCTCAGCAGCCAAAGGGTTTTTGGGATTTGATTTCCTGGCTATTGCCAGAAGAGTGGCTCTGAGTGGGGATTCAGGGCCAGCAGGAGGCTGGGGCAGAGGACCCCAAGATCCTCAGCTGAATGAAGAGAGTCTTCAAAAGGCCTGGTCACAAACGAGGCTGAAGTGCCCATGGAGAAAGCTCCTGCTAGGCCATAGTAGGGTTGATCATTTTCCAGGCTGATGTGGGGAAAATGGTAAACCATATTGTCCTCAGACAGGAAAGGCTTCTGAAGAGAGTCCTGATCCTTCTCCAGCAATTGACTGGGACTGAATTCCTTGGGGAAAGGAGCACAGCAGCCCCAAGGGTTGTGAGGTCTCACAGAATCTGGGAGCTCCATCCACGCCTCTTGTGGGCTCAAACTTCTATTGCATTAAAATTGTCTCCTTCCTTTTTAAAAACAAACAAACAAACAAACAAAGTTTACCAGAATACTCAACAGGAAATGAACACATATAGGTAGTATATTCATTTCTGGAAACATACCCAAAGGGAGAACCAAAAATAGAGTAAAAATGATCTTTAGCATATAGAAACAGATGCTGGTATCTACATTCTATTGAAGTTTCTTTTAGCATGCTGAGTGTCTGTTTACTAATTCTATATGGAGAAATTATACAGGTTTACAAATAATTGGATAACTCCTGTAAAATTAAGGGGTTTAGCTGATATGGTATTGTTGGTAAATACAGGGATTAATTGCTCATGGTGGTCAGCCTGGTAATTAGCTCAGAGATTTCTTATATCTTAAATACCTAAGGGATTCTCCTTTGATTGACATCCCTTGTGTTTTTCAATTTCACTGCCTAGTGATAAATATCATTTGTCTCATTTTTTCTAGTCACTGATTTTATTTGGTTAAATGCAGGGAAATTAGAGTTCATGGCCTATAGGTTTATATCACTACCATCAAAATATCAATCAGCATTTTCCTTTGGGAAAAAAAAAAGATCTATCGGTAGTTATTCTTTTTTCTTTTCTTTTTCTTTTTTTGCCAGTCACAAAATGATGGCATTTCCAAGGTGAAAGATCATGGAAGAATCCCAGGGACTAGTCTGCCTTTTCTTTCTTGTTGTCTTCCATTAAATTTAATATTTTAAATGATAAAGCAAACTGCCAAAGGAAACCACAACAAAACCAGGATGCATTTTATTTTCTTTTGGGAGATAAGGAATACAAGAGGAGGTAGAAAAGGAAAACTATGGGAGAGGAAGAGGATGAGGGTGAATGGGATTTTACTTCATTGTGTGTCTTCTCACCTGTTTGAAGACTCCTTCTGTATATGTCACTGCTATGCTGTTAGAAGTTAAGTCTTTTGTTAAATTATTTAGAGCTTTGGGGTGCTGCCAATCAGGGCAGGATTAAAGCTGTGTTTTCCTTTTGGGGTCCTGTTGGTCTGCTGCTATCTGCTTTTCCTAACAAAATAGCAAAGAGAAAGGCAAATGGAAAGAAAAAAAAAATTAACATCGATTACAGATTAATCCTGCTGAATTGGGCTATCTCTAAAAGTTGAGAAAGGACCGGAATCTTATCAGGAATTAGATCTTATAGTGCTTTGTGAAAGCGAAAGCAAATTTTCTATTAAAACACATTAAGATTTGTTAATGTCTTTTTTCCCCTGCCCACTTGTCTCCTTATATTTACTTTGTAAATTTGAAATCCAAATGTGCCTCCTATTGAACTATGGAAAATAGAATTCTTTTGAGGTTAGAATCTTTTGAGGATGAATTGAATTGAAAGTAATATGTAGTGATCATGGAAAATAAACCATTTAATTTGTGGATTTTTTCTTCTTGATGTATAAAGCAGTGTTTTGTGAAGCCTATTACTTTAGGCAGGAAGGAATAAATCTAGCTGAACATTATTGACATACTTCAAAAAATAGCAAATAAAATACATCCAGCTGGCACAATTATCTTTCAAGGGCTTCAGTGGAACTACGGGATTGGGTAGTAGAACCTGGAATGATGAATTGTCTTAGTGAAAACCCAGGGAAAGCCACAGGGGATTTCATGATTCATTTAGAGACTTTGTTTCACTCTATATGCAATGTGAGTGGAGGAGCCTGTAATGGTTCCTCTTGCTCGTCTCTCAAGACACTAAATACAATTATTATGTTTAAAGTTTGGTTCAGACGGTTATGGAACAGCACATTGGGACTGTGATCTTAATATTATCCACATGGTCATGGACTTCTTATGAAGCTGATAAATGTTGCCTCTTAGGCAAAAATTTGTCCTGTTGGTATGTATTCTTCCTTCACCTTTGAAATGAGAGCAGCGCTCCTAATGAGTAAGTTGTGGTGAACAACAAAGTGAGTTAGTAGAAAGTACTAGCAATCCTGCTTGATTTAAGCAATGCCAGCAAGGCACTCCAGGGAAAGCCTTGACTTATGCTATTAAGTGAGTTATAGGAATGACTGCTATATACTGACAATATCTAGGAAAGCCCCAAATTCCTTGATTCACTCAAGGAAACAAGAGAGTTAATGAATCCCTTATTTCTCCTTACATGTAGCCCGGAGCCTTTGGGGAAAGTTTGGAGATGAATCTCCCCTTTTTCTTTTCAACATGGAAGAAGCCGCTTGAGAAGCCTATCGGCAGCTCTCGTATTTCAGCCAGCCGAGTTGTGGTTGCTCAAGGTGCCTTCCAGCTGGGTGTCTTAAAAGTCTTAAGTGCCTGGCAGCTGGCGCAAAGATTGTCTCACCAGGTGATTTTTATGCATCATTGCCCTATGCTTCCTTTCCTTTGAAAGAGAAAGTAAATAAATATATTTATGTTTCAAGGGGGAAAGATCATAACTGTCATAGTTGTCACAGACAGACAACAGCGATGTGTGGAAGCTGCATATTCCTTTGAGCCACATTCGGGGGCTGTTCCTTGAGGTATGCTACAACTATGTAAAATTCAAGTGCTTAGCAACGGGCCAGGTTAAGGGATCCTGCTTTATCCAAAGCAATCGCTTTGTTACTGCGGCATGATTTTGGAAAATAGGGACTAATTGACTAAAATTTTCTTTCTGCCTCTGTTCCTGCTTACTTTCAACACTTATGAGAAAAATGCTTCTGGTAGGAACGTTGTTAAGATGACCTTTTGTCGTTTTCCTGCCCTTGTGATGCCTCCAACCCTCAGACCCTCTTTGTCATTTGAAATTTCCACTACTTTAGGGGGGAAAAATCCATTCATTTCAAAGAGAGAATGCCTCACTTTGCAAACCACTGAAAGGATTTCAAGTCAATGCACGGAAAACATGAACTGGGAAGGTTTTCCCTTCCTGAGATTTATGTAGTTCCTCTAAATTTCAGCCACTCTGTGTTATGATTTCCCTCAGAAAGCCAGGATCTGAATGTCAATTTTCTTTCAAAGATAAAATCAGCAGTAATACTATTTGGTTTCTCTTTTGTTCCCATTAATGATAGAGTTTACATATTTGAGCAGTCCTTCATCTTGGCCTTTAAAAAGGAACCAGGTACCTGCAGACACAGAGAAGATAGTCTGCCCATGGTCCTGGAAAGAGGACTGCATATCCTTGCAGCCTGTTTGAGAATCTACATTCACATAGGGTCAGATGGAAAAGCAGGAGACACACAGACTCAAAGAAAAATAAAAGATTCAGAATACTGGGGAAAGAAGTTATAAAGGAAGACAGATTTTAAGCCTTATTTGGACCTGAAGAGAGGCCTATGTGCTAAACCAATTGTATGGCCCCAGAAGGGAAGAAAGAATGGTGTTAGATGAAGTCATGAGTAGTGAGAAACACTCAGGACCTATTGCTTCACCTGTAGTGTAAGTTATATAAACTCTAGGTTCTAGTAGGCAGGTGGGATGCATAATAAGGAAGGATTGCTTCATAGAAATCTAAAGTGGAAGAGTTTTTCTGATTGTCAAAGGACTCAGTTTTGCATATTTTGTCATGATATATAATACCCATTCTACAGCTCATGTCTTGTTATTACGAAGGCTTGCCAAAGGCCTCAAGGACCACTGGGTCATAATCTCTGGCAAAATTCTGATATTTTCAGGGTAAACCTTGGCTGGGAGCAAAATGAACCATAGTGATTATAACTGAGGAAAGTCCCCCAAGGTGACCATCGTGCATCATGTCAGAGCTCAGGTCCAACTGATTCATATGTCACAGAATGAACATATAATCTAATATATAACAGTAGATGATGCTTTGGATAATCAGTGGTTAATATAATTAGTCACTCTGTTGGATTAAAATGTGAAAACCAAAACTATTTGCATATCACCACATAGAAAATCTCTTTAATTTGAAGAATTATTCTCAGTTTTCAGAATCAAAACACATCCACAAAACAAAACACCAGAAATTCTTGCATTTCCAGTAGCTAGTTCACCAGCATTTAGTAGATGACAGAGCTGGCACAAATCTGTCACAATAACGTTCAGGCAAGCTACAGCCCACCATAAATTGGGGCTTAAAGTAATGTTAAAGACAACATGGGAGGGGTCACTGTGACTGCCCCAGAAAACCATCTCACCTTTCTGTGCATTAGCCTGAAATATAGCTCATTTGCACTTTTGGCTGAACTTCTGAAGCCCTTGTTAGCCATAGCTTTTTTACACATTTTACCATCAAGACCTCAACAGTGGAAAGGCTTTAGAATGTCGTCTCCTTCCCTTACTGCCTAATCATGGCACATGAACCCCTTGTGTGTTTTTAAAGGGAATTTCCTACAAAACAATTCAGGGGAAAAGTAGTGGGAGTGAGGGAGAGGGAAGTTAGTGTCATATCACAGTAACAGAAAAAAATGATGATAATTGAAACTTTGCAAAGGTTTTTATGATTTCATTCTGCTGCTTAGCACCATCTAAAGAATATTTAACTTAGAATTCTTAGCACCTGCTGCCTAACTTCCTATGTGCTCTTGAATTTACAATGAATTCAGTACCAGTTCTCCTACCACAGATTTGGCTGTCCACACCCAGGCCATAACCAGCCCTTTGATTGTCAATTGGGGATGGTAAAGCTAGAATTTAGGCAGGCAAATTTGACAAGCTTGCTTTATCCTTAGGCCATCTTACCCCAACCAATGGTGAATGTATTGTGACCTAAGGAAAATATTCCCTAACTCCTGAATCCTAATACGAAAAAGTTCCCTATCTGGGTCACAAAATTATTCCACATCTGACACTTATAAGCACAGACCTTGATGTGCTTCTTGAGAAAATAGAAATGGCATAAAATTGGGGAAAAGATAGCTGGCCTAGATCAATATGTACAGAGGAAGTTGATGCTTGGGGCTATAAACATTCTTGAGAATGTTGAGAGATCTATTTTCAAAGTATCTGAAGAAGAGGAAAATACAATAGGGTGTCGAATAATTCTCAAACTTTATTACCTCTTCCCTACTCCCCCAAAGTGACTAGGGTCACTCCTGGGCTACTTTCCCATCTATATAAAATATTTATAAGAATAGTCTACATATGCATCAAGTGACATCCCTGAGGAAGGTAGGAGACAAAAATTGGCAGCTTTGAGTAAGTAACATTATGTGTTGTGTGGATTTGCTGTCACACAAATGCCATAAAAAATATAGAGAATACAAGATCCTTTTGAGCTTATTATGATTTGTTGACTATGAAGATTTGGTAGAAAGATGTAACAATGGAGGCAATTTTGTTAAATGAGCTTCTAATGATCTATATCAAGTGAAGTGTAAGGCAGGAAGATGGTTGTTCAACAGAGGTATTCACCACTGTCAAGGAGTGTAGCCAGTGCAGAGCCAAAGTCAAAGAGACACTGACCCTTTATCAGTAGTGAGTGACTCAGTCAATCAAGAAATATTCATTAAGCATCTCCGAATGTCCTAGGGTTTCTGGTGTCAAATCTTGAAACATAACACAACATTCTAAATGGAATCCACAGTCACTCAGAAGGATTTTGATTCAACTATCCTCACAAGAAACAAAAACACTACCCACTATCACCACCACCACAACAACATAACTAAGTAGGCCTATTTTATAGACCATTGTATGCAATTATATCTACAGCCTATGAAGTGTGTCCTTCAGCACATAGATCCTGGACAGACACTGCAAAGACATAGTGAGTTGGTCTCAGAGTGGACCAGGAGCAGGGTAGTAGACTGGATCACCTTCGGCAGATTATGAAGTTCTTTTAATGGCCCCAAGCCTCTCCTTTAAATAAAGACTTTTTTGTGTGTTTGGTTAACTATCACTATTCTTCAGGTGCTTTTGCTTTATAGATGATAGCTTTGTCTCCAAATAATTGAAGTTGAGGGTCATCCAATGGGCAGTGGAGAGGAGTATGGCAGATGTGAGCTGGCTGCAAAACATTAAAAATATGGAAGTTTGAATAAGGAGTATTATAAAGAACACCATCAAAGAAATATGTGATCACAAATTAAAATGAACTAATAACACAATTAGAATGAAGAATAACTGATGGATAGGTTGTGTGCCCCACTAGTATCCTTGGAGGTTTCCAGAGTTTTGGGCAGACCCAGTATAGTGGCCTTGGTGAGAACATGAACAAGAGTCACATAGGACTTATGTGCACAGATGGGCTGTGATCTGCATTATTAAGAAAATATTTATATCAATGAAATCATAGATGTATTGGAGTTGAAGTAAGTGAAGAAGAGAGAGTACTTTCAGAGAAAATGAACTACAGGCCAGTTACATTTGAGGGCTCACGGAGGCTTTGTGAAAGGTGGTATTTGAGCTGCAAATTGAATCCCTACCTTCCTTCAAGTCTCAGCTCAAGTTACACCTCTTTCAAGAGCTATTTCTTTACTTTTTAGTTTTGCTACCCTAAATCATTGTGTATTTTTAATATTTTTAAAAATGTATCTGTGAATATGTTCTATCCCCTTAGTAAAATGTAAAATCCTTGATGATAGGAATTATCTCACTTTTATACTTATTTCCCTAATGCCTGGAACATAATAGGGTCTTAATAAATCCTTGTTGATTGACTAAAAGGGCGTTTATAGGAATCATTGGAAACAGGGAGGATAACGTGGTCGCCCAATTCTAGGGGAGAGCAATGTGAAAAAGAAAGATACTGAATAAGAAAGAGTTGGAGATACTTAGGAAACAATGAATAGTCCAATTCTGATTAAGCATTGAAGTTGTGAGGTGAATTATTATGGGATAAAAATGGAAAGGTCAATTAGAGCCAGATTATGAAGGCCCTTCGATGTGCAACTAGGGACTTTGAATTTATTTGCTAGGTAATGGAAATCGCTTAAGGTTTTTGAACAGTAAGGTGATATGATAAACAGGCTCAGACTATTGCCCATAATGGACTAATGAGGTTGTTTATCAAAATGATTTCACTAAAATTAACTCACTCTAAAAATGGCAGCAGGGGGGCTCTTATGTTCAGAGTGTGAAACTATTAAAATTCACTAAATTTTTCAGTTCAGTTCAGCAATATTTATTAAACATCTATTACATGTTAGGTGATATGGATATAAAAAATGAAAATTGGCACAGATCTGCCCTCAAGGAACTTACAATTCGATACAGGAGGCAAAGTGACAATTAGCTCTAATAACAGAAAATGATTTGAACATGTGAGTTCTAGGGGAGTGGTTTGAGAGTCACATCTAGATAAGGAAAGGAGGTTGAATTAGGAAAAGCTTCCAGGATGGGTTCTGTTTAAACTGGACCTTGAAGGAAGTGAAAGGTATTTATAGGCAGAGATGGTGGCATGAAGGAGGTGTGTACAAAGTCACAGAAACTGAGGAGGATAGAATGATATCCGGGAACATTTAGGAGTAGAGTTTGGTTGGATCATGGAATAGGTAAAGGGGATTAGTATGAAATATACTTGGAAGGGTCATTTGGAAGAACCAGATTGAGAAGAAAATTTTAAAAATAGTTAAAAATAGTTAGCATTTACAAAGCATCTTAAGTATTTGCAAAGTTCTTTACAAATATCATCCCATTTTGTCCTCACAACAATCATGGGAGATAAGTGCTATTATTATCCCCATTTTAAAGACGAGGAAACTGAAGCACTTAACCCTCTGGTTAAGTGATTTGCCTAGAGTCACATAGCTAATAAATGTCTGAGTCTAGATTGAACTCATGGTTTCCTGACTCTAAGTCCAGTGCTTTATTCACTGCACTGCTTAGCAGACTAGTGCCAGTGTGAGATGTTCAAGAGGCAATAGGGAGCCATGGAAGATTTGGAGCAGGGAGTGATGTGAACAGAGCTGTGTAAAAGGAAAATTACATGGTAGACTTTTTTTTGGCAAGATTTTCCCTTTCTACTCAAAATAATAGAGTTTGCATTTTTTTCTTTTGAATCCATGAGCTATGCATATAAAATGTCTGGCTATCAAAAAGACATGCCACTTCTGAACACTGGAAAGATAGAAGTCCACTACGTTCAGTGGCATTAGATGTAGTTATCAGGGGTAAAGTTCTGTGCTCTGACATCCCTCTTCTGAAAATGGCATTTTAGGTGTCAGAAACATAAACTTGTCATAACTGTCATGAAGGAAATGGCCTGAGGCTCTAGGCCAGAGACAACTGACAGAAAGTCAACAGATCCACATGTGGTGGGTGGAAGCTCTGTCTAGCATGCAATTACAGCCAGTGGAGAGACAGAGAATGTGCAGGCTCAGGTGTGCAGAAAGGGGGAAAGGCTGTTCAGGTAGCACTTCCAAAGCATGTGCTTTTAAATTCTGACTCCATTGGAGACTGTGGCCCCACTTTGTACCCTCTAATGACCAGGCCTTCTCTGCCCCCCACCCCCCATGAAAGTCTAGGTTATTTATCACTGGTGCCCCTTCAGGTTTCAGACTGACTCTATTTTCCTTAATTTCTTTTTTTGTCTTTGATGCTTTATGGATGTTCTTTTTTTATTTTTTATTTTTTGCACATTGTTGTTGTTTCTTAATGACTCCTCTCCTGCTCGCAACCTCCCAACCTTCTTTTCATTTTCCTTTTTTTTCCCCCTCCAGGCCATTGGGGTTAAGTGACTTGCCCAGGGTCACACAGCTAGTAAGTGTCAAGTGTTTGGTCTGAGGCCACATTTGAACTCCGGTATTCTTGACTTCAGGCCTGGTGCTCTATTCACTGCACCACCTAGCTGACTCATGCTTCAGTTCATTTAAATCTTCCCAAATATCCCTGAACACCCTATATTTGTTGATTCTTATGATGTGATAATATTCCATTAAATGCATATGATACAATTTATTCAGCTTTTCCTCAAATGGTAAAAGCTTACACACACACACACACACACACACACACACACACACACATAAATTCAATGTGACCTTATCTTTGCTTTTGATTACTTTGGGGTATATACATCAAACAGTAATATCACTGAGTCAAAGGATTAGTATAGTGTAATAACATAGTAATTTCTAGTTATTTGCCAGGAGAGTCGCCCCAATTAATAGTTTAATTAATAATCAATCATCAGGGATATAATAAGATTCAGGTGCTAGGGATACAAAGCCAAAAATGCAACCATCCCTGCCATTAAAGAGCTTACAGTACATAACATTTCTACACAGTTAAGTAGTACTGCCCTTTGAATACTTATCATTTTTATCTTTTGTCTTCTTTGCTTTTGTTTTAATTTGCATTAATTTCATTGCGAGTCATTTGGAACATTCTTTAGTAGGATCGTTGATAGTTTGCATTTCTTCTTTTGAAAACTGCTGGATCATGAGAAGATGAGCTCCTTGAGAGCAGGACTTACATTTCTATTTATATCTCCATTACTTAGCACAGTGCATTGCACATAGTCAGCATTTAATAGTTGCTCATTCATTCCTATCTTTTGACTTTTTATATACTGGGGAATTGTCTCCTGTTTTTGTATGTTTGATTCAGTTTCCTATATATCTTGATCGGAAATACAATGCAAATACAATGCAAAGGCTTTCCCTCCCCCTTCCCCAATCAACAATTTCTCTTTATATTTTGGCTGCATAATGTTTATGCAAACTTTTTGGTTCAAGTAATTAATGCATGATAACAGAACTTTATTTAATTCTTGCTATCTTTATCAGCATAGATAGAGGGTTACAGCATATTGAGGACTTTTGTGATCCAAATCTAAGATTTTTGGACAGGACATTATAACTCAGGAAATTTCCCTCTTTCCATGTTTGGAATCCTCTTACACAGTTAGCCAGTTGTGGAGTTTGTTTCTTCTTCTGGGTTAAGCCGTTAGGGACTGCCCCAAGGGAAACATGTCTTAGCTTTTGTTTCTGAGAGAAGAGGAGCTTCAGGGTAGATGACTTGTTATTTCTGCCTTTGAGTAGCATAAAGGGGCATGGGAAAAAAGGATGAGCCAGAAAAATTTCTTGAGGGAAATCGCCCCTATGGTGTAACTGGCCATAACCTAGGCTAATTGGGCTTTGGTCTAAGCGTATTTTTCCTGAGTCTTCCTTTGCTACTTTTAAAGAACATCTGGGAAAGATGACAGCACTCTTATAATTGGAATGACCATGTAGCTGGAAAAAGAAGGAATAAGATTAAATGCAATCATGTAAAGGTAGAACATTTATCCTAAGACTTTATTTTCATTTGGCATTAATTTGAAGGCTATCATCTATCTATCTATCTATCTATCTATCTGTCTACATAAATATAAACACATGCATTTGTATACATGCATAATATACATACAAATGTGTTCAATACATGTGTATGTACATAGATATGCACACATGTGCATCTATATACAGAGGAACATAGTTTGCATTTATGTATATTTACATATATATTCACATACATATATAGATAGATGTTACCCACACATATACATAAGCACATACACACACATGCACATACCTACACATAGACATACCTACACTACTTAAGAGTGGGGCATTCACATGAGAGATGCTTAGGACCTACTCTTGGGAGACAGGGCTGGTATACAGGAGTGGACATTCTACATTACTTACTATGTGGTTGGAAGCAATCACTTTCCATTATTTGTGTATCCTGAAAGAAATGCACTTGTATTTAAAGCCACCTGAATGAAGTTAGCAATTAACAGTCTCTCTCTTCTCTGTCTCTCTCTCTCTCTCTCTCTCTCTCTCTCTCTCTCTGTCTCTCTCTCTGTCTCTCTGTCTCTCTCTCTCTGTCTCTCTCTTTCTCTCTCTCTTTCTCTTTCTCTCTCTCCGCTGTGTTTCTAAGGTGAAGGAACATTCACCCCCAGAGGGGTGCCGTACAATAGGCTGAACAGAAAGTCTTGAAGGCCACCTTCCATCCCCCCACCTTAGGTCCAATGTCCCTGAGAAATAGGTTTGGGGTTCTGCTTTGGTTTAGTTTATCCTTTTTTATTTTAAGTGTGGTAGAGGAAACTTGTGGAAACTTGAGGCATGGGGACCTTAGAATTGAAGAGGCCAGATATTGCAACCAGTGTAGCAGGCATGTCCTAAAAACCCAGGGTCCTGGGATAAAGCCAGGGGGGCTCTTTGGACTTAGAACTTAGTGGGACTAATGTTATGTAGGAACTGAGCTAAGCTATTAACTTAATCCCCCTCCTTTCCCCAGAGACTGAGGTAGTGGTGGTAAGGGATTATGACCCCGAGGTATTAGAAATGGGAGATTTTTATGTTTGTTTTTGCTATATCTTTAAATTAAATATTTCTTAGTAAGAGCTGTTCTGTGATTAAATGGAGCTGTCATGTTTAGACCCATAATACTGGTGGAACACAATTGGTGAGGGATTAATCCAATGGTAGAGATGAGTTGTATCCTCTATATCTCCCACCTAAAGGTACTAGAGAGTCCTTTGGACTGGTGAAATGTAACACAATTGGCCTTCAGGCAGTAGGGACCTTCATATGTATATGAGATATCTAGGAATGGCTCTCTCAGCTTTTTTAGAAATGAAAGTGATCTATCACACATTATTTTTAGTTCTCTTGCCAATTTTTTTTTCTGGTGAACTGAGGCTTTGATGAACTGAGTTTATTCTCTCCTGTATTTTTATGGTAGGAATCAGTTTAGACTGGTTCCTGGATGGCTTCCAACTCAGTCGCTGTTCCTTTTCCTGATCACTTAATCCATCAATGGAAAGAGTGAACAATATAAAAAGTGTCATGCTTTGCAAGTGCTCCCCAGATCTTGGATGTTTCCCATCACATTAGATTGTGTATGTGTGTGTATCAGATCTCTAAAATAAAATAATGTGAAGTAACACTAAATGAAGAGCCATAGTGAAGCAGCCTACAATGAATCACCCTCATTCCCAGCCTTGACTTCATATGAATTGTCCTATTAATATGTGTGCAAGAATCATATTTTTAGCAAACAGTTACCTTTCTTTAGTTAAGTCCAGAACAAGATTAACCTTTGATTTTTAAAAAGTTAATAATTTACATTTTTCATTTTGGGGTAAGATTTTGGAATTATCTCTTTTTTTTCAATTAACAAACATCTATTTTTTCTCCTTCTCACCCTGCCCCCCAAAAGGAAAACAAAACTCTTGTACAAATATGCATTTTGTTTTTACTTTACTTTTCTGTGTCTATACGAATGCTTCCCCAACCACCCCCAGCCCCGTCAGTAGAATGTAAGCTATTTCAGGGTAGGGACTATTTCATTTTTATCTTGGCCCTTTGTACCTAGAGAACTGCTTGAAAAATATTAGGTATTTAATAAATGCTTGTTGTATTGAAATGAAAACTCTTCTGATTCACATTTGGCAACATTTTTTAGTTCTAGAATACTGGTGTCATTTAGAGTAGTATGATCAATTGGAATGGTTTTAAACTCAATATTGCTCATGAGGTCAGTCGACCAGTAGTGTCATTCTAGTGTGTACTAGAACTGTATTCTGTGCTATTAAATAGTCATAAAGGGGCAGCTAGGTGGCGCAGTGAAGGCCCTGAAGTCAGGAGGACCTGAGCTCAAATCTGACCTCAGACCGAACACTTGACACTTACCAGCTGTGTGACCCTAGGCAAGTCACTTAACCCCAATTGCCTAAAAAAAAATAAGTTAGTCACAAGCCTGATTGGGGAAAAGAGTCTGTAGAATTCAATTGGAAGAGAGAGATGTTAAACTTTATGTTCAAGGCAAGAGGAACTTTTTCAATATATGGCTTCTTTAGAAATAAAAACAAAATAAAACGCCCAGCAAAAAAGAAATCCCCTGCAGAATAATCTATGTTTACTCTCATGCCCCAATGTTTTCTTCCTTCTTCACCAATTGCCATGAATAATAGGATTGAGTTGTATAAGTATGGAAATTAGTTTCTTTTTCATTTCTTTTCATTTATTTGCTTCTCTTCTCTTCTCTTCTCTTCTCTTCTCTTCTCTTCTCTTCTCTTCTCTTCTCTTCTCTTCTCTTCTCTTCTCTTCTCTTCTCTTCTCTTCTCTTCTCTTCTCTTCTCTTCTCTTCTCTTCTCTTTCTTTTCTCCTTTTGTCCCTTCCCCCTCCCTCCCCTCTCTTCTCCTCTTTTCCTCCCCATGCCCTCTCATCTTTTCTTCTCTTCCTTACCCTCTCCTCTTATTTCTCCTCCCCCTCCCCCTCTTTCCCTTTCCTTCTCCTCTTCTCCCCTCTCCTCCCCCACCCCTCCCTCGTCCTCTCCTCATTTATTTATTTATTTTTAATGAAAGTGATATTCTAGTTCATTTCTTGGTGTCTATATTTGTGTCTTGTAGGTTACAAGTATTGTATTGCTGCTGAGGGTCTTATACTGGAGCTCTACCTTCAAGCTCACAGTGAGTAAGTATTTGATTAAAAAAAAGTGAGCCCTTTGAGTTTGCTGACTCAAAGATAGGGCAAACATAAGTCATTCAATTTAGAGTGAGGGGGTGAGAAGGAGATTATCCTGACTTTTAGTCCTTTTTGACCTGTGTGTTGAGAAATCCTTTAAGGATATACCAATATGTCAAGTTTTTCTTCTTGCCATCTGGTCACTTGAAACAAGTTAGAAATAGTCAGAATTCTTGCAGCAAAGTGATGTTTCCAGGTTCATTTAGGCAGGAAGAAAGTTGTTTTGGTCCTTTTCTTGCTGATAGGGTATTTCTCAGGTTTTAGGCTGAACAGAGATGGGTCAAGCTGAAAATTAACCTTCTTGATGGTAGGTTTTAGCTTGCTTCTTGATTTTTGACCTGTAAATTTATTTATTTTTTGAGTAGCTAATACAATTTTAAACTTCAATTTTCGACTGCAGTGCTATTCTTGTTTATACTCTTTGCTTTGTTTTCAGAAAGTTTGTTGCTTCAGATCCTTTTGTTGCTTCAAATATAAACCATTAACTTTGTGAACAGGGGCCATATATATACACACATGCATACATATGTACATATATGTACGCATATATACACACAAGTACATACACACACACATCTTTCTTCATATTCCCAGGGCTTAGCAAAGTGCTTAGCACATAGACATAGTAGGCACTTGATAGACATTCATTGATAACTTGATTCAGAGAGATGCTATATTTGAAATCAAAGCTTTACCTATTATTTTCTAGATCAGATAATTAGATTACAGGTGATAAAAGGGAAAATGACATATA
This sequence comes from Phascolarctos cinereus, assembly GCF_003287225.1. Lineage (NCBI taxonomy): Eukaryota > Metazoa > Chordata > Mammalia > Diprotodontia > Phascolarctidae > Phascolarctos > Phascolarctos cinereus. The sequence goes on from NW_027555847.1 coordinate 400,116,007, forward strand.
TGTACACATCTACATACATACATATATATATATATATATATATATATATATATATATAAACACATATTCATATATATCACATACATACACACATCTTTGCCAGAACATAACCTTACCAACTAAGCCTCAAAAGTATTTTTTTCATTGTTAATTAAATGGATGTTTATTAATTAAATCTAGTATTTCTCTACTCTCAGATTTCCTGGGTAGTTGTTTTAATATCTCTAACCTTCAGATTTAACAATGACCATAATGATGATTATGTAATTTCTTAGAAAGTAAAACAAAGATGTTAAGTGAAAGTAATATTTCATTGTGAACAAAGACACACCATAGGAATGATAGAAGGCCAGCCTGGGAATGAGGGAAGATCTAGGTTGAAGTTCTTTCTCTCACATTTATTAGTTTTGTGGCCATGGGTAAGTTACCTAAGTACTTAAGTACAGGGTCCAGGCATTTCTCTAAAACTCTAAATTAATAATGATTTGCTAATTTGCATTCATGGATGAAGTTACCAGACCAAGAATTCTCCATACCAATGAAATTATGATTTCAATTTGTCCATACAAAGAAAAGGAAAAGAAAAGAAATTAGTAGAATATCTTTGCATACTTTAAAAAAAATAAGTGATTAAATCACATAGATTTGCTTTTATGACTAATGCGAGTTAAATTATATTCTTATACACATTAATCTATACATGCATAAAGGTTACATAAATATATAAAATGTAAGTTAATAATAGAGGAGCTAGACATTTGTATATATATCATATGTCTAGTGTATATATAATATACCATACATGTATACATATGATTTCATCTGCATAAGGAACTAGTATTATAGAAATCCCATTTACCAATTAAGACCAGCCATATATACATTGGCATATACGCATGTATTTTATGCGTAGGCAAAATGAAAATATATTAAAATATCATATGGTATATGTATGCATGTATTACAATGTATATGTACATGGCTAGATATTTATACCCAGGTATATGATTTCATTGGTATCAGGAGCTCCATATTGAAGAAAATTATTCAATTTGTTGTCTGAAAGATAAGTAGGATGGAGTACTGATTGGTTAAGGCACTTGAACAAAATCACATAGCGAGTATGTGACAGATGTCAGACTTGCTCTAGATTATCCTGACTTCACTTCCATCCTTGTCTACACAATTCCATGTTGCTTCTCTTATACTAAAGGCCAGGATGTTATCATCTTTTATTCATAGATGGGTAGAAATAAATTAGATGTGTTCATTAGCTCATTCAGGCTATTGGACTACCATGAAAAAATATCACCCTAGAACCCTTACTGGCACTTTAACATGTTCAAAGTGTTCATGAACTGGTCCAAGTGCTTATTTTATACTCACTAGCAGGCTGTAGTCCACCACGTTTTATTGTTGATAGAGCAACTAATAATTGCCTGAGGTCAGATCTGAATTCAGTTCTTCCTGACTTCAGGTCTAGAGCTCTACAAATCGTGCCACATATGTAGAATGTTTATAGTGGTAACTACATGTGGGGATGGAGAGTAAATTGACACTGTATGTGAGGATAGTTTAAATTATGAGAAGTGGTACTTAAATGCAAGTTTTTATTTTTTCTATGACATGCTATCCACAGAAGGAAAAATTTAAATTCGAGAAATCCCAAATATTCTTCTTATACTGTGGGGGTTAATTACATGCTATGCATGAAGAGATCAGTGTAATAAAAATATGCTATTATTACAATGAAATTGCCTCAATTCAGTCATAAGGAGGAGGTATACTCCTTCTATCATCACTCCAGCACACACAAGTCCCAGTTGAGATTGAAACATACATTAAGCAGAAGAAACCAATATTCAAATGCAGAAAACACCCAGTCATCTGTATATGCTGAGTACCTAATCCTAGACATTTAATGTGCTTTTGTGCACTGCTAACCAGCTTTCACCTTTTCCCTTGAGATGATTCTTAGGTTGTCCTATTAGGAGGTTTCTGGGTATTTACGCTGAAATTTGAGAGGCTCCACTCTCCCATGTGTTAATAGATGCTGCTGGTATAAATTCCAGCACATTAGAAGTGGACAGTATCCCTTATGGTTTTCAATTCTGACCATGGGAAATGTCAACTTTTTTTATTCTCAGGGAGTCTTTCAATAGATTTTTGCCATTAGACCTTAGGTCACAGAAAGAAATAAGGGGCAGAAAGATTAGACTGATACCTCCATTCAGCTTTGCTGAAATGTGTTGGCTATACCTTATAAATGTCACCTTAAGACTGTTGGAACACAAACACTAACTTCATTCTGAGGGCTTAGAAAATGTTTTTGGTAATAACTGTCTTGGATTTTAAAAAGATTAAAAGCTGATATGGAAAATCTTTTTCTTCTCATCTCATTTTTTCATAAATACAAATTAAATTAGACTTTTAAAAAAACTTATTTTTAGTATTGCAAAACTTATTACCTCTGATAGTATTAGGACTGACCTGTGTGTTAGGCCCATTCTTTCAGGTTAAGTGGCCAGTACCCCCAGATGAGATTTTATGTTTTCCTCTCAAACCCGTTCCTCCTTCCAACTTCATTATTATTATTATTATTATTATTATTATTATTATTTTCTTTTTGGTGAGGCAACCGGAGTTAAGTGACCTGCCCAGGGTCACACAGCTAGTAAGTGTCATGTGTCTGAGGCCAGATTTTAACTCAGGTCCTCCTGACTCCAAGGCCAGAGCTCTATCTACTGTGCCACCTAGCTGATCCCCCCACTTCATTATTACTGTCAGTCCCACCCCCACACTCACCATTCACCTAGCTTCCATTGTTTTCCTCAACTCTTTCGTCTCTCTCACCTGATAACCTCCAATTCCTGGCTAAATCTGGCTCATAGGATCATAGAACCATGGATTTAGGGATGGAAAGAGTTTTTAGAAGTCATCTACTCTAACACCTTCATTTTATTAGTGAAGAAACTGAGGCCCGGAGGAATTAAGTGAATTTCTGAAGGTCAATGGCAGAACCAACACTATACCTCTTCATTGTGTCTTGTATACATCTCCTATTTTCTAGTGCCCTTGTTTCTACCCTTGAGCAGGCTGGATCTTGCTAGGGTTTACTAGGTTTTCATATTTTCCCCACTCCCAACATACACCACAAACTTGTTCTTCATGCTACCAGAAGATTAATTTTGCTGGTACTTAGATAGAGTTATCTCTTTTCTATCAAAACTCTTTAAGGATTCTTTATTATCCACTGAATTAGATTCAGATCTTTAGGCTGTTATTTAAGACCCTCCAAAATTTGGCAACATTCACCTTCCCAAATTTGTTTCCTATTTCTCTTCTCCACATGATCTATGTTCTAATCAAAATGATCTCTTGCCATTCCTTGCATGTGTCCTACATATCCACACTTCCATGTCTTTCCTTGTGTCATTGCTAAGGCCTATTAATATCCTTCTCTTCTACCTTAGGAAATGTTAATAGCCCTTTAATACCCAGCCCCTTCATTTTCATATATATATATATATATATATATATATATATATATGTGTGTGTGTGTGTGTGTGTGTGTGTGTGTATGTATGTTTCCATTTGAAGCTGAGAGCACTTAATACTTCTTTTGTAATCTATATTTTCTTTGAATTATAATTATTTGTGTATACCTCGTGTCCATATATATTAGACTATAAATTCAGTGAGAACAGAAGCCATGTATTCTTTAATCTCTCCCACTGCCTAGGACATTTGTATTCATATTTTAAAATCTTTATAAAATGAATGAAGGAATGATTGCAAACTATTGACAAGTAAAGAAAAGTGGAGGAAACAGACTTCCTTACTCTCAGTAGAAGGGTATGGGACAACAGTGTGGAATGATGTTCCAATTATCAGGCAAAGTTGCATGTCTTTTTGTCTAATTATTTACTTATTTCAAGGGAGAATTTCATGTGAGGAATATTTAGAAATTATTCTGATACAAAATGCATAAATAAAAAGTTTTTAATTGGAGAATGAAAAATTAGGGATAATTCTATGCTTCCTATACATAAGGGAAGTAGAAGATTATCAACTATAAAAAGAACAATTGTAATAGCCTTGTATTTAAATCATTATATCCACTTACTATGATGTTCAAAGTTCCCACCGTTTAGAAGCACAGAGCTGGAAAAAAAAACCAAGAAGATTGCTTACAACTTTATTTAAGACTTGAGGAGATTGAGGTCTGGAAAGAAGGTGGTGGCTTGCTTTAGGTCACATAGGCAATTAGTGATCAAGCTGGGACCAATGTCCAACCTTCTAAGGCTTGTTCCATTGTAGAGCTTCAGTAATTCCAGTCCATGCAAACCTCTCTGAACTGAATTCCATCTACAGTTTTGCTTCCCCTTCTATGTGGTAAGATTATTCCCCATTGTTTCCTAGTGAAAATATATTTTCTTAAATAATTAGTTGCCCTTACTTGGATGATCATCTGGCTTCCAAAGAAACTTCTCTGCTTACCCAATATCAGTGATCTTTGATCCACTTGGCCATGTAGTAGTCCAGTTAGGAGCCAACCTGACAGTTATAGACAGGCTGTTGGGTATCCTGCCCTAACCTATATTACTAGTTTCAGTAAGCAAAATTCCCTGATGTAAACAAATGTTTTACAAACATCTCTGTTGCATTCTCATATGCTGCTTCTATCCTAGAATCCTTACCTATTCTATTATGGATTTAAATTGAAAATCTCTCTTATTCAATTATAGAAAAGCTACAATACAGCTGTTGCCGTTTTCCCCAACACTAGCATTAAAATGAATCACTCCTTTGTTGTAGATGGAAAAGGTTTCCTAATTATTGTTTCCTTTCTTCCTCCTTCAGGAATGTACTTCCTTCTTATGACAGACTCTTGGGATCCCTAGTCTCTTTCAATCTCTGTTCAAATGGTATCTCCTACCTTGTGACTTTCCCAGATCTCCCCAGCTGATAGTGAATTCTCTCCATCACCTCCTTCCTTCCCCCCCCCACCATCAAAGATTACTTTGTGTTTATTAAATGCCTCATGTTCCACGTCTTAGCTCCTCTGATCCCATATAAGGAACTTGTGGGTAGGGATTCTTTCATTGCTGTCGGTATCTTCAGCACCTAGCACAGTGCCTGACCCACAGTAGATACTTCATGGATTCTTGGTGATTGATTGATTTTCTTAGAAGTGAAATGCTAAAAACCAAGCTTAAATACCTTCTTTAATATCATAAAACACTGAGGGCAGTAATAGAGTTTGCATTTAGCCTCTGACTTGACTTTTCTGTTTAATCCATTTGAGGGATACTGCTTTCCATTTACTTTTCTATTGTCTTGCCCATGATTCTAGGTATTAATTTCACGCTACAGCAACAGGTCATGAATCTCCTTCACTTCTCTCCCATTTTCATTATGTTTGAGGAAAAGCACCTTAAAGATCTGATTCTAGACTGAGTTGCACTCTCTCTCTCTCTCTCTCTCTCTCTCTCTCTCTCTCTCTCTCTCTGTATGTGTGTGAGTGCGTGCAATATCCCAAGTGTTTGGATGGCATAGCTAATAATTCTTGAAGAGAAGCAACACATAAGGGTGCAAAAGTTTTGTTTGCAAGGCATTTTCTTATACAAGGGGATGCTGTCCATTGCCTTTTGAGTTCTTCAGATACCCCAGCAAAGCAAAGCTCCAGCTACTCCCCCTGTCATTCTACATTGCCTGAGAGGCATTGAATAGTAAATTGGAACAGGAAAAGGTTATATGAGTTCCAGTCTCAGTTTTGCCATAAGTTAGGTATGTGACCTTGGGCAAAACATTCTATCTTCATCATCTGTAAAATTAAGGAGTAAGATTATATATAAAGCCCTTTCAAATTCTGTAATTCTACATAGGATGCTAGATTAACAGATGTTAAATGGTTTGCCCAAGGTCACATAGGCAGTTAACCTCCAAGGTGGGATCTGAACTTATGTCCCTTGGCTCCAGAGCCAGTACTTCTAACTTGTTGCCTGCCAGTCAGGGAATGATAGTTCTTTTCCGTGAATGGATTGGTCAGTGACACATTAAAAAGGATGGGGAAGAGTGGGAAGAACATCAGTTGGAGATTCCTGTACTTCTCCATTTCATATTCCCATCAGTGAAAAAAGAGGCTTTTTGATGAGTCCCATGCACGCTATGTAATTTGGAATGGTAGTTTTTGTAACGTCTTTGGCAGAAAGTTGTGGTCAGTGGATTGAAGGGAAGTGGGCAAATGAGCACCGGTCTTTCCATACCTTTACTTATAGGCATGGGTATAGTGTTGACTCAGGAAGTCCCTGCAAGGTATGGCAGCCTAAGTAATGAAAACTAAAGGAGAAAATCCCAGTGTCCTTGTATCTCAGGTTGTGGCTCAGTTAAGAAGATCTGTTAATGGAACGTTATCAGAAATCTCTAGAGCTCCACCAAACAACTGCATGTATAAAAAAAAAGAACCTAGTTTGCTATCCTAACTTGTAGAAGGTACCTATTTCACAAAGTTCTTTCATTACTGAACTTATAGATGATTCTCAATTCCACTGCCACCCCCCCAAAAAAACCCCCAAACAAAACAAACACACTAATAAAAATGAACTCATCATTTTTCACCATTTCAGGAGACTCTGGGCATATTAAAGATTCTTATTACCTCACATTCTTGTTCTGTCAATCATGATGAAGCTACCCCAAACACAAATCTTCAAGGTTGAATTTTGAATGACATTGAAAGGATTCATTTATCAAGAATTTTTTCCATTCCTCCTCCACCTTTTATCTGGGAAAGAGTGGGCAGTCAAGAGAAAGGGTTATTAATTTCTGACTCCTCATTTATATGCTTTTAAATGTCTTTCAGAGGGAGAGTTTTAGCTGATATGTAGATAGCTGTCAACAATCAGATATATATTCCTGACACCAAAGTTTATTTGTCTGCTTTTAAGCCAATCTAGGTTCTCTTAATACATTATCTGAGAAGTGTAGAAGTCATTTGTTGCATGTTTATAATCTGTAAATCTTGGATCTCTAAACTGGGCTTGGTCTTGACTTGAAAATTCTTCTATTTTGATGTCAATCTTATATTACTGTCAGGTCATAAAGAGCTTAGGAGCAAGGATATAAGGGCATGAATAGGAAGTGCTTTGGAGAAAATATTGTGGATATAAAACATCTTGGTGCCAAATTCTGTCCTTGTGCAAATGCTTTTTCTCTTGTTTCTTCCTTCCTTCCTTCCTTCCTTCCTTCCTTCCTTCCTTCCTTCTCCTTCCTTCCTTCCTTCCTTCCTTCCTTCCTTCCTTCCTTCCTTCCTTCTTCCTTCCTTCCTTCCTTCCTTCCTTCCTTCCTTCCTTCCTTCCTTCCTTCCTTCCTTTCCTTCCTTCCTTCCTTTCCTTCTTTCTTTCCTTCTTTCATTCTTTCCTTCTTTCTTTCTTTCCTTCTTTTTTCTTTCTTTCTTTCTTTCTTTCTTTCTTTCTTTCTTTCTTTCTTTCTTTCCTTCTTTCTTTCTTTCTTTCTTTCTTTCTTTCTTTCTTTCTTTCTTTCTTTTTCTTTCTTTCTTTCTTTCTTTCTTCTTCTTCTTTCTTCTTTCTTTCTTTCTTCTTTCTTTCTTTCTTTCTTTTTCTTTCTTTCTTTCTTTTCTTCTTCCTTCCTTCCTTCTTTCTTTCTTTCTTTCTTTCTTTCTTTCTTTCTTTCTTTCTTTCTTTCTTCTTTTTTTTCTTTCTTTCTTTCTTTCTTCTTTCTTTCTTTCTTCTTTCTTTCTTTCTTTCTTTCTTTCTTTCTTTCTTCTTTCTTTCTTTCTTTCTTCTTTCTTTCTTTCTTTCTCTCTTCTCTCTCTCTCTCTCTTCTCTCTTTCTCTCTCTCTCTTCTTTCTTTCTTTCTTTCTCTTTCTTCTTTCATTCCTTCCTCTCTCCTAATTTCTTTTCTTTTTTTTGAAACTGCATGTTTAATGAAAGTTGAATTATATTGTTTAATAATATTACATTTTTTAGTCAGTCAGAGAAAAGGTATTATTCCAGGTTGTAACTGATACTCATTCCCTGAACTGTTAAAGAAAATAGCAAAGAGTAGTAGTAGTGGTACCATGTCTCTTTCTCACATACATGGTGCATTACTGTCTTACAATGAGATGAAAAGTTGAGAGAGAGATAAGAGTGCACATGAGATATGTTATCAAGGAACATGCAATGTCTAGATCTCAGGATAAAGCTTTAGAATTGGAATGCTGAAATAATCAGATAATTTCCTTCTGAGAACATAGCATTTATTACATGACTAATTGGTATCATGTAAGGCCAGAGTTGGTTTACTTGCTTATCAGGGTCTTGTGAAATAAAAAGATACCCTAAGTGTTTGTGTGTCTACTTTGATTGACATCACCTGCAAACTAAGTAATTGAAGTTTTTTTTTTATCCAGCCAATATTGACTACATTTATCATGCACTGAATGAAAACTTAAGAATAACTGTTTAGATAATTGGGCATTGGGGATTCTTAGAAGTCTTTATTATGTGAAAATGCCTAAATAACATCTGTTCCAACATTCCTGTTACTCAGGGTTGCTTTGTAGTTACCATGTCTTCAGGGACCCTCAAAACAAGAAACAAAGAAATTCAATATAAACTGCACTTCATGTAAAGCCTTTTAAACCCGTCTAGTGAGTGTGGCCTGGATTTGGGTTAGCTTAAGTCTTAGTGGAGAAAAAAGGACTTGTACAACAGAATGTATTTTGAAAAAAAAATTGTTGTCCTTATTTTCCAGGTTTTAAAATAAATATAGGTGCTAGTACAGAACCATGTGTAACTCCTTCAGATTTAGGTACCCTCTCCCCCTTTCTCAGAATAAAGAAGTAAATATCATCTAAGTCAAGTTTGCTTAATTTGCTGAGTTCTGTGTATTTTATTTTTCAAGGATACCCCATTTTTGTCATGGTACAATATATCTCTAGACTTGATTAGTAGACACGCTTTGCATCTGTTTAACAACAGCTGCAATAACAAATTCCCATGCGTCGAGAATTTTGTTAGGTTTTGGGGATACAAAAAGAAAAACTCAATAGGAGTTTATATCCTATTGACAGAACATAATACATACATAGAAAATTAAATATCAAGTAGATACAAAGAAATTGTCAGCCTCCACTACCTCCAATGCAATATGAGAATCATAAGAATTATAAGAAAAATTCAACTTGAGCTTTTTCTTTATTGTATAATATATACATAAAATATGTAACATAATACACATAGTTTATTATATAGTTATATTAATTACTATGCAAATCACTGTGCTTGATGCTTGGGAGATATAATACATACTCAGATGTGAAGGAGAGAGCACCAGCAACTAAAAGGATTACAAAAGAAGCTAAAGATTCTCAAAAACAATGTATTTTGGCAAAGGAGAGCAGTTTTTGCAATAGTTACGGAAGTAGGAGAGAGTATACTGGTTTCAAGGAGTAGCTGGAATTTAGAGTTGACATGAAAAAGTCAAGTCAAAAAGTATGGAAAGGGAAACTGAAAGTATATCGTGAAGGATTTTCAATGTAAAGCTGGGGAGTTTGCTTTTTATACTAGAGCCAAAAGAACTCTTTGAAGGTAAAGACAGTTTTTATTTTTTAAAATATTACTTATTTTAAATTTATTTTTGTTATTCTTATCTTGGCAACCATGACAAATGTATGCATTTCCATCTACAAAGAAGAACAGAAAAAGAAGATTTCATAGAAAATCCTTCATCTCCACTATATATATTTTAAATTTCTTTTAAAAATTTAAATTAAATTCCACATTAGCTTCAAACCTAGGAAGGATTATTTTTTCTTTCATCTTTGTATCTTCAGTGCCTAATATAAGGCCTTAAACATAGCAGATACTTAATAAATACTTGTTAGAATGTATAGGAACCATCAAAGATCCCTGAGCAGGGAAGTGGCATGATTGTATTTTAAGAAGATTATTATGCCAGATTAATATCCCTCTGTGGAGGAGGGATTGTCAAGGGGGGGAAATGAGAAGCAAGGAGACAAATTAGTAAGCTATTGCAGTAGCCCAGATGACAAATTATCTGGGCTTGAACTAGGGTGGTAGCCCTGTAAATGGAAAAAAAGGAATGGATGTGAGAAATTCTGTGGAGTTAGACTTGACAAGAATCCTCAACTTCTTTGGAAATTTAGGAGGAGGTAAAAGAGAGAGAGAAAACTGAGAATCGTTTATAGTTTATGGCCCTATGTGACTCAGACAGATTGTGGTTCTCTCAAGAGAAATAAAGAAGTTTGAAGGAAAAGTGAATTTAAGAGATTTATGTGAATGGAAATGGGTTTCATTTGGAACATGTGCTTGAGATGTGCTTGATAAGATATGCAGGTGGAGATGTCCAGTAAAAAATTTGTAGGACAAGACTGGAACTCAGTGCAGAGTTATGGACTGGATATAGAAATTCACTGGTCATCTGTAGTGAGATAGATGTTAATTGAACACTGGGGAATAGATGACATTCTCAAGATGGGGGATGTAGAAAGTAAAACAATAAACTTGGGACACAGCCTTGGTGAATACATGAGTTTAGAGAGTGGCCAATGGATGGTAATTCAGCAAAGGAGACTGAGGAGTGATCAGAGAAGTAGAAAAACTAAAGAAGTGCATTGTTTTCAAAAAATCAGGGAGGAGAAAATACCCAGGGAGAGGGAATGGTTATTAGTGAAATATTTGGAAGTAAGGGGATAAACATTTATGTAACGCCTTTTACAAATATTGTCTCATTTAATACTCACAACAACCTTCAAGTAGGTGCTATTGTTATCCACATTTTATAATTGAGGATACTGAAGCAAACAGTGGTTTGCTGAGGCTGGATTTGAACTTAAACCTTCCTGACTTCAGGGCCAGCACTCTATCCCCTGAACAACCAGCTGCCTAACATTTTAATCCATTCACATTTATTCACATTAACAGCTAAGGGGTAGTCAAAAGAGCACTTGTCACAAGACCAGAATGCTATGAATTCAATCTGACTGCACTATTTCTTACCTATGGGACTTTGTGCAAGTCCTTTACATTTCTGGGCTATCTGTAAAATGAGAATGTTGTATTAGATAGTCTCTAGGGTCCCTTCTGGTTTTCAATTAATGAATCAATTAACATGCATTTATTAAATGCTTAGTGTATTCTGAACACTGTTCAGGAGAAGGAGGAAAAGAAGAAGGAGGAGGAGGAGGAGGAGGAGGAAGAAGAAGAAGAAGAAGAAGAAGAAGAAGAAGAAGAAGAAGAAGAAGAAGAAGAAGAAGAAGAAGTCTAAGGATGCTATATTCTCTCAAGGGAGATAATGTATACATATATTGAATAAATACAAATATAAAAATATACCAAATAGATAAAAGGTATAATAGGCAAGAGCATAAGGAGCTAGGGTGGGGCTAGGGATCCAGAAGAGCTTCATGTAGAACACTTTGCTTGATCAGAAATTTAAAGGAAACAAGCAGAGGTGTGCAGCATGAGAATCGCTTGTTAAATTTTCAGCGTCAGCATTTCCACTTCATAAATCTGGCAGATTCTACAAATGTGAATTGATTGATTGTTTTGTTGATTTAGTCTTAAGAAAGTGATGGAGAAAATACTAATCATATACATTAGACCTCAAAGTGGGCTTTGGGTACAATTTTCCCTCCAGAGACCATCAAGGGGTTCTCCTAAGCTGAGGGGTGGTGGAAGTGTATTCCAAGTACAAAGGCACTGAAAATAGAGTTAAGTGTGTGGAAGGAACAGAAAAAAAGTCGATTTGGCTGGAACACTGTGTGAGAAAGTGAATAATGTATACTGACTTTGGAAGGGTCTGGTGGGACTAGGTTATAAGGGCATTTAAAGCTAAGAAGAAGCCATTTGATCCTAGAGGCAATAAGGAGTCATTGAGAATTATTGAGGGGGGAGTGACATAATGAGACCTGAATTTTATGAAAATTACTGGCAGCTATGGGGTGGATGGACTAAAAAAAGGGGAGAGAGATTTGAGGCAAGAAAACCAATCAAGACACTATTATACTGTTCCAGGAGAGAGGTAATAAAGGTCTTTGAGAGTAGAAACTGTCTTTTGTCTCTTTTTGTATCCTTGGTTCTTAGCACAGTACCTGACACATAGTAGGTCCCTAATAACTTTTTATTGACTAATTAAACAACAAAATTGGCTATGGGAGTAGAGCAGAAAAGACAGATTCAAGAGACATTGTGGTTGTAGAAACGACAAGATCTGGCAGCTGAGTACATATCTAGGGTAGAAGAGAAAGAGGATAATGACAAGGTTGTGATCCTTTGCTTCTTGCTAGTCAATCAACATAAAGCACTGAGCCCAAATAATATTAGCATCACATGTACTTAGTAAGCCCTTCTAACTCAAATCCCCATCAAAGGAAAAGGATGGAAAGGGAGAAGTGGAGTACACAACAAGCCCTTTAGGTCACCTGTTATTTCCTCATCCCTCTTACACCTTTCTATTTCCATCTGGGCCATGGAAATAGGCTAATTTTCAGTCCTGCGCAAGGGAAGGAACTGGATCCAGCTGGTCAAGAAAAAGTTTGCAATCAACGCGGCCTACTCTTCTATTTTCCTTGGGTTCAGATGCCTTGACTCCAATTGTAGTTCCTATCTGTGCCTAACAAAGGAGACATCAAGAAAACTCTTGTTCTCCTGTGAGGTGGCATACACTGTCGCCACAAACATCCCAGGCTAGACAAAGGGCGAAAAGATGTCGGCGCTAACTGTGCTCCCTGGAGGGGAATCAGGAGTTGCAGGTTATAAGTACATAGTTTCCTGGCATGATGCCATGTGAGACTTGGTTCCAGAATTGATTTTAAATGGGGGCTATTTGTGATTGACAGTACCATGCTCTGGAGATTTTATAGAGCCTTTGCATCTGTGGTCAAGAAAGAAACAAGTGGGCTGCTATTTGCCTTTACGCTATTTAATTTTGGAGATGTTTCCCCAGTGCGCTATTCTGGAAAAAATTTTCCACATAAACAAATTATTAGTTTTACCAGCCCTCCTCATAAATGCTTTTGCATTCTCCCCCAAATGCCATATTGATACGAAGCAGGGAGCAGTTTTCAGATTTTTGTGAGGGGATGTTGCCAAGTGAATTTCTTTTTTTAAATTTAGTCACAAACGAGTTGATTCTTATCATGCTGACACGTACAGAGGTCCTAGCTCCCGCTAGGTTTTTTATTCTCTTAGCATGTTAGGAGAATTTGGGAACATTCAACCATGCACATTCCTCCAGAATTGTTCTCCCCATGTCATCTTTATCTACTTGCAAGGCTAATGTTTTTCAGTGCCCTTCATGAAAGTTCTAACTTCCCCAAATATATTTTCTTCCAGGGATGCCACTGCAAGGAACACATTACCTGGTATATATGTAACAACATTCCAAGAATTGCTGCCTTCTGCCATCAATGTTTCTGGGATTAGAAATGCAAGGTTGTTAGCAGGATAACATTTTGGGAACATCTTAATTTGATGATGCTCCAATTGCTATTTTTCCTTTTCCTATTTAGGTTTATAAAATCAAGAGTTTCTAATTAATAAATGGGGAGACAGTTAAATGACATAATTTGCAACTTGGCAAACAGACGGGAAGAAAGAAATAAGGAGATTATAAAAAATGAAAGCAACTAATTTTTCATGAATATTCTTCATTTTTTTCTTTCTCTTGTGTCTAGATTTGCTTACGCCGAACTGAGAAAGAACTCATTTATTTTCTCATTCTCCTTGTATTTCTTCAGGAGAGGTTTTTCAACATGGGTAAGCTTTTTTCTTAGTCACATCCTAGACAATATGTTATAATTAAGGATGAGAACAATCCCTGGCCATGGTAGACTGTATCATCCTATTTATTCCACTACTGTTCACTGTTACTCATTTACATTTTACCTGGTCCCTGTTTGTAATCATAGAAGAGGAATAGAAGATTTATAGAATAAACAAAATCAAGAAGTGCCTTGATATTATAAACAATGGGGAAAAAATCAATTCAGTTGAAGTGCATTAAAAAAATGCAATCAGAATTCATCCACGTTTAGATAAAGATAGAGTACATTCCAGCTTTCAGCCAAGGTGATGATATAGATAAAACAGAAGAACCAAATGAATATTATTGAATTCATTGTTTTCCAACTATCTAATCTTTTCTTTTTTATATTCAATTTTTTTGTCATATTTGTCAACTTAAATTTTTTTTTATGATCTCTAGCTTTCCTCTTCATTGCACATTTTAAAAATAAGTGTCCTGATAGTTCCTTAGTATTTTGAAATTAGATGGAATTGTATAATTCTCACATGTAAATATCAAACCACTAATAACTCCAACTTTCAGCTGCAGGTATTTTTTCTGGCTAATCCCCATTTCTAGAACATTCTCCCTCCTCATCTCTGCCTCCTAACTTCCCTGGCTTCCTTTAAGTCCCTAACTAAAATCTTCTTTTCTATAGAAAGTCTTTCCCAATCCATCTAAATTCTAGTGCCTTCTTTCTTTTAATTGCTTTCTATTTATTCTGCATATATCTTGTTCGTATATATTTGTTTGCTTGTCATGTTCCCCATGAAACTGTGAGTTTCTTGAGATTAGGGGCTATCTTTTGGCTCTCTTTGAATCCCCAGTGCTTTGTACAGTGCCTAGTACATAGTAGGGACCCAATAAAGGTTTATTGAATAACTAATACAAAGTAGACATTTCTAGAACTCCTAAGATGTCTACGGTTGCTTTTGAATTGTCACAGGGGTATAAAACCTCATTTTTAGTCCTCAGAGTTAATCACACAGAATTAAGAAGTAAAATAAATAGAATAAAATGGTTATGGTAAGTTCTGCACATAGAATAGGTAAGCTCACTCTTGGAGAACTTTAGCTATAATATCATTTATGGAATTTCAGCTTTAATACATGTCACAGTATTTCCATATATTTTCTAAGTTGGGATGAGTAACAAACTTCTTTTGTAGAAAAGGAGGATAACAAAACTTGAAAACTGAATTGCTGATATTAGCTGAACTCCACTTTTCTAACTCGAAATATCACAAATGTACTGATGTGATATGAGGCTGGAGGTTTCTTCAAGCATAAAGGCAGTGGAGCCATTTAAATTGGCCAGTTTTATGCAGTATTCCACATATGCACTGGACTTAAAAGGGCTTAATATTCTACAGAGCATTGTGTTTTGCTCTTAGTGCAGTTCCTTACCATATTTGAAGTAATGAATCTTTTTATTTTTTATTAAGACTCACCATCTTAAACTCATCTTACTGATCATTAATTTTAAGTGCAGTATACGAATCTGTCATGCACTTTCAAAAATAAACAGATCTTAAATAAGACAGGGTTTCATGGACTTAGGCCCTAATATTCTTTTCTTTCTCTTTCTTCTTTTTATTTTCTGTTATCCATTTTTGGAAACAGTAGGGTAATGGGAATCAGAAATGGAACAATAGCATAGAGAGAAGAGAAGTACAGAATGCTTTTTTAACTATTAGATTCCTGAAAGAAGAGTAAAACAGATACACATGAAGCCAAAAGGCTCATGAAAAATATTTAATTTTAATATTACTTTAGTATCTGCTTTAAGCTAATGTCAATAAATCATACTAATAACCTGGATTTCCTTCACAAAAAATGTACTTATAAATTACAAGGGTAAGTAGACTTCTAGGTATTAAACCTAGGTATTAAATAATAAAAATCATAACATAGATGATAATAGTCATAAAATGCAATTTTACGAAAAGTTTCTGTTTCTAGCAGAATTTCACAGTTATACCTTGAAAATTGATAATGGGGCACACTGGACAGGCTCTTAAGGGCAGCAGCACTATTCTAATTAGTTGTTCAGAATGATAGCTGCCTAAAAAGTTTAATTTTAAATTCCATGCTGAATTGTCAGAAGGTGAAGTTTTGATACAGTGTTGTGGTCTAGGGAAACATTTCTTGCCCTCTTTTTGATGAGGGAATGTTTCACTTAGTGTCTTTTTTTGTTTGTTTGTTTTCACCTGACTTGGAAAAGTAGGACAACTTTTATTTTTTGACAACGTATTTTTTTTTTTGTCACTTTGAGTGGGCTGATGTTCTGGTAAGGGCTTTTCACTCAGCCCCTGCTTTTGCCTCTATTCCTTTGTGACTCTGAAACAAGGTTTGTAAGGAGCACTTACTCTGAGATTTCAGGCTCTGGTTAGCCTTGGATGAATGCAAATAGCTTAAAATACTGAAATATTCAAATCAATACAGCAGCAGCATGACTTCCTCTCATTGGTGGAGGTACCTGTGGTATCTGAGATCTGCAAACCTTACATTTTTGAAAACTGTCATTAAGCCCTGGAATATTCTCTGACAGCTAGCATAGCTTTCATATTACATATTTATAGCATGCACTAAACCTCTTCTTTGCTTTCAGAATGGGTGGGAGAAATGAAAAATACACTTAAATGAAGTGAATCCCTGCCAAAGCAATGGGTCAAGCAGAAATAATCTGCTGCAATCAGAAAAATGTGGGATGCTTCTAATGTTATCAATTAAATCTCTCCTCCAATCCTTCCTAATCATTTTTTAAAGAAATGTTGAAAATAAGGTAGCATGACATTATGTGAACTTTGATGCTGGATGCAACTGGTAGGGTCTTGAGTTTAATTACCAAGGTAATTAGTGGATTTTAGGCTTATCCAAATGACAAGGAGAGATCATCTAGTTGGGAATTTGAAATTTTTATTTTTCCTCTTTTTTAATAAAACCATTTTAAGTGAAAAGTGACTGGTTAATGTGACTAGAGATATAAATCTTTTGTTCATTTTCAGAACTGCAACCTTAGGACAGTCTCTGTATAAGCAGCTCTCCTAACACATTTGAATGTGATTCTGCAAAGGCAAGAACTTTGGAAGGTTACTGGGGGAGTCAAATCTTTATGTCCATTCATTCCTTATTCCCTCTACTGGGACTCAAGAGCTAGGTAATGATAGAGGGGCTTTCGTGATACAACCAGGAATTGGACCCAAACCACAAAATCATTTCTTATAGGTGAATGAACAGGTGATGGATAGAAGCAACTCTATAATTACTAACAGGCATAGTTAAGGCATATACCTTGACTGAATATTAGATAAAGTCTAGGCTCATAATTCTTTCCCAATGTTGGTATTTCAGTGTGATGGTATTTCTCTTACTCACAGAGGTAACAATACTAGCTGTTCAACTGACTGACACGTTTGATTTCAGACTAACAGATGATGTAAACTAACTGGGCAGCATGGCCCGCTAAACAAAGTGCTAATTCGATCATTAACTGGGTGAGTTAGCCAGTTACCTAATGCATTTCTCCACTGGGAAAGGTGGTGATAAATGCCACCTACTTGCCTCAGAGGGTTGTTGTGAAAATTTAGGAGTTGATGGTTTTAAATTTTAAGTGCTGAGGATAAAAACTATGATGTAAGAACTATATTAAAAATTGCTTGTATTTTCTTTTGCAATAAATTAGGTTCTTAACAATACAGTCATTTTGTTAATTGAAGTCCCTTAGTTTTACATCTTTTGAGAATACTTGGATTTAATTATGATCATTATGCAAAAAAAAAAGTGGTCATTATAAGAGGCAAATAACATAGTGAATAAGTGCTGAGCTTGGCATCAGGAATACTCAGGTTCTCAGTGGTGTGAGTGACCCTGCCTTAACCTTTATGGGCCTCAGGCAATGCTCTAGGGCTGATCTGGATTGCTTTAGGGTGGGATGTGTGATCCTTGCTAGTGGAGGAAGCTCCTGAAATCAGAATGGAATTCTTCACTCTGATAAAAATCACCAAGTCTTTGTGTGTTCATTATGCAAACTCCTTTGGTCCAAACTCTGGAGTCAGGAGTCATTTTTAACTCTCCCATTTCTCTTTCCTCACCTCAACATGCAGTCCATTTTCTAGTCCTGTTGAGTGTACCTCTGTATAACTCTTTCATGGGTCTCCTCCTTTTTAGTCCCACGTAACCCACATTCCCTAACTCCTATCAGTATGATTATAACGATCTCAGGATGCTTCTTTTAACTGTCTCTCGTCTATTCCCTTTCTGATCCAGCCTATCCATCACTACCAAAATAAGTTTTTGGATGAATTGCTCTAAACACATATTTCTTTTATTCAAAACTTTCAGTGGCTCCCTACCTATAAAACTCAGGATGACACATGATTTATTTTGGCATTGAGGTCCATCACCATTTGCCGCAATCTGTCTTTGAATCTTCGTCTTGCACAATTCCTTTGGGTATATACTTTATACCGTAGCTAAATCTCATCGTTTACCATCCATAGTTCTTAACTTTTCCTCTCCTGACTTTATGCCATTGTTCTTACTATCTTATGTATTGAACATATTTTTTCATATATCATATGTCTGTCTCTCGGATTCCTTCATGAAGCTTTCCATGATTCTCTCCACCTGGAAGAGATCTCTTCCTCCTCAGATGTATCATAAAATTTTATTTGGTTCTTTCTTTTGCATGTTTAGGTTTTACTGTAATATTTTTGAACATGATTTACCCCATCTATCTAGTTATAAACTTTTTAAGACCAGGAAAGACTTCCTGGCTCAACTCTGTATCTGCAGTGTCCAGAACAATGATATTCTAGACACTTAATAAATACTCAATGAAATGAATTGAAACTGTTCCTAATGCCCTTCGACACATATCCATTGTCTCACTAGTGTTTGGACTCTTTTGAATGGCATAGATAAAGACCCATCCATGACTTCTGATCGTGTATCATTCTTGGCCATGCCTTTCTATAGATCATACAGAGAGGAACTATTTGATATACTGAAGGCCTTCCTCAGGTTTTCCTAATGTGTGATGCAGCACACTACAGCACTTGAGCTCTCCCTCTGATATCCTGCCATCTTGTAGGCTTAGCCTACCTTCTTGATGGAGTTTTTAAGGATCCTTTATGATATGTTTTGTATCATTTATATGCACAATTCATTGTTGGTAGTATTTTGTAGCCTATAATTTCAGAGAGACAGTATAGTATAGTGGATAGAGAGATAGCTTCAAAGATAAGAGGTTCTGATTGTAAGTTCTGTCTTTGATATATATTGGCTGTATAAGCCTGAACAAGTTATTTAACCTTTCAGTGATCTAAGCTACTTTTGGAAGTTGTAAGTTACAGAGGAGGTGCCAACCTTCATTGGTCAAGGGAGTTTCCTTATCTGAGAGTTTCATCCTTCAATAAAATCATAAAATCAGTGTCTTTCCCTACTTTTTTGTTACCACATATCTTTCTATTACCTGGATCCTATAACCTGTGCTGCACTGAACATGCCTACTCTTGTTCATTGCTTTCTCAGTCGCCTAGAATTTTTCTTCTTTTTAAATTGTAATTCTTCTAAGATGGGAGTATTACAGGATTCATAGCAGTATAGCAGCACCAGAAGAATCTTAGTGTTTAAACATTGGGATTTTGTGGCAACGAGTAGCTTGGGATGAAAAGTACTACTTTAATAAATCACTATATGTGGAGGCTAAGCTGGGTTCTCTAAGATGATGCCAATGGAACACAAGTTCTTGCTAGTTCTATTGAGCAAGCAGAGCTTCAAATTTGGTCTTGGTGACAGGCTTTGACTACTGTCCAAGGATGAGCCCAACTAACTGCAGAAAGGGTCATCACCAGAAAGTTGGTTTCTAGGTTTTTTTGCCAAACCCCAAGAGTCTATTTCCATCATGGAATAAAAATGTTATTTAAATATTGCCTTTGATTTCTGGACCAGGAAAATAAAACTAATGCCCTAAATCTGATATCTATAGAAGTCCCCCTGAAATGAACTGATTCATTCATTTCCATGAAGGAATAAGGCTGAAGATAGGACAACGTGCCATGCCCATTAAAAAAAAAGGAACAAATTTAGTTTTGTACCTTAAATGCTCACTTCCTTTATTAATGTTTACTACATTACTTTTGCCACTTCACATCATAATCACACTTTAGGTAGGACATTGATAAGCTGACACCTTCTGGTTCAGATTGCTGTCAGCTTGTCACAAAGAAGTGACAGTTTCTGCCCTACACCTTACTGTAAACCAGTCATCTATAGATTATAGTTTAATATACAATTGCCCTTTGACCACTGCCTATCATAACCTGGGACTCTATAAGCTCCTTTTCAGATCAAGGGACCCAGGAAACTGCCATTAAGATCTAAGTTCAAGATCTGCCTACCTAAAAATGTGTTGTTGTTCAGTCACTCAGTCATGTCTGACTTTTCATGACCCCATGGACCTTTTATCCTCCACTTCTCCTGAAGTCTGTCCAAACTCATGTTAGTTGCTTCCTTGACACTATCTCCTCCTTCTCCACCTCCTTCTCTTTTTCCCATCAATCATTTCCAACATAAGGGATTTTCAAATGAACCCTGTCTTCTCATTATGTGGACAAAGTATTTAAGCTTCAGCTTTAGTATTTGTCCCTTCAATGGATAGTCTGAATTAATTTCTTTCAGTATTGACTTTAAGATGTTCTAAAATTAGCCTTCTCAAATTTAATTTGATACCCTTTTAGAGATGACAACCTAATTTTATGGGTGAAGATGTTCGAGCCCAGAGGGATTCATTGATCTTTACAAAGTCACATAGATAGTAATGTCAGAAAACAGGATTTGAACCCAGGTCTTCAGACTCACATTCCAATGCTATTTGCACTACACAAAATTAATTGCTACTACTGGTAAAGCATTGTGCTACTTCAATACTGGATGTGGTCATGACAGGAATTCCTTTAGCATCCTAAGATCCCCAGAGGGTTTCAGGATGGCCTAAGGCAAGAGGACTCAGATATTTGTACAACCTTCTATGGGTTTAAATAATGATGGAAACTTTGGAACTCTGGAGTCTAATTAAGTTCTAGAATAAATCACTGAAGGTCTTCAGGAAATATATCTAGGCTTTTTTGATTGCTGTGGCAAAGAGAAAAATAACCCCGCAGGGACTTGGCATAGTATAGCCTGCATTTTCTGGGTACTTTCCTGATAGTTTTGGGGATCATTTGACCTTGTATTTATTCAAGAAATGCTGATTTAACTTTTTGGCAAGTAGACAATTAATTTCTTCGTTACATACAACCAGACGAGATTCCACCTGCCTTCTTCCCGTCCTCCCCCGACAATGATGTGATATGGTTTGTTGTTCATATCGCATGAACTTCATAATCATCTAATTTCCACTTAAATTTCGGCTGTGTTCTTACAACTCTGTCATCTTCTTTCCTATAGGCTGAATGTTTCGATACAAAAAATATCTAAAAGCATGTACTTTTGATGCTGCTATTATTAAGAACATTTTTAGGTAGGCATTTTTTCACATAGCCATCCAAGACAATTTAAAAGCTGATTATCAAAATCATTCTCATTCTTTGATCCTGACCCTTTATTTTCTCTGGAGTGTTCACCCAACTTGTTCATGAATGGCTTTGGGCTAATTCCCAAATCTAAATCCTCCCTCAAGGAGGAGGATTTGCACAACTGAGTGTACTTAAAACAACACTGACTAGCTTTGCCTTTTATTGGCTACAGGAGTGTAGCACAGGGCCTAGCACGTAGCAAGCACTTAATAAGTGTTCGTTGATTGACTGACTGGTTGATTGATTAAACAGGATATGGGAATTGAAGGTGGTTTTTAAAGAAGAGCTCACAAAGTTGTGGCATATCAATGTGATGAAGTACAAATGTGCTATAAGAAATGGGAAAATAGATGTCAAGGAGATGTGGGAAAACCTAGATAAATAGATGCAGAATGAAAAAAGTGCAACTAAGAGGGCAGTTTTTCACTAGAGTACTAGTACCAGAAAAATGAATAATTTTAAGGACTTTTAAAAAACTGATGAATAATTAAATGAGTAGAACCTGGAGTACAACTTATACAATAATAGTATTTTAAAAAACAAACAACTTTGAAAGCTGTAATAATTATTGCAGTACAATGATTAGTCTCAATTCCAGAGGACTGATGATGAGACATGTTATCCCTTACAGAGACATGATAACAATAACAACAAAAATAGCTAACATTTATGTAGTGCCTACTATGCTCCAGTCATTGTGTTAAGTACGACAGACTATGGCCCGGGATTAGGAGGACGACCTTCACATCTTTGATGTCTGACCTAGCTCTAGGAGCTCCATAGCACCTGCTTCAGCTGCCTTCATGGCCCATTGGAACAAATTGTTCTCATCAGACCATTCCTCTTTCTTAAGTCTTCACATGCTTGGGGTAGACATCTTCTAAATCACTGACAGGCTTGAGGCCTTTTGGATACCCTCAGCCTGGTTTAGATGGTCTGCAAAGACAGCTTTACTGGAATGTGGCCATTGTATGTACTACAGCTTCTTGGAGCCAAAGGTTAAAGTTAGGTGACAGGTAGATATCAGAGGTGGATAAGCAGCCCTGAAAAAGGCTTGGCAAGCCCTCACGCCAGAGGTGTTAGTCTTCCCTGAACACTCCATACCCTCCTATTCCCCATACACACTTACTGTGCCACCCAGCTGTCTCATATGACAGAGTACAGAAATATGTAAACGTATACAATACATATATATGTATTATATGTGCAATATATGCATGCACTCATGTTTATATGTATACACATATGTACCTGGTATATAGCTAATGTATATAATGTAGAAAATATAGATAGCATGATGTATATAGTGTATGCATATATAGATGCACACACATAAACATGTATATACATGTACACATACACATACACATACGTACACATATACTTATACATACACACATATAAATGGTGTATGGCCATTGAGGGAATTTGTCTTGTTTGATTATGCATATTTGTTACAAGAAAGTTATCTTTTTTTCCTTTTTCCCAAAATATTGATGGAGGGAGAAAAAAATACACGTCTGTTAATTAGAAGAAATAGAGATGAGGGGATGTTGCCTACAGATGTGAAATGTAATTTCAGATTAAGTCATTATATTATTAATTTTACTTTGCTGATTTACTTTGATGTGAGAGACCTCTCAGGGTGTAGGAGTAATGTGTAAATGTTGGTAGTAGAAGAATAAAATTCATGGGGCAGCTAGATGGTGCAGTGGATAGAGCTCTGGCCTTGGAGTCAGGAGGACCTGAGTTCAAATCTGGTCTCAGATACTTGACACTTACTAGCTGTGTGACCCTGGGCAAGTAGCTTAACCCCGATTGCCTAACCAAAACGCCAAAAAAAACCCCTGCATAAATAAAACTTAAAGTTTCAAGAGATCACAAAGTAATCTGAACAATGGCTCAAGTTGGTATTCCAACACAAATTTTCTGACTACAAATATATTACTCCCACTATATTACTACCATATATCCTTCTACTGTAACTATTTTGAAAGAGACAAGATTCATTTGAATGCCTAATTTATCCAATATTGGTTTAAAAAATCAGTTGTTACTTTCTGTTCTTACCTCATATATACATATATGTCACATGTAGCAATTAATGTTCAATAAGAGGCTAATGCCTAGTGCAGTGTGTCATAGTATACAAAATACTGGATTTGGAATCAGGAAGACCTGGGTTTGAATTCTGTGCCTGACAATTGCCAGTTGTGTATCCCAGGGCAAATTATTTAACAGTTCTGACCTTCAAGTTCTTCATGTCTAAAACTGCAACAATAATATAATCTACCTCCAAAGGTTGTGGTGAAAATGCAATGAGATATATACATAAGGAACTTAGCCTACTTCAAACTGCTATATAAATAAGAGCTATTTTTGAGTCATTGCTGTTGTTTTAACACCATCAGTAAGGGCTGACCAATATTCAATCTAAACTGAAAAGAGCAATCATCTGCTTGCAGTATGAATAGTTTACTTATTAGTTCAATCAGGAAGGTCACAGTTGTGAAATTAAAAGTGCATTTAAAATTCAAGCGAGTATTTTCTGCTCTTTTGATCCACATTAAACATTCACCTCATGCTAATGTTGTACATTGGCCAATTGTTGAAAATGAAATATGCACCCAACGACACACCTATATGTATGCACATTTTTTGCTTAATTTATATAGCACACAAAACTCAAAATAGTAAGAATAACTCAAGACATGCTTTTTCTAAATCACTATTTCCTTCAAACTAGGACTATCATTTTCTGCCCTGTGATACCCAATAAGGACTTGAATAGCAAATTGAATAAAATGCAAATGAAAGGAATATTTGTAATTCATACTTTAATATGGGAAAATGCATAAAAATGATTACAGGAAAGGTTTCTATACAGCTATAAAATAAAATAAACTTGGTTATATACATATTAACATAAAGTAAAATTTTTTTGTAATAAATTTTACTTCAATTTATGACCACTCAGCCTTTCAGTTAATAAGCTCCTTTCTTTGAGTAAGTCACCTAGACTTGGAAGCCCCATTCAATCTTTATGAACATTGGACTTCATTTTGTGCATCAAAACAATATAGTTGTAACAGTGCTAGTCTTGTTCTTAGAGATTTACTAGATTATATTCTATTAATACTTTCCCCTTATAATAATTTTAATTTCTCCATAAAGATGTGCAATAAACATAAGAGAAGTGAAAGGAACAAGAGTTGTCAAGAAGCCAATAGTTCAAAATATGTAATTCAAAAAAAAAATACGAACACACTTGGGATACAGATGAATGTTCTTAATTCAATATGTTTTATTGTTGCCTTCAGTCTCCTGTTCAATAGTAGCTTCTAAGATTTTAATGTCTCCATTGAAAGGTGCAAGTTGCTTCATATTTGATGAAATACTGCCATTGCCTCTAAGATACTTTAAAAGTTTTACAATAATATGTCTAATGAATCATTGAAGAGAGAGTTTACAGTTAGCAGCTCTCTTCTCACTTTAGAAGGCTGTTACCATATGCCATAAAAAAACCCTTTAAATTTATGTCTGAAAACCAGTTAAGTTTTTTTTTAAAGTTATGTTTTCATCTAAACTTGGATTTATAATTGGCAACTCTGTAAAAGAAGGTGGTTTATATCTGAAACAAATTTGTGATTTGAAGCTGCTGTTGATGAAAGCAGTGGAGAGGTTGTTTAATTTGAAAACTTTATGTAAATTTTAGCTTACACTGAGCTATAGGTATAAAGCAATAAGCTAAGCATGATGGTATTTCTTTGTTCTTTCCCAAAAGCAACTGATTGGAGGAACATCTGATTGGGGAAGATGATTTTGTAGGGTCATCCAATGTAAATATTGTTCACTCTTTGATTCTTCTTCAAAGTAAGAAAATTGGAAAGCCATTAAAGGTTTTATTTTTTTCTCTCTGATTAATACGGGTGCCAATAAAGTCACACGTACAGTAGCAGATTAAGACATCATAGCCCCAATAACACAGGGGCCTCAATGGCAATAAAAAAAAAAGCCTAAGCAAAAAATCTCCCCTCCTCACAAACCAAGCAAACCAAGAACCATTGTGTCACATTCACAACAATAATCCAACACTTAAGAAAATGGAAAATATTTTATTGATTATTTTACTTAAAAAAACTTTTTATTTAGAAATAAACATATTTTTGAAATATGTAAATTAACCATTACTACCACTCTATTTTAAATTTTTGAATATAATAGAGACATTAAAGGTTGTAAAATTAGAACTGGATTCAAAACATTTTACATATTAATTATGAATTAAATGAATTAACAAATGAAAAAACAAGAGTGTAAAGAAAGCTATTAATTTTTAGATAAAACAAAAAATTAATGAATATTGTATTCCCTCCAAATAACACAAGATTAATAGCTTCATGTATTAACTAAAACAACATATCAAAAGAGATAAGCTCTTCCTTCAAGTTATAGGTGGTAATACAATATCTGACCCAAATAATTTACTATTAATTGGTTGTAGGCTCATTTACATTCTGTAAAATCATAAATGTCATGTTTATATTCTTGGAGTTCAAACAGGAAAATTATTTTAATTCTTATAAATCTTTCTTTCCTATTTTTGAATAACAATGTAATTTAAATATAAGACCAAAGTTGCAAAATCCGCAAGAATTCTGGCAGAATTATATCCAAAAACTTTTATTACTAGGGGAACATTTAAACTGCAGACAACCTTTTCAGTAGGACTTAACCATGTATTTGGGAAATAGATTACAGATCAGATATAAAACTGACATGGCTAAACTATCCCTATCACTGTCTAGAAATCTTCAGCGAATGTTGTCTGTAAAAGCATAACAATAGGTAAATTATTACCTTTTAAAAATCATATTTTCATTCCCCAAAGCCTAGGGAAGCAACAAGGGAAAATTATCTGGTCCTAATTCTGTGCAATAAAGAATAACTGTTTTGTTGTGGTTATTATTGTTTGTTTGTTTTTATGAAATAGTGAAGACCTGGAGAAGAAGTATTTGCTTCACCTTAGATCCTGTGATAGATAGGGAAGGAAAGTAAGATATAGTTCAAAATTTTAATTTTGCTAAAGTAGATATAAAGAAAAGTACAGGTAAAATTCCACAGAGTAAAACTCTAAAGGCAATCAGACCACAAAAAGTAATGATTTTAATATTAAAATTTCGATGACACTATTCTGATGGAGAGGAAAAAAAAAACAACAGTCTGTATTGTAAGATAGTTTAATTTAAGTCAGTTTTTCAAAATTTTAAATTTAAGATATGCACAATGGACCAAAACAAGAAACCAAGGATGATACACAAGTTTTGAAAGGCCAGAATGTAAAAATAGTGTCTAAAATGTAAAAGAGATTGAGGTTAGTGATTAATGCTAATGGCAAGCAAATGGGCACTAAAAATTTGAGGGGGCAATAAAATAATCAAAGGAAGAATGTCTATTATAAAAAAATGATGAAACAATGATAATGGATGACCAAGAGACAGTAGAACTATATGCCTTATTTTGTGTCTGTTTTCTCTACCAAGGAAAAGAATATTTATAATGAGGATAAAATAAATTGGTTAACATGAACCATATGGTTGTTGTCCTTCGTTCTTCAAGAGGATCAAAATGGCATCACTATGTTAGAGTCAAATTACAGTGTGTCTGACTATGGCTGATCAGACCTCAGAATGTTCTTCCACAGGTCAGGTACAAATAGTCCATGTGACCATGTGGGGTGGATTCTCTAAATTTGCTCATATTACTTTTGAGCTATTTTAATTCTGCTTTTCTAATAGAGCACAGCACCTTTTCTGATGAAGGCATGCCATGCTGGGCAGTTCTGTGCCAGTCTCCCATGTCACACAATCAATTCCAAAGTTCTTTTTTTTTCATTTTGGTGAGGCAATCAGGGTTAAGTGACTCACCCAGGGTCACACAGCTAGTAAGTATCAAACATCTGAGGTCAGATTTGAACTCAGGTCATCCTGACTCCAAAGCTGAAGCTCTATCCATGGCACCACCTAGCTGCTCCGGTTCCAAAGTTCTTAAGAGAGACCTTGAGAGTGTCCTTGTATTGTTTTTTCTTACCACCATGTGAGTGTTTACCCTTTGTGACTTCTCCATAAAATAGTGTTTTTGGCAAGTATACATTTGGCATTTGAACAACATGGTCAGCCCATTAGAATTGCACTCTCTGAAGTAGAGTTTGAATGCTGGGCCGTTTAGTCTGAGAAAGGACCTCAGTGTCTGGTATCTTATCCTGCCAGGTGATCTTCAGAATCTTTCTAAGACAATTCAGTTTCCTGGCATAGTGCTGGTACACTGTCCATGTTTCACAGGCATGCAATGAGGTCAGCACAATGGCTCCATAGATCTTCAGTTTGGTAGTCAGCCTAATACCTCTTTTTTCCCACACTTTCCTTCAGAGTCTCCCAAACACTGAGCTAGCTCTGGTAATGCATGTGTCAACCTTGTTATCAACGTGCACAACCCTGGAAAGTACACTACCAAGGTAAATGAACCTATCCATAGTATTCAAAACTTCTCCATTTGCTAAACCAATGGTTCCACATATGGATGGTGTGGTGCTGGATGATGGAACACCTATATTTTCTTGGTATTAATTATTAGGTCAAAATTAGCACAAGCAGCAGAGAATCAATTCATACTTTGTTGCATCTCAGCCTCAGAGGCTGCATTGAATGCACAATCATCTGCAAACAAAAAATCATGCACTAACACCCCATCCATTTTAGTCTTGGCTTGTAGCCCTTTCAAGTTGAAGAATTTACCATCAGTGAGGTAACTGACCTTGATAGTGTGTTTGACCTCATTGAAGGCGTTTGACAACATGGCTGAAAACATCATGCTAAAAAGTTGGAGCAAGCACACAGCCTTGTTTGGCTCCACTGGTGATTGGGAAAGCATAAGAACATCATCCATTAACCAGAACTCCGGGCAAGCATGCCATCATGAAATTGATATACAATACTGATGAACTTCTCCAGGTAACCAAATTTTGACACAATTTTCCATAAGCTCTTGAGATTGAAAGTATCAAAAGCCTTGGTCAGATCTATAAAAGTTGTGTACAGACCTCTGTTTCACTCCTGGCATTTCTCCTGGAGTTGTCAGGCAGCAAACACCATATCAACCAATCCTCAGCCCTTTCTGAAGCTACATTGGCTCTCAGATAGATGACTGTCTTCCAGGTGAAGGATCAGCCTATTAAGAAGGACTCTGGCAAGATTCTTGCCAGCAATGAATAAGAGAGATCCCCCTGTGATTGTCACAGGACAGTCCATTTTCTTTACTTTTATAGATAGACAATGAAGGTGTCTTTGAACTCCTGGGGAATAACCTCCTCTTGCCATATAACCCAGAAAATTTCAATCAGCTTTTGCATGAGCAATGTAATCCTACCTTATAAATCTCAGCTGGAATTGAATCAGCACCAGGTGCTTTGCCACACAAAAGGAGCCTAATTGCATTTAAAACCTAGTCTTCAGTTGGAATTTCAACTAGGGAGGGATTGACTTCAATGTAAGGTAAATGGTCAGTGGCTTCAGCATTAATTCATGACTGTCTGTTGAGAACACTATGGAAGTTTTTAGCCCATCTCCTTAGGATCATGTCCTTATCACTAGTCAATGTAGCTCCCTTAGCACTGAGTAGTTGAGATGCATCACAGATCCTTGGCCCATAAATAGCCTTCAGGGCATCATAAAAGCACTTTGGATTGTTGCTATCAGCATAAAACTAAATTTCATCTGCCTTCTTAACTGAGCTGAGAATCCTGCATCTCTCTAAGCTTCACTTGTACTTTAATTTCGACAGAATTAGATGCTGCCTTTTTAGAGATGGATGGACTATCCTGCTAGTAGACTCTGTGGAGTCCTTGTTTTTCATTTAGCAGCTTCTGCATTTCCCCATCATTTTCGTCAAACCATTCTTGATGTTTGCGAGTATTCTGACTCAGATGAGTAAAGGCAGTGCTATACACCAAATCTCTAAAAGCTACCCACTCCTTTTCTGCTCTGCTGTTGTCAATTGTGTGTTGGTTCAACTTTCCCTCCAAGTTAGCCACAAACTATTCCCATTCAGAGAAGCACTCTAATCTGTTGACATTGTGTTTTCTGGTAGTCATTTTGCCTTGGGACTGACTGTTTTGTTGACTGTGAGGATTTAGCTTGGAGAGGATACGTCTATGATCAGTTCAGCACTCTGTGCCACACATTGCCTTCATCACTCTCACATCCTGTCTGTCTCTTCTCCTTAGAATCACATAGTCTATTAAATGCTAATATTTGCCGCAAATGTGCATCTGCAAAATTTTATTACATTTAGGTAAACAGAAGACAGCGTTAGTGATGAGAAGGTCATGAGATGCACAAGTCTTCACTAGTAAGTGACCATTGCTGTTGCTGTTTCCAACTCCATTTCCCCAAAGAACTCCGTGCCATGTCTGGTAGTCTGAGATTACTCTAGGATTAAAGTCACCCAGAATTATAAGCTTCTCCTCTTTTGGCATATTGATGATAAGGGTCTCTGAGTCTCCATAATATTTTTCTTTGACTTCATTGGATTTCATCATGGTGGGAGCATAGGCACCAAAGATGGCAGCACAGTGTTTTCCTGCAAATGACAATTGCTTTGTCCTGAGCCTTCGTTCACTCCTTATGGTAGGCATATAAGCTTTTTGACTATATTGGTTTTGATTGCAAAACCTACACCAGCTTCAAGGCACTCCCTTTCACTGCAGGTACTCCAGAAAAATGTGTATTGAGCTCCGACTTCAGTAAGCTGGCCTTCATTTGCCAGTCTTGTTTTACTCAGGGCTGCTGTTTGGATATGATAACCTGCTGAGTTCTTTGCAGTAAGAGCTGTTCATCTTTCAGGTCTATTGGGTTTCATGTTGTCTATGAGTATGTGCTCATTCCATGTACCAAGTATGAGTGCAATCATCTTTGCAGAAGTTTTTGTACTTTTTTTTGTGTTTCAACCACAGGGTGGGATCCCACCTACCACAGTAATCAGGCTAAGGTTGGGTAAACAGACAATTTTTAGGGCACCTTCTCAAGCCATTTCCTCACACCAGGAGGTGAACAGCATGGTCCTTAAAAGGCTGCTCAGACATCCAGGGGGCTGCCAAATCCCACTGCTGTTTCTGTTGAGAAGACAGCCCTGTGGCCTGGGCCTCCTGTGTTCAGGGTCGTGACTACAGCTCCCAGTGTATCCACACCTGCTGCTTCATCAGTTATCTGTTGCGACAGGATATTTGCATTAGGTAAAAACAGTAAAATGGTGGAGGGGATGTCTTTTGATTCGTGTGTAAATTGGATTTATGTGATGCCCAGCTGCATGAACTTGTCAGCCTCACTCTGTCTTCCAGAGTCATCATGGTCCAGTAGCAGGACAGAGTCAAGACAATTGATGATGACTGGAGATGCAGTGGATGACCTCGGCATCTTCGATGTCTAACCAAGCACCTACTTCAGCTGCATTCATGCCTATTGGAACAAATTGTTTTCATCTGCCCATTCCATCAGAGGAAGTCTTCATATGCTTAGGGTAGACACCTCCTCAACTCACTGATGGGTTTGAGACCCATCAAATACCCTCAAACTGATTCAGCCTGTCTGTTGAAACAGTTTACCAGAGTGTGGCGACTATGCATGCTACAGATTCTTGGAGCCACAGTGGAGACTCAGGTGAACACCAAAGGTGGAAAGCAGGCCTAAAAATACTTTGGAAGCCCTTACAACAGAGGTACTAGACTTCCCTGAAGACATCCTACATCCCAACATGAACCATACACCAAGTAATTTGAAGAACAAGTGGGTATGACTGTTGGTGATCTTTGAAAATTCCCATTGAACAGGAAAATGGCCATGTTACTAAGCATGAGTAAGTATTATGCTGATTTTTTAAGACTGGTTTTGAAGTCTAGGAGCTATTCACAGAGTCCACCCCACTCTGAACCTCATGGAAGCTTTAATTTATTCCATTTTTGACCTGAGCCAGTTCACCCCTTCTTAGGCAACCTGGCCCTCCTCTCCCTCCCGAGGGCTTATCATGTTAATCACAAACTTAATGGAGATACCCAATTGTCTCAGATTTTTTTTTCTCTTTAAGAAAGAAGATACATCCAAATAGGCATAGGCCAATGAATTTGACTTTTATTTTTGGCAAAATTATAGATATTATTATTAAATGAAAAGTTTTTAGTACTTAGAAAAGTAAATATTGATCACAGCATGGGTTTGTCAAGAGCAGTTCATACCAATCTATACTTATTTTCTTTTTTGATACATTTCTATACTTATAAATCAGGAGAATTCAATAAATGCAGGATATACAATCATAAGTATATTACATAATATATAGTTTCAAATAATGAAATACAAAATATTTAATTTTGTTTGTAATTGTTCTATTACTTTCTCCTCCTCCCCCTATAGACTCCATTTTAGTGGTCAAAATTTTTAATGGCCTTTGCCTTTGAACATATCTTTTGACTTTTCTATGTGAATCTTATGTTTAATTTATACATTTGCTAAAGACAAATGGTGACAAAGATACCTGGTCCAGTCTAAGCAATATTATGAAGGAATAAGACTTTGACTTTGATATTTCTCATCTTCCTTATAAATTCTATTACAATGAAACTTGGGATCTTCTGTTGTTCAGTCATTTTTCAGTCATGTCTGAGTCTTCATGACCCCATTTGGGGTTTTCTTGGCAAAGATATTGGAGTGGTTTACCATTTCCTTTTCCAGCTCATTTTCCAAATGAGGAAACTGAGACAAAGTTAAATGATCTGCCCAGGGTCACACAGCTAGTAAGTATTTGAGGCCAGATATGAACTCAGGAAGACGACTATTCCTGATGCTAGGCCTCGCACTGTATTCTTGTTGTCTTCAATGTCTGTAGATAATGCTTTATCCCAAAGGTAAGAATCAATGCCAGAAATTTTTAAGCCCTTTGGCAGATTAGTAAGCAATTCCTACCCTCCCTTCCCCTTTGGAATAAACATTCCATTTTATATATATTAAAGCATTTCTACTATAGACATGGGGCAGCTAGTTCAAATCTGGCCTCAGACGCTTGCTAGCTAAGTGACCCTGGGCAAGTAATTTAACCCTGTTTGCCTCAATTTCCTTATTTGTAAAATGAGCTGGAGAAGGAAACAGCAAACCACTCCAGTATTTTTGCCAAGAAAACCTCAAGTGGGGTCACAAACAGTCAGGCATGTCTCAAAAGCAACTGAACAACTATAGATGTAAAAATGTAAGTGTGCATGAGACATTAGTAATTATCTGGCTTGAACCTTTCATTTTGACACTGAAAAAACAGAATTCCATATATATATATATGGCATATTAAGATATGTTATGTTTTACCATATCCTAACTATGCCTAGGAGGAGACATTCCAAAAAGTAACTCTGGATCCCAGTTTCAAAGCATCTCCTTTGAACTCAATCCAGACTCTCCTTTATATGGCATGTATCTATTTCTCAATGTTTTCTCATCACTTCTCTAAAATGGGGATGAAGGGTAAGGGAACAATTGCATATATAGTATCTACTATGTGCCAAGCACTTTAAGTATATATACACACACACACACACACACACACACACACACACACACATATATATATGTATATGTATATGTATATGTATATGTATATGTATATGTATATGTATGTGTGTGTGTGTGTGTGTGTGTGTGTGTGTGTGTGTGTTTATAATCTCATTTGCCCCTTACAACAACTTTATGAGGTAGGATATTATTATTACCCCGCTTAAAACAGAAAAATTTCTTTCCCTTCACTCTTGCCCCCACCAAGCCCCAATCAAAAGATTTTCTTAAGAACATCTAGACTTCACTTTTCTCCCTTGCGATCACTTTGAATTGGCAGGAACCAGGTGGAGGGGCAAAGATTTATACACATGTTACAGGGAAATAGCACAGTGTCAAAACAAAGCGGAGCAAATCCTTTTATCTAAAGGTTTAACATGAATTCCTGAACTTGTATAAAATTCTCAGAGCTTCTCTATAATACCCATTTATGGCTCTCTTGTATTTCTTGATTTGAGCTGTGAGAATGGAAAACCACTTTTCCAGTAGCAAACAAACTTTGTATATTGGGAAGTGTGGGAAACCCTAAACTTTAAGACTTTTTTTTTAAAGAAAGTAAGACATTTGCTAACACTGATTATGAAGAAACTGAAGTCCCAAGTTGGCATTTCCTTAACTAGCAGCATGTTGCTCTTTTAAAGATTATTAGACCAATGTATCTTGGTGTTAAATTTGATGTAGGTGAACTGCCAAAATGGCTTTCCTCCTCCCCACCCTGCCAAGAAACGACTAATAGCAGTTTCACTGTGAGGTGAATATATTTAGCAATTAGGGAGTTTAACTGCTTGGGTATATTAGGCAGTCACTTTGTACAGTCTCCAGTCAGCATTAGGTTTGAGAACAATGTCATAAATAATTACTCTGCTGAATGTTGCAAAGAATAAGGGAAATTTTAGATTTGAGGAAACTGTAAACAGAACTTTTGTGGAGTGGAGGGAATGAGAAAGCATGCATCGATTAATTGTTAAAATTATTCTAAATTCAGTCTGAGGAAAAATCTGGATGAAATAAACAACTTTGCAAAATGACTTACCATCCCTCCCTTGACTTTAACCCTAAGAAAAAACTGTAGCACACAATTATTTCTAATAATGTTAAATGTATGTGAGAGATAACTTATCCCTAGCATATTTTGTTTTAGAATATCTCCTGAGGGCACACAGAATTGAACATACCCAAAGTCCCATTTTTATTTAAGAAAGAAAAAAAATCCTTAATTCTCTATGAGTTACTCATTCTTTTATTTTTGAAAACCTAAAAAACCCCCAGATTTTCTTTTTTTCCCCATCTCTGTCTTGTTTTCTTGTTTCAACTTCATTGGTTGATGCTTTTGTCATAGTTATTGGCTCATTAAGTGGTTCAAGGGAGAAAGTCAGACTGTCCTTTTAATCTGCTATTTTGTCTGATACATTTGCCATGTAGGCCACCAAGACCAGAAGCTGAAGAATATCATTGGCAGTGTGTGAACTAAGCAATTATTATCTTCAGGCTTGACTTGCTGTCTCATAATTTTGGTTGTGCCTGGTGTCATTTTCTCATAAGACTGTCTACATATAAACAGAGGGATATGTGATGGAGAACCATGAGATTTGAATATGAATTATCCCTTTGTTGTGTATTATATCTTATGCATAAATTCATGGCTTTACCGTTTGTGAGTTATCAGAAGATTTTTTTTTAAAGAACATTTCATGGATAAAAATTGTTATTCCACATCTTAAGTTATTTCCCTCCCAAATGGCTGTTAGTTTACAATGTTTTGTTTATAATTTATTTCTAAATAAGTGTTTCCATTATGCATTCAATAGCCATTTTTAGAACATTTGGTCTAGTGTTTGGGGGGTTGTGCATTCTGAGGGACCGTGTCTGACTGTTTTTAGCTTAGGGTCAATTGTACAG
This sequence comes from Phascolarctos cinereus, assembly GCF_003287225.1. Classification (NCBI taxonomy): domain Eukaryota; kingdom Metazoa; phylum Chordata; class Mammalia; order Diprotodontia; family Phascolarctidae; genus Phascolarctos; species Phascolarctos cinereus. Next base: position 400,150,948 of record NW_027555847.1, read on the forward strand.
CAATAGACTGACGTGGAAGAGTGTTATCAATTATTTTGAAATTTTTACTTCTCATGCTACTTCCATACATGCCAGATTTGGGTAGTATTTATAAAGTCATACTGCTGCCCACATTTAGATGTAGCCCAAAATAAGAATTTTTGGTGGCTTAACAGGAAAACAATTGCATAAATTGGTCCTATTGTACATGTAAACTAAGAAATGTGCTCGTGTCCCGGTTGGGATCTTGAGTTCTTTAGACTATTTCATGTATTTTTAAAAATCAACTTTGATAACTATAATGGTTATTATACTAATGGATAGCTTAGTGAAAAGAGACTCCAAAGAAATTCAGGGCTTGAGACTAAATGTCTGTGAGAAAAACCTATATGTACTTTGCCTAAAAAATACTGGTAAGAGATTTAAGAATGGTGGCAATATCTATGTAATGCTTAAATTGTGTAAAAGGCAAAAAAAAAAAAATTGAGGGAAAGTCAAATGGTGATGTATTCCTATCCAACAATTTTCAGACTTGATCAAAACCAGGTTATACCTTTTCATTCCTTCTCCCCTAACTCATTAAATCATTGAATTTTCAGCCCTATCAAATCATACAAATACTTTGTACTTCCCCCTCCCCTTTCTTTCCCCCTTTGGGCCAGTCTGCTATTAGTATTCTCTGATTGGGTTTTGGTAAGCCGGATTGACAATATTTGGCAGCATTGCAAAAGTTATGCAAAGATTCTTACCAAAAATACTCCATGAACAAAATTGAATGTTGTACCTAGAGGATACTTCTATTAAGCAGTGCACTTAATTATGACCTTTGTAGCTTTAATAACACTAAGGTTGTTCGTCTGTTTTTTTAACTATCTTCTTCACAAGGTGCAATGAGGGAAAGATGTTAAACCTGACTATATAAAACCATTAATTAATAGGCTGCCTTATAGAAAGACAATACAAAATCATTGTTGATCATAAACCTATCGGAGTCAATGAGGACAGCAGCCATATCTTAATTATCATTTTGTCTTTCTTAGTACCCATTAGGACACTTTGCTCATAGTAATACTTACTGAGTAGTTGTCCAATACAGGAATGAATGAATAAATAGATATTTGATTTTGTAATCATGTGTGTTGTAGATACAAGAATGAATAAGCATGTTCTGACTATTTTTATTTATTTATTTATTTGTTTTTTTAGGATAGGCAGTGGGGTTATGTGACTTGCCCAGGGTCACACAGCTAGTAAGTATTATGTGTCTGAGGCCAGATTTGAACTCAGGTCCTCCTGAATCCCGAGCTGGTGCTCTATCCACTGTGCCACCTAGCTGCCTCAGCACTTTCTGACTAAAACCCACAAGAATGAAATTCTTTACCAAAGGAAGTTATTCGTTCTCATTTTGGAAGATGTTGTGACCCATCCATGCTAGTGACTTCATGACATTTATATATTTTCCTTGCTGCATAAAACATGTTTTTGCCTTTAAAAAATACCTCATTAGATTCCAATCTCTGAAAACCATCCTATGTCTCTCTTCTCCTTTTCAGCCAACTGTAAAAATCATTTATACAAATTTTTTCATTTCCTTAATTCTCATCCTTTAACCCAGTATTATTTACCTTCTGACCTCATCACTTAACAGAAACTGCTTTCTCCAAAATTACCATTGATCTTGAAATTGACAAATCTGTTAGTCTTTTCTGCCCTTCAGCATTCATTCTTCTTGAGCAAGTATATTTCAGAGGTAGTGCTCTTACCCAGGTCTTCCAGAGTCCAAGGCAGCCCTGTTACCTCTGTGCCACAACTGCCTCTCTAATGTCATATTAGGTTACAGTGTCTGAGTGAGGGAGGTTATGTTCATGAGTTACTCTGTGTATTATACTGTGAGCTCCTTGAGGTCAACGGCTGTCTTTTGTGTCTTTTTGTATCCTCAGAGCTTAGTACAGTGTCTGAAACATAGTAGATGCTCAATAAATGTTTATTGACTGAGTGATGGATTATGTACAACATTTCCTCTCAATCCCAAACCTCTCTATTTTTTAACATTTAAAAAAAATTAAAAATAATTTATTTATTTCGACATTCATTTTTAATAATTTTGAGAAGGCAAGCAACAAATCAGTCACACAACTGCAGTCATGCAAATTATATTTATATGATAGCTATATTACAGGGAAAAAATACAAAAATAATAAATTAAATGAAAGAAGTATGCATCAATCTGCATTCAGAATTCATCAGTTCCCTCTCTGGAGGTGCATAACCCTTGTTATTATTTTTCCTTTGGAATTGTCTTGGGTCATTGTATTGATTAGAATATATAAGTCTTTCCCTGCTGATCATTTTTAAAAATCAGGTCTTATTGTGTATAGTGTTCTCCTGGTTCTGCTTTACTTTGTATCAGTTCATACAAGTCTTCCCAGGTTTTTCTGAAACCATCCTACTCATCTTTTCTTGTATATTCCACTACAGTCATATACCACAAGTTATTTATTCATTTCTGAATTGATGGGCATCCTCTCAATTTCCAATTCTTTACCACCACAAAGAGAGCTGCAATTTTTTTTTGTATGTATAAGCATTTCCCCCCTTTTTCCTTTATCTCTTTGGGATACAGAATGAGTAGTGGTATTGTTGGGTAAAAAGATATACAGTTTTATAGCCCTTTGGACATAGTTACAAAGTTTTCTCCAGAATGGTTGCCTAGTTCACAGCTCCATCAAGAGTACATAAGTGAACTGATTTCCCACCCCCACATCCCCTCCAGGATTTATCATTTTCATATTCTGTCATGTTAGCAAATTTCATAGGTATGAGATGGTACCAATTTGCATTTGCCTCTAATCAATAATGATTTAGAGAATTTTTTTTTAAAAATGTGACTTTTGCTAGCTTTGATTTCTCCTCAAAGCTGTCTTTTCATATGCTTTGACCATTTATTTATTGGGGAATGCCTTTTATTTTTATAAATTTGGCTCAGTTCTGTATATATTTGAGAAAGGAGTTCTTTATTAGAGAAACTTGATGTAATTTTCCACCCTTAGTTTCCTGCTTTCCTTCTAATTTTGCCTACATTGGCTTTGTTAATAAGAAAACTTTTTTAATTATATGTAATCTATAACATTGACCTTGGGGCAGATAGGTGACTCACTGGTTAGAATATAGGGCCTAGAGTTAGGAAGACCCATCTTCCTGAGTTCAAATCATATACCTACTGACTGTGTGACCCTGGGCAAGTCTAGCCCTGTTTGCCTCAGTTTCTTTATCTGGAAAATGGCAAACCACTCCAGTATTTTGCCAAGAAAATCCCAAATGGAGTTATGAAGAGTAAGACACAAATGGGTAACAACTACATACATAGAATTATAAGTGAGTATAAGATATTGGTAATTATCTAGCTCAAACCATTCATTTTTAATCTGATGAAACAGAGTTCTAGGGATATGCAAAGCCATGTTTAAAATCACCCAGCCAAGTTAGTGGAAAAGTTAAAACTAAGTCATAGGTCTTTGACTTAAAATATGGTGTTTTTTTCTCACTATTGCCCAATGTTTCTTGTTAAGCATCCTTGTAATTATCTACCACTCTATCTCAGTCAAAATTTTTTCCTTTATCCATGTATCTGACAGGTATATTTTCCCATGGTTCCCGATTTTGCTTATGATATTCCCTTTAGCCCAATTATGTGCTCATTTTGTCCTTGTCTTGGTATATAGTATAACATGTTGGTTTATGTCTAGTGTTTACCAAACTGTTTCCCAGTTTTCTCAGAAATTTTTGTTAAATAGTGAGTTCTTTCCCACAATGATTAGGTCTTTGGGTTTACTAAAAAGTATATTACTAAGACCATTTACCATAGTGTATTGCATACTGAATCTATTACCCTGATCCATGACTCTCTGTCTTAGCCTGTAACAGGTCATTTGATGATTGCCTCTTTGTAATATAGTTTGAAATCTGCTATAGCTAGGCCTCCTTCCTTCACACTGCCCCCCCCACTTGATTTCCTTAATTTTTGATACCCATGATATTCTTGATTTTTGTTCTTCCAGATAAATTTTAGATTATTATTTTTTCTAGCTCTATTTTTGCTAGTTTGATTGGTATGGCACTTAATAAGCAAATTCACTTAGGTAGAATTATAATTTTTGTTGTATTCGCTCAGTCTACCTATGAACATTATTTCCCTAATTGTTTTGATCTGAATTAATTTTGTGAAAAATGTTTTATAATTATGACCATATAATTATTGGATTTATCTTTGCAGGTAGACTCCCAAGTATTTTATATCATCTACAGTTATTTTAAATGGAATTTCTCTTTTAATCTCTTCTGGCTGGGCTTTGTTATTGATATATAGAAATGCTGATGATTTATGTTAGTTTATTTTATATGCTGCAACTTTGTTAAAGTTATCAATTGTTTCAATTAGCTTTTTAGTTGATTATGGTTCTCTAAGTATAGTAGTATCTTATCACCTGCAAAGAGTCATAATTTTGTTTCCTTCTTCCTTTAATATTTTTGTCTGATTGATATAGCTAGCATTTCTAGTACAATATTAAACAATTTTAGTGAAAATGGAAATTTTTGCTTCACCCATGATCTTATTGGGAAGGCTTCTAATTTATCCCCATTACAGATAATGCTTAATTTTGATTTTAGACTTTTGGTGTTGTTGAATTGTTTCAGTCATGTCTGACTCTTTGTGACTTCATTTGGGGTTTTCTCAGAAAAGACACTGGAGTGGTTTGTCATTTCCTTATGCAGCTCATTTTCCAGATGAAGAACTGAGATAAACAGGATTAAGTGAGTTGCCCAGCATCACAGAGCTAGTAAGTATCTGAGGCCAGATTTGGACTCAAGAAGATGAGTCTTTCTGATTCCAAGCCTAGTGCTCTATTCACTGTGCCATGAAACTGCCCAAAGTTTTAGATAGATACTACTTATCATTTAAAAAAAAAAGCTCCATTTAAAATGCACTGTTAGTGAAGTTGTGAATTGTTCCAGCCATTCTGGAAAGCAATTTGGAACTATGCCCAAAGGGCAATGAAATTGTGCATACCTTTTGAGCCAGCAATACCACTATTAGATCCATATCCCAAAGAGATCAAAGGAAAAGGAAAATGAGCTATTTGTACAAAGATATTTATAGCAGCTTCTTTTGTGGTGGCAAAGAATTGGAGATTGAGGGGAAGCCCATCAGTTGGGAAATGGCTGAACAAGCTATGGTGGAATATCATTGTACTATAAGAAATGATGAAAAGGGTGATTTTGGAAACAAACAAACAAACAAACCTGTGAAGACTTACATCAACTGCTACAAAGTGAAGTGAGCAGAACCAAGGGAACACTGTACACATTAACAGATGATCAACCGTGAATGATTTAGCTATTCTCAGCAATAGAATTCCAAAGGACTGATGATGAAAAACTCTAATCACCTCCAGAGAAAGAACTTATGGGTCTGAATGCAAAATGAAGCCTACTTAAAAAAAAAAGAACTTTATTATTGTTTTTGTTCTGCATTTTCTTTTGCAATATGGCTGATTAAGGAAATATTTTGCATGACTGCACATGTATAATCTGTATAAAATTTCTTGACTGAAAGGGGGGAGGGAAGGAAGGGAGTAGAAAAGAGGGAACTCAAAATTTAAAAAAAAAGAATGTTAAAAATTTTTGATTACACATAATAGAAAAAAATTATATTAAAAAATGTAAAAAAAAAAGAGACAAAAACTCCATTTGTTCCTATGCATTCTACTGGGTTTTTTTTTATAAGAATGGATATTGTATTTTGATAAAAGCTTTTTCTGTGTTTATGGATATAATCATATAATTTTTCATTATTTTTGTTACTGATATGGTCAATGATGCTTATAGTTTTCCTAATATTGAACAGGCTTGTATGGCTAGTATATATTTCAACTGGTAATTATATATGATTTTTTGTGATATATTGCTCTAATCTCCTTGCTAGTATTTTATTTAAAAATTTTACATCAATATTCAATAGGAAAATTGACTTATCATTTTATTTCTTTGTTTCTCTTCTCCCTGGTTTTCATATAAAAACAATATGTCATAAAAATAATTTGGTGGGACTTTTTTTTCTAATAGTTTATATAGTATTGGGGGTAATTATTCCTTAAATCTTTGATAGAATTAACTTGTAATTCCTGAGGATTTTTTTCTTAGAGAGCTCATTTATGGTTTGTTCAATTTCTTTTTCTAAGATAAAATTATTTAAGTATTCTATTTCATCTTCAATTAATCTGGGCAAATCAATATTTTTGTTAATATTCATCCATTTTACTTAGATTTTTAGTTTTACTAGCATAAAATTGGGCAAAATAACTCCCAATAATTGCTTTAATTATATCTTCATTGGTGTTGTATTCACCTTTTTTCATTTTTGATAATTCTAATTTGATTTTCTTCTTTTCTTTTTTAAAATCAAATTAAGTATTTTTTTTCTATTTTATTGTGTTTTCCTCACAAGACCAACTCCTAGTTTTCTTTACTAGTTTATTTTTTTAACTTTTAATTTTATTAATCTTTCTTTTGCTTTTCAAGATTTCCATTTTGGTGTTTAATTGAAGATTTTTAATTTCTCCTTTTCTAACTTTTTTAGTTGCACACACAATTTATTGATGTATGTATGCATATATACATATATGTTTTCCCCTAAATACTGGTATGTGTGTATCTCACAAATTTTGGTATGTTTTCTCATCATTGTCATTTTCTTTAATGAAATTATTCTTTCTATGATTTTTTTCTTTGATTCGATAATTCTTTAGCAATAGATTATTTAGTTCCAAATTTGTTTGTCTATGCTTCTAAAGCACTTTTTTGAATGTAATTATTATTGCATTATGCTCTGAAAGTTATGCATTAAATATTTCTCTTTTATGCATTTGTTTGAGAGGTTTTATGCCCTAATATATGGTCATTTTTTATGAATGTGCCATGTATAGCTGAGAAAAACATATACTCCTTTTTATTCCATTCACTTTTCTCCAGAAGTCTATCATATCTAACTTCTCTAAAATTCTATTCATCTTCTTAACTTCTTTCTTACTTGTTCTGTAGTTAGATTTATCTCATTCCGAAAGGGAAAAGCTGAGGTCCCTCACTAGTATAGTTTTACTGTCCATTTCCTCCTATAATTACATTTTTCCCCTGAAGGAAATATTCAGTTGCCAAATCTAATGGCCTTTCTAAATCCTCTTCCTTCTCAGTTTGCAGCATTTGGCCCTATTGATTACACTGTCTTATTGGATAGTCTTTCCTGTCCCTTTTTTTTTTGCTTTTTTAATCTATCCTAGTTCTCCTCCTACCCTGTCTGACCACTCTTTCTCATTCTTTTTTCCTGGATCATCCTCCAGGCTATATTTACTAATCATTGGCATCCCCTGAGGGTCTGTCCTGAACCAGTTTCTTTTCTCCCTCTATACTATTTCATTTGGTGACATCATCAGCTCCCTTGACTTTATTTTTATTTCTTATGATTCCCAGATTTATGTAGGTAACCCTAATTTATTTCCTGGATTACAGTCCCATGTTATCAATTGTCTTTAGACCCTTCTAGCTCTATGTCCATTTGCATCTGAAAAAAATTCCAACAGAACTAATTTTCTTTCCTTCTTAATCCCTTCCCCTTCAACTTTTCTATTGGGGTTTGGGCAGCCAACATTTTCTCAATCACCTTCTAATTCTCCAACTCACTCCACATATTCAATCTGTTGTCATTCCTACCTATACATCTTGAACATATGTTCTTTGCATTCATATAACTACCACCCTGGTTCAGGCTTTTGTTACTTCATGCCTAAGCTATTCCAATATACTTCAAATTACGCTCTCTATCTTAGGTCTTTTTCTACTCTAATCCATCTTTGACTAAGTTGCCAAAATGTTTCCTTAAAGAGCAAGTCTGACCATGTCATTTCCACTGCCTTCCCTCTCCCTCAATAAATTCCAGTGGTTCCCTATTAATTACAGAGTAAAACATCCTCTGGCATTTTAAGGTCTTCACAAACTGGACCATTTTTCTACATTTCCAGTCTTCTTACAGTTTATTTCTTTCCATACTACATGATCTGTCCACATTAGCATAGTTGTGGTTCTGCACATGCTGCATCTATCAACTCCATGCCTTTTCCCTGTCTGTCCCCCATTTATAGAATGCTGTCCCTCCTCATCTATGCTTCATGACTTCCTTCATCTCCTTCACAACTCAGCTCCAATCCCATCTCCCACAAGAGGCCTTTCAAAATGCCTCCCTCCCCACCCCTACCAACTGCTAATTCTCTCAGTGATCATTTTCCATTTACACTATATATATTATGCATATACATAGTCATTTGTTTTGCTATCTTCCTCATTAAAATGTGAATTCCGGAGTCAAATTTTTAAAAATACAAGTCATTCCCCAACTGATAAATGGTCAAAGGATATGAACAGGCAGTTTTCAGATGGAGAAATCAAAGCTATCTCTAGTCATATAAAATGCTCTAAGTAACTATTGATTAAAGAAATGCAAATTAAAATAGCTCTGAGGTACCACATCACACCTATCAGATTGGCTAATATGATAGAAAAGGAAAATGATAAATGTTGGAGAGGATATAGGAAAACTGGGACACTAATGCACTGTTGTTAGAGTTGTGAACTGATCCAACCATTCTGGAGAGCAATTTGGAACTATGCCCCAAACTGTGAATACTGTTTGACCCAGCAATGCCATTTCTAGGTCTGTATCACAAAGACATCATACAAATGGGAAAAAGACCCATATGTACAAAAATATTTATAGTGGGTCTTTTTGTAGTGGCAAAGAATTGGAAATTGAGGGATGCCCATCAATTGGCGAATGGCTGAACAAGTTGTGGTATATGAATGTAATGGAATACTATTGGCTATAAGAAATGATGAGTAGGAAGATTTCAGAAAACCTGGAAAGACTTGCAAGAACTGATGCAAAGTGAAATGAGCAGAACCAGGAGAATATTGTACATAGTAACAGCAACATTATGAGATAATCAACTATGAATGACTTAGCTCTTTTCAGCAATACAATGATGCAAGACAAATACAAACGACTCATGGAGGAAAGTGTTATCCATATAGAATAAAGAACTGATAGACTCTGAATGCAGATTAAAGGATACTATTTTCACTTTCTCTTTTTTATGTTTATTTTTTTTCCCTTTTGGTCTGTTTCTTCTTTTACAACATGACTAACATGGAAATATGTTTTATATGATTGTATATGGAGCCTATACAAAATTATGTGCCATTTTAGGGATGGAGGAGGGGAGAGAAGGAAGTAGATAAATTTGGTGCTCAAATTTTTTTTTAAAAAATGAATGTTAAAAATTGTCCTTACATGTAATTGGAAATATATATATATATATATAAATGTGTTACCTCAAGGTCCAGACACTGTTTTTTACCTTTCTTTATGTCATCATCACTTAGACCTGTTTTTGGCACAGGGCAAACACTTAGTAAATGCTTGTGAACTCATTGTTGACCAGAATATTGTTTTCAGTTTTAGGCACCAAATTTTAGAAGAGATATTGACAAGCCTATAGCATGTTCAAAAGACAACCAACTAAAGTGAGTAGATTCAGAACCCTTACCATAAGATAATGTTTTAAAGTAACTGAAGATTTTTAGCTTCAGGAAAAGGAAGCTTGAGGGGACATAGTAGCAATGTTCAAATAAGTGAAAGGTTATATAGAAAAGGAATAGGACTTATTCTTCTTGGCCTAGGAATACAGAAGTTAGATTAATTCATAGATAGAAGTGACAAGGAAATAGATTTCAACTTAACAAGAAACAAAAAAAATTTAACATGTGGAGTTGTCCAAGAATGGATATCCTCCGAGGATAGTGAGCTACCCTTTAATGGAGGATTTTTAAGCAGAAGCTAAAGAATCACTGTTCAGGGATATTGTAGATGCTATTTCTAATTTGGCTGCTAGCTAAACTAGATAACTTCTCATGATCCTTCTCAGTTAGAAAATTACAAAAATCACAGAATTTGAGAGTTGGAAAGGACCTTGGGGGCCATTTATTCCAACACAAACATGAAGGAACTCTCACTGTCTAAGAGTCTATAATTCTATGATTCTAATTCTTTCTACTTAAGGCATAGATTTTATGACATCTGCAGGAACTTTCCAGCTTTCTGTTTTTATGTTAATTGAATAGTCCCTTGTATGTTATATAGAATAATATGCTTTTTAAGTTTCAATCAATAAACCTTATGCAAAATGTAGTAAAATATTAAATATATTACATTTTCTTTTATATAGGTAAGTAATAAAACATTTCTTCATTCAAAAACAGACTCAGTAAATGATTCGGTTGCATTTGTATCCCTAGCATCTAACACAGTGCCTTTCACATTATATGTACTTAAAAATTTCTTTTGATCCACAAAAATGAAATTTCTCTGTTTCTACCCCCAGCAAGTAAGCAAGAAAAACAAAACGTCTGTACAGTCAAACAAAATAATTTACTCATTGCCCATGTCTAAATATATACATGTGTATACGTACAAATATATATATGTATGTATACATATACCCACATATACACACACTCTGTTGTTTTTCAGTCATTTCAGTTGTTGACTCTTTGTGACCTCATTTGGGGTTTTCTTGGCAAAGATAGTAGAATAGTATGCCATTTCCTTCACAGATGAAGAACTGTGGCAAACACAGTTAAATGACTTGTCCAGGGTCACACAGCTAATCAGTATCAGAGGTCAGATTTGAACTAAAGAAGATGAGTCTTATTGAGTCAGGAAGGCACTGTACCATGTAGCTCTACCCTTCCCCTCCCTGCCCAATCCCACCGCATTAAAGTATGTGTGTATGTGTGTGTGTGTGTGTGTGTGTGTGTGTGTGTATGTATGTGTGATTTTGTGTGTTAAGGTAAAAGACCCCGAGTCTTGCCTCTCTATCAGCAAGGTGTAACATCCTTAGCTCATTGTTGGTCATTGTATTTATCAGAATTCCTAACTCTTTTAAAGTTGTTTGGCTTTATGACATCATTGTTTTATAAATTATTGCCCTGGTTCTATTCATTTCACTCTTCATCACTTCAAACAAGTCTAAAGTTCAATTATATTTATATGCCGTGGCTTCTTTATCTGTTCCCCAATTTATGAGTACCACTTTAGATTCCTATTTTTTTAGTATCTCAGAAAGAGTTAGAAGTATTTTTTGTGTGTTTTTAGAGTTTATTTTGCTTAGGATTCATAAGCTACCTTTCCTCTCATTCCCCCTTCTTCCTTCTCAATTAGTCAATCAAGAAACATGTATTACATGCCTACTATATGCCAGGCACTGTGCTAAGCCTGGGGATACAAAAAGATAAAAGTCAAAAGCTGCCCCTAATAAGCTCACAATCTAATGGGGGAGAAAATAAATGGACAAATATGTTCAAGGTATATAGAGGATAAAAAGGAAATAATTGAAGTCCTAGATTAAGGTTTCTGAAAGGCTTCCTTCAGAAGGTGAGATTTTAGTTGGGACTTGAAGAAAGCCGTGGAAGCCAGGAGATGGAGTTGAGGAGGGAGAGTATTTTAGAAATGTGATACAGTAAGAGAAAATGCCCAGAGCTGAGAGATGAAATTCCTTGTTTGTGTGATGGGAAAGAGGTAAGCGTCACTGGATTGAAAGGTATATGGAAAAGAGTAAAGTATCAGAAAACTGTAAAGCTAGAAGAGTGTTGAGTTACAAATGTCTTAGAATGGCAAACAGAGGATTATGCATTTGATCCTGGAGGTGATAGGGAGCCTCTGGAGATTATTGAGTAGGAGAAGTAACATGGCAGGACCCACATTTTAGGAAAATTATTTTGGTGGCAGAATGGAAAAAGTATTGGGATGGGGAGAGATGTGAGGCAGATAGAACCATCAGAAGGCCATTGTAATGTTCCAGATGTGAGGTAATGAGAGTCTGCACAAGGGTGGTGGAGTGTCAGAGGAGAAAGGGGGTCATATTTGAGAGATGTTGCAAAGTTGAAATTAACAGGCCTTCGCAACAGACTAGGTATGAGTGGTAAAAGATAGTATGAAGTCCAGTCTAGGTTATTAGCCTGAGGGACCAGGAGAATTTCAATGTTCTTAATAGTAACAAGGTAGGAGGGGGGAAGAGTTCAAGGGAAAGACAGTGAGTTCCATTTTGGGTATACTGAGTTTTAGATATCTACTGAACACCCAGTTCAAGATGTTGAAAGGCAGTTGGAGACGTAAGACCAGAGGTCAGCAAAGATTTTAGGGTAGAATGGGCAGATTTGAGAATCATCAGCATAGAGATGCTAATTTAATCATTAGGAGCTGATGAGATCACCAAGTGAAGTAGTATAGAAGGCAAAGAGAAAGGGACTGAGGATAGAGCCCTATGTGACATGTTTACTGGATAAGTATCCAACAAAGGAGACTGACAAGGAGAAAGTGGTGTCCCAAAAACTTACTTGAGGGTATTATGAAGGAGAGGATAATCAACAGTATCTAAGGCTACAGAGAGGTCAAGAAGAATGGGGATTGAGAAAAGACCTTTGCATTTGGCAATTAGGAGATCTTTGATAACTTCGGAGAAAGGAGTTTCAATGTAATGAAGAGTCAGATTGTAGTGGGATAAGATGAGAAGGAGAGAAGAAGTGGAGGCACTTATTGCAGATGACCTTCTAAAGAAGTTTAGCCACAAAGGGCTTGTGTGTGGTTTGTCTTTTATTCTCAAAGAGGACCATGACATCAAGGAGATGATGACATGCCTTGCAATTGACTTTGATTTGAGTGAGAGAGGGTTGTGGAAGGCCACCAGCTCCACTTTCTCCTTCAGAGCCATCTTAGTCTAGTGGCCAGATATCCATCAGGACTTCTGGAGGTAGTCCAGGATACAATGGGAGACCTTGGCCCTTTTAAGCTCAAGTCTATTCAGGTTCTCACTTTGAGTGAGGCAACACCCATTCAGTGGATAGGCTTCTTTAAGGAGTGAGTCAGGGGATGGCTCCTTTAATCCAACAAAAAACAAAACAAAGCAAAACAAAAAAACCTAAAACAAACAAACAAACAAAAAAACCAAATGGGGATAGGAAGACCTCAGGGTTGCTGCCCCAAAGAGAAACAGCTACTATTTACATTCACTCTGAACCAGGAGAGCCCCAAAATAATCATTAAGAGGTGCTTGGACAAGGACCTATTGTCCAATCCATGAGATCCAGAATGATAGGGAGGGAAGGATCAAGCGAAGCTTTCTTTAGAATAGAGAAGATATGGACATATTTGTATGAGACCACCAGTGCATATTCTTTCAGCCTAATTGGAGTCATGGATTGGACTTGTGAATTCATCAAAGCAGGAACTTCCAGTGGGAGAATTACTTTTACCAATGCAGATCAAGCAACTATTTTGCAACTTATAGTCTTAGAGAGTTGCCTGTTGCAATGAGAGATAAGTAAGTGACTTCTCCATGGTTGCCCTTCATTTGAAATCAGGTCTTTTTGACTTTGAGGACAGTCTTCTATCTATTATACCATCCTGCCTCTTGAGACATTGAAACTTGGAATAATTTTATAATCAAACACTAATGTATACATATGCCTAGATATCAATATCCTATAATGATATTCTCATAATGAAAGGTAGTATGGCATAGAGGATAGAGAGCTGACCTTAAAGTCAAGATGATCTGGGTTCAACTCCCACTTCTGACCCATCCTCACTGTATGACCCTGGGAAGATCATGGAACCTCTTAGTGTACAGAAAACATCTAGAGTCTAGACAACTCTTTAAGACTTTAAGTTGCAGAAAAGGTGCTAACCTGTATTGGTAGAGGAAGTTGTTTCATTTGGGCATTCCCTATACCAACAAAATCCTAGGTCCAGTCTCCTATCCCTATCATGATAGTTATAATAATAATATAGCCCTACTTGTACACAATAGATTTAAAAAGAGTTAACAAAGACTTAGATAAACGTCAGCTAGAGTGATCAGGGAATACTTTTTGGAGAAGGTGAAACAACCCGGTGTAAGTGACAAGGAGGTGGGGAGGGCATTTCAAGTAAGCTATGTGCTGGAAACATCTTAAGAAGCACTGATGCTGTCATTACACTCATCAGACAGTTCTTTATTTAAGGAATTTCAGTAGCCATTTACATGTTGCCTTAGATATCTTTACTCCTGTTATTTTAGAGGAAGGGAAGAAATGACTAGGAAAGTGGGGGGAGGCCTATTATGGGCTTGCACACACACATATACACACAAACCTCAACCCTCCAAAACAAAACATACCCACAAAACTAGTGAATTGTTTGTTATTTTTTAAGCATAGAACAATCAAAATTTATTCATGCACAAAAAGAATAAATTATAAGTTTGCTAAAGCTGACAGCTCACAAAAGTTTCTTTCAGAGCTAACCCGAACCATAACAGTTAGTTTACTGACTTAAAAAATGCTTTGTTTATCCAAAACCACATAGCAGATTCAGGATGGACCTTTTTTTCTTTTTTTTCTTTTTCTTTTTTCTTTCTTAAACCAATCTCAAAAATAAATAGAGGGGACAAAGAAACAGCTAAAGAAGAGAGAATGGGATTCCAAAGTGAAACCAATGCAAATATAAACAAAAGATTCTTACATTAATGCTCCCCATGTGTTCTTTCTCTCTTTTTTGATGAAATCTACATTGTCAATAACTTGCCTTCACTGTTTATGCCACATGATGCTAAGGAACTAGCCAAATTAACACTTTTCTCCTATGCCATTAAAATGCAGGTTTGAGGACTGAATGGGGGTATATCCTTATAACACATGGGTAGGTGGGAAAAGGGGCTAAGATTTATCATGAAAAAGGCAATTACTTTTTTGTGACCCAAAAATTGTATGCTAAAAATACGTCATAACAAAAAATTGCGGTTGTACATTCACAAGCCATACCAAAAAAAAAAAAAAAGAAAGAAAGGAAGGGGCAGGGAAAGTTTTCCCAATTACACCATCAAACTGTCTTTATGGATCTTCTGAAATTACTACCACTCTGCAAACTGTGTCAGGATGTGGCCTCTTTCACAGCCTCTACCCTGTGATAACATCATAACTATTTTCAGCTCCTTCCGCTAATTGAAAACATCAAATCTTCTTTGTTAGAATTTAGTCATGCTTCATTTAAAAGTTAAAAGCTGGTCCTGGGAGGAGGGAGCATCATTCTTTAAACCTCTTTTTATGATAAGTGTGCTTTAGAACTGGAATATTTCAAGACTTGGTCTTTGGCTGAATGTTTGGGTTTGGCCCCCTTTCTAGGGAAGGGGGAGTATTATAGTGGGAAGGGCTGGAGAAGCCTGCAGGGCTACAGAGACTGGGTCTGCAAGATTATGTTCAATTTTCTAAAGAATGAGATTTGTTGTTGTTGTTACTATTGTTGCCCAGGATGGGTGTTGACTTTGTAGGTGCTGTGGTGTGAAATGAAATAATTTTCATCAGCCTGACACATGGAGGCAAATTATTTCAGTACTGTAGTAGCCTTTCCCCCAGGAGGCAGTCATTGGCATGATATTATCTGTTAAAAGACTTAGTTTGTTCCAAAATCCACATTTTTGCCAATAAACCTGCATCAGCTTTGAAGTAATGGACATGTTTTCTAGTGTTATTCTGGTTCCACTAATTATATGTTACTAAAGATGAAGTCTTCTTAGTGGTATGATTATTACAAAGCCCTATAAACTTATTGCTGACTGGGTGAGCTCAAGTTCAAAGCCAGGCCAAAAAAAAACCAAACAAACAAACCCCCCAAACCCCAAAACACTGCAGAGTCTATTATAGGATCTGTGAAAGAAAATGCAAAGTGAAAATTGTCCTGTCATCCAGTAAGAAGTTCATGGAGAAAGATGTCTCTCACATAGGATGGAGCCTGCTCAGTAGTTGGACTGGAAACTTCCAAGTAAAGCTGAGAACAGCAGGAATAGTTTTTGGCACTCTCCCTGCTAAATAATTGCTGACACACTGTTACAGCATCATATTAGGAGTTCTGGGATAGTAAATTTGCTAAATGAGACGTGGCAGATGGAAACAAAAACAAGAGGTACAATACTTAACTCTAGAAAAGTGTTGCCTATGGCTCCCATGTTCTGGGCAAATTTCATTATTTTTTCCTCCTGAAATTCTTTCTGGGGTTTCAAGTGCAAATACAATTGACCCTTTTTAAAAAAAAAAAACTTGATTCTGGGGACAGGAGATGAATGCTCAGAGACTTGATCAAGTTGTTTCTTTTCTTTTTTTAAAAGTAGGACACATTTCTAATGCGTAGCATTAGAATTAAAATTAGAACACAGAGCATGTGTTTTTATAGGTTTCATTGATCACTGTGTCTAAAGATCATGACGATGATTCTCTCTAAACTGTGTCAGCCATCTTTAGTCAGCCATCCAGGTCTGTTGCCATGACCAAATAAAAAACACTTATAGCTTGGTAGAATCTGCCAGTGTTTGCAATCCATTAACATAGGTTTGGAGAACTCAAGATAACTCCAATATTATTATGATGCAGTGGAACTGGATCATTGTGAAAGGCATGGGTGAGCACAAGAGAGGAAAGCAAAAATTACACTGGAAAATATGGCTTGCTATCAAGAAATGGAATAGAATGAAAACTAATCTAATCATAAGACTACCATAAATACTTTCTTCAATAGTAGCATTGTAAAAGTTGGAAGATACTTGACTTAGCACTAAACAAAATAAAAAATATGAATATATATACATGAAATGAATAGTTACCAGTATGGTAGCCATTTTAGAATTAGCTGTCTGCATTCAGTCATATTATTGACTAGTTAGAGCAAAAGTCAAAATTGAAACCATACTAGATACAGGCTCATAATAGGACTAGTGCAATGGAGTTCAGATGAAAAGCATCAGCTTACACAGAAAAAGCTTTACTATCTTTTATTGCTTCTAACAGAAAGAGATGAACAGCTAGTTGGCAGGGACAATCTCAGTGTGTGGCTTCCAAGCACTTAGTGGGTAGTATATGGGAGAGAGGTAGGTTATGAATGCTTCAGTTGAAGATTCAGAGCCTTTCAAGGCTCAAACATATGTTGTTTTAGAAAAATAGAGTGTTTTCTAAAACACCCATTACAGATTGAAGGATAAGGAACAGAGAAGTAGAGAAATTACCTAAATTTTATCATTCTGGTAAGAAGCTCAAAAAATAGAGGAGCTGGAGCCATAAGAGTCAAATTGGTTTTCACTGGCTCATAGATACTGAGTACAGCTCCAAACTAACTTGTTTAAAACAACTAAAGAGTCACTGAACCTGACCTAATATATTAGAAAAAAATCTGTGCTGGAGGTGGCATAACTTTAAAAGAAATCTGAGACCTATTTTAAAGATGTACCAAAGAGGACATACCAAAAAGAATTGAAAAGATCGTGGGTGGTACTTTATCCCAAAAAGCCTACCAAAATGATATCAGCAAACCAAATACTTATTGTCTCATCTGTATAAACCATTTATTACAATGCTCAATGTATTAATCAATCCCTGATGAAAACATATAAAAGGAAAGGAAAGCTTTCCTAGATAATTTGCTATAACAATACATCTTTATAGTCAGACAATTGACTGAATTCTCAAGAGGAGAATAAAAGTCCCTATTATAGCTATTGTTTGTTGATTACAAAAACATTTGATTCAATAGAGGAAAAGGTTGTTTCAAAGGCTCTCCTCAAGCAAAATATTCCCCTTCTATAAGTTAAGATCACTCAAAATCCCATGATGGATAGTGGAGAAGACTTGGTTCAACGTGAGCATCACCATCAAGTGGCAAATCCAATAGGAGAAGTGCTCATCAAAAGTCTCACCAGTAGTGTGAAAGATTCAGGAAGTTCAAAAGAGGAATGATTCCTTATTCATAGAGATTACTTCCATGTTTTTTTATTTTCCAATACTCTTGTGCTTAATGTATTATCATAGAGAATAATCACAGCTTGCACATTTGGAGACAGGTCAGCAGCAGAAGCTTTTAACTAGAAGCACAGAGATACAGAGACATACAGCCACAATTGATCTCTTTATGAAAGAAATCCTCCTTGTGTTTAAAGGGTACTTTTTGTATTCAAGAAAAGTACCTGGTTTTTATGTTCCTTTATTTTGCAGATGTGTTTATCTACTCTTAATCTTGCTGCAAACCCTTATGTTTAGTCTACAATAATTTACTTTGTCATCCTAGAAGCAAGGACAGGTATGGGCTGATTTTGACCAGAGGATTAAGATGCGTATACTGTTCCACCCCTGTTTGAGTGGAGAACTAGCCAGTTTGTAAGATTCAAGTTTCTGAGATTCATTCAGGTCAAGAAAGAAATAAAATTTGTGGCTCTCTTTCACAATGCCTCAATAACATCAAGCCCTGAAATATTCTAGAGCCTTCTTAACAGTATTCAGTCTCTAGAAAAAGATCAACTGAACCATTGACATAGGAAAAACAAAGTGAATTCAAGTTCATATTGCTCAGATTATGACATGGAGTTGGACAGGATCCTCACTGAGCTAGTTTGTTAGAACATATGGAATATGTATAGATACCATCAATGGTCAGTGGGTGAATTGGAGGAGAGAGAATTGTGGGTTAGATCACATTAGGGAAATTGTACAGTCTTCTCAATAATCTTAAGCTGTTTACAACTTCAAAAGCCCATCTCTGTAACGCAAATTTTTTTTTTGTCCTTTTTATGCTATATAGTTACACACCGTGGAGCATTGTAATCTCAGAAAAGTCACAATTGTGACTTAAGGAAAAATTCAAAAATGCAAGTTGTGTTAAACAGGTTGCAACATATTGCCTACAATGAAAAGTGCTTTGAAGAGATTCTGAATCTAATGAAGCATGAATTAAATTGTGTGTTTTACATCAGGGATATAATTTGGACCTTTGGTGTATCCATAACAAAGTGCAATGTACATTTAATTATATTATCTCATTCTATTGCTATGGGGAAATCTTGACCTATAATGGCAGCAAATTAAGGTAAAATATTTGCACAATGGCTCTCTGCCTGAACAGAACATAAAGTGTATTTTAGATTTGTTATTTACATATAAAGTCTTCGAAAAGTGAGGCACACATGTACACAAAAATATGAACTATTTATTTAAATATTAATTAGGTAATATTTATTTACATGAACCCATTATATTGCATTGACTTATATTACACTTTATATTATGTTATATATAACATATATATTATATATAACATACAATATATACAATTATATATAGAATATACAATACTAGAATAGCCATAACAAGATACTTGAGTTATGTTATTTTAAAAAGTTATTAAATATATTAAACATTACGTATAAAATCTATTAAAATGGCATTTTAATGTGAAAAAATATCCTTCCTTTTTTGTCTCGTGTGAGCACTAAGAAAGTTCTGTTATCAGGATAAAAGGCATACACACATATGTGAATATATATATATATATATATATATATATATATATATATATATACACAGACAGATATTGTTATCAATACAAATAGATATAGATTATATTTCTATATCCATATATATACACATGCATGAATATTGAGTTATATTATCTTCTTGTTTATTATCAATCCTTACTAATGAATTTGCTAAAGAATTAGAGGGTAAGAGTGGTATTGGAAAGAACAGTAGACTGAGGGTCAAGAGTGACTCAAACTCCTACTCTAATATTTCCTGCCTGTGTGACCATTGGCAAATAATTTCTCATATTTGAGCCTCAGTTTCCTTATCTGTAAAACAGATCTAATAATAGCACCTCTCAAATAGGGTCACTGTGAGCCTCAAATGTGATCCTGTGGGAAAAGCTCTTTGCCAAGGTTAAAGTGAGATAGAAATGTGTCCTCTTATTATTATTACTAAACATAGAAAAGCTAGTTCAAGAAATGGCAACAACAAAGCATTCTGAAATTAAATCCTCTGGTGCTAACAAGGCACATGGAGGTACTGAACTAGAATTTTCCTTCACTAAGAACAAAACAAAACAAAACAAAACAAAACAAAACAAAACCAGCCTCCCAAAATAGGGACCAAGAACATCTCCCAAAAAATAAAGAAGAGAAAACACTGAATTGTCCAGCAAGTTTTAGGTATTTAGTGCAAATGTTCCAGCTCCTCATTTGGAAAGAACACTCTTAGGTGGAAAGTCCTCCACAAGTCCTAAAATGTCCTTTTCCCTTACTTTGGCAAATCCCCAGGTGTAGGTTTCATGTCTGAGGAGAACTTTGTAAAAATAGCACAAACACTGTAAGACTTTGCTTGTCTACAAAACACAAGCTCTTTTTTCCCCCTGAATATTTAATAAAGACTTAAGCTGAATGTGAACATTTTATTGCTCACAGTACCTTAGCAGCTACCCTGCCCATGAATGTCACTCTCCCAGGGCTATGATTCTGTAAAACTTTCACTCACTGTTAATTATTTGCTTCCAGCTCTTATGACAATGTCATCATAAAATAGCTCTTTGTTCAATATAGTGGGATTACACAGACTTTAAATTCCTTTAGCATGTCATGTTAAATAAACATCCTTGAAGGAGTGGTGTCATTGACAGAGGCAATGATACACTGTATACCTTTTGTCTGTCCTTGTAAAAACACTTGAAGATCAAATGTCACAAAGCTATTTTGGAAGTATGGAGGACTATGATACTCTCCCTAATCCTTCTAACTGCGTCTCGTCGCCTTAGGCTCCCAGCACACGTGGTGCATTGTGCCAGTATCTGTGGACAAGGGCTTACTCAGAGAGGGGCTGTCTAGGATCTTCTCAAAGACTTTATCCTTCCCTAGGGCAATGCAGTTTCCCACTAGAGACAGAATGTTTCCATAGCTAATGGAGAGAACCGTTACTCTGTGGGTCCCTATTTCCTTGGCAGTGGCTTATCTCAAGAACTTGGGAAAGCTTAATCTTTGGGGCACGATTTTGACATCTGAAAACTAAGTGAAATACAAAGAGCATACTGTCCTTCATAGAACCATACCATTATTAAAGTACAGGATGTTAGATATAAGTGAAAGTGAAAAGATATGTGTGACCAAGAATTTCTTTTATACTGGGCACAGAGAAGTGTTCAATCAATCAATCAACAAATATTCATCAAATGCCTAGTATATACTCAGTATTATGCTAGGTATTAGGGATACGAATTCAAAGAATGAAACAATTCCTACTCTTGAGGATCTTGCATTCTAAGGGGAAAGATTATACATATACACATACAAATACATACATACATACATACATACATACATACATACATAATGTGTGTACATACAAATATATATGCACAAATATTACATGTGTATTACATATATGAATACCTTTTCTGTCTGTCTCTTTCTGTCTGTCTCTGTCTCTTTCTAGATGTGTACACACACATACACACACACACACATACACACACATACACACCCCTGAAATGAGTCTGACTATAGTAATGCAAATTAGTTTAAGGTAGGTAAATAAAAAGTAATTAGGGGAAGAGGACACTAGCAGTTGGAGGGAGTATTAGGAAAGACTTCACGTAGATGATGGTACTTAAGCTGTGTCAAATGAAGAGAGGCATTTTCTAAGGCTGAGGTGAGGACGGAATAAATTCTAGGAACTGGAGATAGCCAGTGCAAAGACATGACAGTGGGTGATGGAGTGTCTCCGAGGAATAGAGGGAAAGTCAGGGTGAATTTTTGTGCCATTTTCTAAGCCAAAGAATACATAGTCTTTGAAATAAACAAAAATGAATGAATGAATGAATCAATCAATCAATACATTTGTGAATAATTAAAAGGGCAACTGAGAAGCATATAAAAGACATAAGTAGGATAGAAAATATTAACAACAAAGGATTGCATTAGATTGTAAGCTCTTTGAGGGAAGACACTATCTTTTGACTCTTTATGTATCCTCAGCACTTAGCTCAGAGCCTGACACATATTAGGGCCTTAATGAATGTTTACTGATTGATTATTGAAGTGGTACAAAAATAAAATTAGAGACATATATGACCAGAAAAGGAAGTGGGCTGATCATGTAATGATAACAAAGGACTTAATAAAGACTTAAGCTGAATGTGAACATTTTATTGCTCACAGTACCTTAGCAGCTACCCTGCCCATGAATATCACTCTCCTAGGGCTATGATTCTGTAAAACTTTCACTCACTGTTAATTATTTGCTTCCAGCTCTTATGACAATGTCATCATAAAATAGCTCTTTGTTCAATATGTGGGATTACACAGACAGCTCTGATCAAGTAATTGGCCCAACCAAAAACTTTAATTGACCTTTTCCCCCATTGCCCAGCAAATAAAATACAAACTCTTTAGTTTGACACTTAATGTTCTCTAGGAACTTAATAAATGGTTGCTATGCCTAACTGAACCTATCTTTTGACACAAACTAGTGTCACAGTCTTTGTTGCTACAACCCCCCCATGCTGCGGTAAAATTAGAGTACTCACTGTTTCGTTCGGGTCAGGTTCATTCTTTTCAACTCAATGTTTGAGTCCAGAAATACTTGCTAAGCACATACAATGTGTAATGCACATACAAAGTATAATACAATGTTCTGGGGAAACAGACAAAACAAAACAGAGAACTTATATTCTATGAGGGGGGGTACAACCTGCAGATAAGAAGACCAATAAAAATCATGTAAAATTAATAGAAAATAATTTTAAGAGGGAGAAAGTGCTAATAATTGGTGGGAAAAGGAAAAACCTCATGCAGGATCTGGTGCCTAAACAACATTTTGAAGGAGTCAAGGGATTCTCTGGCCAGAGGTGAGCGCAGAGAGCTTTCTAGAGAAGGAGGATCACAGGGTAGAAAGGCATAAAGGAAGAAAGGAGAGGGATTGCTATGCAAAAGGAACATCTATCAGGCCAGTTTTTTGTTTGTTTGTTTTTGTAATGGAGAATTCTGACTCTAGTTCTAGTACTGCTAGCATGGAGTAAATACTGAGAAAGGTCTCTGAGTCCATACACTGCCTGCTGAATGCTAGGAAGGCATGGGTTCAATGGGATCACCAGACCATACAGTCCAGCTAAAACTGGACTATTCAACTATAAATCCAGTCTCAAAACCCAAAATAAACTGGATTACTTGACCATGGACCCAAGTCCCAGCCAGACCTATTGAAACTGGGTGTTTTGTTGATAATCTAAACTGGATTATCAAAGTTTTGCTGAAACTCCTAGAGGGAATCCTTGAATAACAAGAAGTTCTCCCTGAGGTAGAGCACAGATCAGCAAATGCTTTGCCCCAGTAGTGCTAGCACAACAAAGATAATTCTTGTTTAGCTGGCATTGCACTTCCCATAGCATGTTTTTTACATGTGACAGTAAGGTTCTGGACTCTGATTAGACAATTTGATAGTCTTAAAATGCTTATGTTATATGGGTTGGTTGACTTAGTTGACTCAGCCAGGGATTGAGCAAGAGTAGGACAAAAGCTGGTTTATTTTGGGTATTCCTTATCTAGGGACAAAGAAGAAAATGAGATCATCAAAGAGATTAAAAAAATAATAATAGCATGGTAAGATGAGGTATGGCTGGAATAGGAATCCAGGAATATTAGATGAAGATTTTGCTGATATGACAGTTTCGGTTGTTTATAGCACCATGTTTTATCTGGGATGATGTGCTAACCCTCAAACGGAGTGATTATTATTTGTGCCTAAGAGATTAGGAAAAGTCTGAAGAAATGTTGTATGGCAGAGTGGTGGTAGAATGTTAGAAGGTTGAAATTAGTCAGAAAGATTAGTTCAAATGCAGCTTCAAGGCACTTGCTAGCTCTGTGACCCTGGGAAAGTGACTTAAACTCTGTGTTTACTCAAATGTAAAATAGGGATAAAAATAGCATTAAATGAAATACTATTGGCAAAGTGCTTTACAAACCTTAAAGTGCTATATAAATGCTATTACTATTG
This sequence comes from Phascolarctos cinereus, assembly GCF_003287225.1. Taxonomy (NCBI): domain Eukaryota; kingdom Metazoa; phylum Chordata; class Mammalia; order Diprotodontia; family Phascolarctidae; genus Phascolarctos; species Phascolarctos cinereus. The sequence goes on from NW_027555847.1 coordinate 400,174,921, forward strand.
TTGTTGTTATTTTTATTATCATTATTCATTAACCTCTAAGGACTTTTCCCTGTAAATCTACAGTGTCATCTGTGATACTGTGATTTATGGTCCTATGAAGATGTCATCAAGCATGTAGATGTTCTTCACCCAGTCAGCCAATAAGCATTAATTAAGCATCTAATATATGCCTAATAAATGTAAATGCTTTGACAATAGTATCACCATTTTGGTGAATATCATACAACACAGCATTGTCCATTGTACAATATTGTCTCCAAGCATTCACCCAACACAGGGAAACACAAACAGCAACACATCCTGGGAAGCCATCCAGTGAACTAGATTCCCTAAAACTATAGTTCTCTGCTCCAATGAAGTCTCACTAGGATTTGCTACTCTCCCTTCTATCAACACAGTCACTTTATTTTCATAACGGTGAATTTAGGAAGCACTGGTCCAGAAGCCTGGACCTTCTCTTTATTAACTCTAAAATCCTAAATTAGCAGGAAAACTGATAGTAATATGTGGGCTACTTTAAGTAATTGCTATTCTCTTGTCTTGTCACAGATCAATTGTTCTGCTTTCCTGATTGTGTTAACAGCATTCCTCTCCACTAAGGCCTATGAAGAGGGCTCTGACTCTACTTTACTATTTGTACTTGGTAGAGAACCAATTAATGCTTACATTGCTTGCCCTCCCTGCCCATGCCAGAGCATAGCCTTCTCTTTAGACTATGACTCCACATATATGAAGGCTTTCATGACTTGCTCTCTTGCAGCTTTTTTTTCATTTTCATGGTCTTTCTTCAAGATCTCCTTTTCAAGGGCTTATTTTTGCTGGTGGCCACTCATTGTCTTTTTGCACCTTTACATTCCCAACATGAGAAGCAAGTTCAAGCACTTCTTATCTTGACATTTTCCCACTTGGCACAGAGGCTTATTGATAAATAGGTCTAATAAACATTTATTAAGCACCTAAAACGAGGCAGGAAATGTGCTAAGATCTGGGGATATAATTAATAAAAACAAAGGTAGCCTTTGCCCTCAAGGAGCTTGTAATCAAATGGGGAGAGTGAATACACAACAGGAGGGGGAAGATGTGGAGAAGGGTGGTGACTGGGAGTATCCAGCATGAGGGTATCTTATTCCACGGAATTGAAACCAGGCATAACAGCAGATGCAAAGTGGAGCTGAAAAGTCCAGTTTTTGCCCTCTATAAAGGAAGGTATTGGGAGGAGTTTGGTACTTTATGTTTCAGCTCTCCAATCAGAGGTGAGAAGAAGCTGAGGGAGGGGTGTCAGTCAAGGGTTGAGTTGGCTACATGGTGAAGAGAGTAGAGGTGATGAGCTTAACCTGGAAGGGGCATCTTGTTCTATGGAGTTGGAACTAGGCAGGGCAGGAGATACTCATCTGTTTACCCTATCTCATCCTTGAAAGCCAGATGCACTGAAGATCTTAGCTCATGGAAGAGGAGACTACAGGTCTACCCCTCTCCCCAGGTTACCTGGATTCAGTGTTATAACTGTTATGGTCATATTTTAGGAGGGATTGACTCCATACTCTTGTCAGCCAAGTTCAAGCCAGGCACATTAATCTGAGCCAATCTTGTCCAAGAGAGAGTTGTGCTTTCTAAACCCTTGCAATGCAAACATTACTTTCCTGATAAGACCTTATTAATTATAATACCTTATATAAGCTCTAAAACTTTCCAGACTGAATGACTTACTTTCCAGATCAATTAAAAAAATGGTTTTCTGACACCTCAGTCCTTCTAGGGAATTCTCTTCATCACTCTTCCTTCTCCTTCATCAGTTTTCCTCCAGAGTGACATACCCCAAATCAATGATAAAACTATGGAAAATAGAATCCCCCAAGATCTTTGATCAATTAGGGCTTTAAATTTGAAATACAAAGTCACAAAATTTGACAATTGGGGGTGACAATAACACACATCTAGTCCAATCAAGCTATGAAAGGAATCCCCACTATAGCACAACCTGATATATGGTTATTGAATTTTTGCTTGAAGACCTCCAGCGAGAAAGAAGCCCCCCCCACTCAATTCAGAATTCAGCAGACAGGTGATTCCACTTAAGGACAGCTCTAACTGTTAGGAAAGAACAAGTTTAAACCTTCTTCAGACAGCCCTTCAAATACTGAACTCATTTCCTCTTTGCCCCTAAGTCTTCTATTCTCCAAGGTAATCATGCCAAAAGGCAGCTTGGTGGCTCAGTGGATAGAGTGCAGGGCCTGGAGTTAGGATGACCTGAGTTTAAATATTACTTGAGACACTTATTAGCTGTGCGACCCTGGACAAGTCACTTAACCCTGTTTCCCTCAGTTTCCTCATCTGTAAGATGAACTAGAGAAGGAAATGTGAAAGTACTCCAATTGCCAAGAAAACCTCAAATTATGAAGAGTTGAACACAACTAATAGGCCAAAAAAAAAAGCCTAGCTTCTTCCAATGATACTCATATGAAATGTACTCAAAGCTATTTATTAACTTAGTTGTCATCCTTTGGATATTCCCTAACTTAACAATATTCTTAAACTACTAGGCCTAGAACTGAGTACAGTGTTCTACATGATGCCTTGATAAGGGCAAAATACAGAAGTACTTTTTCCTACCTTGTGGTTTGTTCAAGCCCTTGTCCCCAGGAACACATTCTTTCAAATTTGATTATTCAAAAATGTCCACTGGAAATTTTCCCTTTTCTGTTCTAGGGGGTTATTTGCTGGTATTAATTCCTGGCAAAACTGTATGGCCACACTCATTGACACTATAGCCTCCAGCTAGCTCTCTCTTGTTTAATCCAATCCTATTCTAATGTCCTATAATTTCTTTCTATTGACCCTATGGTTGACTGGCTGGTATTGCTATTTTGTGTGATCAGAGATTATGTAAATTATGTTATGGATTCATCACTTAGGGGATTCCCATCTCTGGCTGTCCTCTAAATAAATAAATTTGGGGACCCCAATATAGATACTTATCTTTCTGGCCCCAAGCCCATTCCTTCTTTCTGTCTTCCAGATGGTTATTCAACTGAATAGGGATTGTTTCATCCTTTGTATTTATATCCTCAGTGTCTAACATACAGCCTGACAATATAGTATATATGCTTAAAAATGCTTATTTAATTATCATCTATGTACATACGATCTCCAGATCTATCTCCATGTCCAGCCATAATCTTTCCCCTAAACTATAGTCAAACATCTACAACTGACTCTTGGACATCTCAAACTAGATATCACAGACATCTTGAATTTAATATGTCCAAAACAGAATTCATATCTTTTAATACAAATCCTCAATTCCCTACTTCCAAACTTCTCTATTATTGCCTAGGGCACCATCACATTCCTAGTCAATAAAGCTCTCAATATTGATATTGCTCCTGATTACTCATTCCCACTTTCCTAATTCATTAATAAATTGACAAATCTCATCATTTAAACTTTCATAATATCTCTACCATATGTCTTCTTTTTTCATTCATATACCTACATATTTAGTTCAGGTCCTATATATAGTTCAGGTCTTATATCATCTCATCTGAGCTCCAGTAATAACCTTCTAACTGGTCACTTCACCATAAGTTTCTCCTCTCCATCCACTACTAAGCTGCCAAGGCACTTCCCCCCCCCCCCATAAAGCATAGGTCTAACCATGCCACTTCCCCTTTCATAATCCAATGAGCCCTAGGATATCTCTATTACCTTCAGGATTAAATATAAGGTTCTGTTTGGTATTTAAAGCTCTTCATAACTTGTCTGGCCTCTTTGTACTTTTTCAATCTTCTTACTCTCTCCCACACAAGCCATAAATCAGCTCCACTGGCCTATTGCAATTCCTTTCACATGATACTTCAATACTCCACTCTTTGCTTTTGTGCTCATTATCCCCCATGCTTGGACTATTCTGCCCCTTTGCCTCTGCTTTTTAGTTTTCCTGTCTTCTTTCAAGACTCATTTAAAAAACTTCCTTCTAGAGGAGGCCTTTTTTCAGTCCCCTTCCAGATTAATTTCATTCTACTCTGTATCTACCTTGTATGTACCTAGTTATTTACATATTGAATCCCCTACTAGAAGCTATATCCTTTGAGAACAGTGACTGAATTTCCCCCACCCCTTTCTTTATATCTAAATATTTAGCATAGCACCTGGCATAACACAGGTAATGAATCAATACTTGTTGATTAATTGGCTGACTTGATTGATTGATATCAGTGTCCTGACATAATTTTCTTCTCTAATTTAATAGGATCAGATATAAAGGGACCTTTGAAACCATTGAATTCAAACCCCTCATTTACCAGATTAGGAGACTTGGTTGGAATTAACTGGTAGTTAATGCATCACCATCAGGAGTCTTCATTCAGCAGAGAATCAGCCCTATCTAGAATAATTCCTCTTTTCCTCCTCAAAAACAAACAAAAAACCAAAACAATAAAAAAATGCCTCAGAAAAAGCATGACCTTTGTTGTATTTGTTGAGATGGGTAAGATCTAAAAGGCCACAGCAGGGTGGTCTAGGGTATCCAGTATTAGCTTTCACTGTCCCTGTGACTTGGGTATGAAAATAACAAAGAAGGCAATATTACCACTCTGTTCAGGGCCACTGGCACAGTTACCAGTTACCATTATTATGGGATACTCTGCCAAAAGATAAGCAACTAGTTCCCATAGTTCTTATAGCTGCTCACAAAAGCTATTTATGTTATTATAGCTTTCCAAAATAGTCAGGTGATTTGTGATATTGTGGGGACTGGAGGGGGGAGGGAGTCAATCTTCATATAAGTGATTATAGGCAGGATCCCATGACCTCTAGCATAGGCATGTCTAAAAGAATAGAAAAGGCCTCAAGGTCTAGTAGAATATAAGCTTCTTGAGGGCAGGAACTATATCTTTTTTTGTCTTTCTAGCCTCAATTCCAAGCAAGGCTTGACACGTGGTAGTTAATAAATGCATGTTGATTGATTGCCTGAGTAGGTAGTATGACACAGTATCACCATGAGATATAATGAAACCTTCATTAGGACCCCTCTAAAGCCAACTGGTATACAGTTCTTAGTGTTTCAACCAATCTGTTAATGTTGTATACGTGCATTAACTTGTAGCAATTTCATTTCTAAATATGAACCAATGGATGGTAAATATTCCTGTAAAATAACAGAGGCTCGTCCAATTGTCCAATTGAACATATATTATTTTTATGAATGGGGAAGACAAAAAAATAAGAACTTTTTCGTTCTTCTTTCTCTTCTTGACATTAGTGCTTTAATGTAATTCTCTAAATCCTTTAATGCTCCTTTGGGCTTTTTTATGATTCAACTCTATTGGGAAATGTTTTTCTTATGGGAAAAAAGGTGGTTTATTCTCAGATCTGACTTGTGGGATGAATTCCCAGTCTTGTAATGCACATAATACATCCACTGTTCCTAGAAGACACTTTGCAAGACACATCATGCCTTTTAGTACTAGAGAATTCATAAGTAGCTTAGAATAGATGCTTATTTGGGGGTAAAGAAGACACATAAAAGTGAAAGTTAGATAGGAAAACATTAAACTCTGCAGTTTAGAATTATTTTTAAAAGTTGCCCTTTAAATAGAAACCTAAGTGAAAAAGCAGAAGACTTTTTTTCTTTTCGTTTTTCATCTTTATGCCTGCTGAATCCTATCTGATTCAGTAGCTTAACATTATAGACCTTTCAGTCCCACTTAAAGTTTCCCAAGTTGCTTCACTGTCATCTGGCAGTGCAACCATTAACATCTGAGGACTCAGCAGGTAAGAAGGGAAGATCAAATACAACCACCTGATACATAAATGGTCACAGATGTGTAACAGAAATAAAAACAGCTACTCTGTGCTGTAGGCTTTTCCCTCAAGACAAGAAATGGTTCAGTCTCCAAAAAGAACTAAAGAGGAGAGCAAGGCAGAACAGGTCTCCCAGGCTCCACATGTGTGTAACGTTATCATTCTCCTTCAGAAAGCTAGTTTGTTTTATTACTATGTTTTCTCCTATTTGTTAGCAAGCAAAGCAAATAAGGGAAAGTTTCCCTTTATTCATGTCATTGAAGAAGGCAGTATATAGGGCTCAACTCATTATTTTTGTCTTGTGGATTAACCTCCTTAATGCTAGTCAGTATTTTTGCATTAATGCTTGTGGATTGAACTTTGGGAAAAATAAACTTAAAATTTTAGATAACCTATATTCATATCATAAAATTATCATTTATTTTATAAAACTAAAAATTAAATTTAAGAAAAGCAAAAGTAGAATCATAGGGTTCTCTTAAGCAGTGATGATTGGTAACTCCCTTGAAGACAGGATTCAGCTGAACAAATTTATGCACACATGCACACACACACACACACACACACACACACACACTCACAGTCTTTTGGCAACACTCATTGCATGAAATAGGAATTATGTATTTTGAAATTCCATAGGATCATCTAGTCCAACTCCTTTATTTTGCAAAGGAGGAAATAAAGACCCAGAGAGGTTGTGATTGGTCCACAGTCACATAGGGTGTTAAACATAGGTAAAATTTGAACCCTGTTCTGATTTTAACTAGCAGTTTTCTCACAACACCATTAGAAATAGGTTTTTTTGACAATTTACTTTACATCTTAGACTTCAATTTCCTCATCTGTAAAAGGATATTTATCTCAGAAAAAGAGATGAGTAGTGATGAATAGTGACTCCCAGTTGGGAGATAAGTGCTTAACAATTGGCTCTTCAAAAAATAAAGCAAAAAAATACTGTAAGACAGTCTTTTTTTTTTTTTGTTTTGTTTTTGGGCAATTGGGGTTAAGTGACTTGCCCGGGTCACACAGCTGGTAAGCATCAAGTGTTTGGTCTGAGGCCAGATTTGAACTCAGGTCCTCCTGACTTCAGGGCCGGTACTCTATCCACTGTGCCACCTAACTGTCCCAATTTAAGACATTTTTTTTAAGTTGTCTTTTTGAGACATGTGTCCAAGATGTGATACAAAACTTCCAAAGAATTATCCTAACAGATTAATTTCATCTGGATGTGCACCTGGTCATAAATGATCCTGTGAAGATAAATGAAACAGGTGGTATTTTCCTTACCTCTGTCCATTGAAGGCAAAGGATTCAAAAGAGAAAGACAGGTTGCAGAATTGAACAGCTTTTTAATAAAGATAGTGTTTGAGCTGTATTTGACTTCACTGGTATCCATGATATTTAGTGGGATAAGTCCTGTGACAGGATTGTGGCTTTGGAAGGGCATATGATATTTAAAATAGAATAAGTAATAAGGGAGGGGGAGCAGTAATGCTGTGATTTTAAAAGATGTATTTATTTAAGGAAATCCAGGAACCAGAAGCAGAGGGAAGAATGGTAGAGAATACTTGAGTGAAGATTACTAGGGGCAGAAACAGAAGCTATATTGTTATCAGAATACATTACAAGCCATTTAGGAAAAAAAAGAAAAAAAATATCAGGAGCTTGGGAAACAGATCACAAGTTTGGGCCAGAGTCATGGTGGGAAAGTTCAAATATCCACACATATTCTGAATCTCTCTTCTTGCCAAAAGTGCAGAGGCTAATAGTTTTTTGACTTGTCTTAATTATAATTTCACCCTTGGAGAGATGGAAGAACCGAGGAAGGGAAATTTTATCCTGGTTCTGATTCTTACTGACCAAGAGGAACTGTTACTGTGGGGCAAGTGATGGAGGAAGCAATCCCTCAGTCTTTTCCTCCATCCCAACCCTTGTCCGCTTCAGTATTCAAAAATATTTTGGAGGCTATTGTATTAGACTAAATCTAAGAAAATGAAATCTGATGGGGATCAATATAAAGTCTTACATGAGTTTAAAAAAAGTAACTTCATAGGGTAAAGGAAATGTGGCTGGGCAAGTACTTTATTTAAAAAGAAAAAGATCTCAAGGTCTTAGTGGGATGAAGATTCCATATAAGACAATAATGTACCATGGAAGGCAGGAAAGCTTACAAATCTTCAGCTGTTTGAAGAAAGGACTAGGGAATGTTCAGGCCTAGAGAAGTAATCTTCGTTTGCCTTGGTCAGACTGCATATGAAGTATTGTTTGTAATAATGTTCACAAGTTGATAAAATAAAATGCGTAGGGTTACAAGAAGAACCAATTACATTAAAATACAGTTATGAAAAAACAAGTTCATGGAACTCAGGCTAAGAACCTTTGGAGATCATTTAAGTGGTGAATGGCAACACTGATATTCTATGATTCTCTAAACAGCTCTTAATAGAGAACCAAGCAGGAGTCTTTGTTTGGACTCTCCCTTGTGCTATGGTTTTCATTGAGCTTTTCCCTCACCAAAGCTTTTCCAATAAACTCATTTCCCAAGCCAGTCTGTGTCTCCATTTATAAGTTCATTGTATCACATTTTTAGAGCAAAAGGTATCTTGGAATTCATGGAGTCCAGCTCCCTCATTTTATAGATGAGAAAACAGAGACATGGGAGATATAAGTGAGTTGTCCAAAGCTAAGCTAGTAAGTGTCAAAAGTAAGATTTGAATTCTGGTTTTCCTGACTCCAAGTCCAGTGCCGTGTTTATTATGTCATGTTCCCAGTTTAGGCAAAAGTTATGCACTCCTCTTTCCTTAGTACTGAGAGACAACAGGATGTGACAATGAAAGATTAGTATACCCTAGACCCAGGTCAAGACAACATTGAGATAGGTAAGCCCACATTGGTGGCTCAAAGCTTGTTAAGTATTTGGCATTATGAAACCGGAATATATGACTAGAAAGGAAAGTGGGAGTCAATGGAAGAATGCCTTAAGTATCAGATTCTGGTTCGGTTCTTATATTCAAAAGGCAATGGGAAATTATTAAAGTTTTTTACTTTTGGAATGTTTTTATCAGAAATGTCCATTTATATTAGGAAGTCATGATTTTAATAACAACAACTGGGGAGAAGAGTAGTGCTTGACTTAAAGAAGTAGCCCCATTTCTTTGAATAACTGAACCCAGATGGCCATAGCTGGACACAAGAAGTTCAAGGGACAATTGTGTGGGAAATATTGATGGTTCCACCAAACCTCTAGACACAGAATTGGCCTTGAGGATAGTATGAACCTCACTACTCTAGCTGCTCAGAATCAGAAAGACATAACTATCACATAACTCTTGCCTAACCTGGGAACATGACATAATGAACAGGGCACTGGACTTGGAGTCATTAAACACTTGACCTATACTAATGAAGTGATAATTTAGATTAATGCAAAGTAGCATCTGTCTTATCTCTGTATCAGATTTATGATTTGTTTCTCAAACTCCTTATCTACATCCTCTTTCTGTCAAAGTGGTTGGTAGCATCCTCCAATGACAAAATCATTCCTTCACTTGATTATCACCCAAATGGGCTCCATCCCATTTATTTCTTTCCTCTTCAGTTTTCTGAAACTTACAGAGGTGGGGGCTATGGATATGGAACACTGCATGTAATATCAAGATTTTCAGTTATATTCTTGGCTAGTTTTGCTGAACTTTTTTTTAAACCTCTTTTTAAATTTTTTGTTATGAGGGATTTTTTTCACTGATGAAGAATAAAAATGAGTATAACATAGAGGGCAAATCAAAGTTGCATGTGGGTTTTGAGCATAGAACTCTGAAGAAGAATATTAAGTAAGAGGCATTATCAAGAAAATGTATAACAGGAATAAAAATTGGCTCGTACCTGGGGCATAGGAAGGTTTACAAGAAGACAGCAAGATGATCCCACTGATACTCTCAAAATGGTGAGAGAGAGACAGAGTCAGAAAGAATGAAAGACAGAGACACAGAGAGAGAGAGACAGAGAAGGAGTAAAGCCTTCAGCATATTTGGTGGACCCCTCATAGGGAATTTTTCAAAGGACATGGATTAGATTTCCATAGGATGGACAGGAATGCATGTGCTGTGATCTGTATTTTTTTGGAGAGAACTCCTGAATCAATTAGATGAGATTCTTTTGAGTATTTATTATTGAATACAGAGAGCTCTATGGGATAGGGAAGAAAGAGCAGGGGTAGAGGAATTGGTGAATCAGATGACTAAAAGACAAAAGATGTAAATAAAATTTATTCCAATTTTTAACAGTACCCTATTGAATGGGTTGCTTATGGTATCAGGGTCATCCTGGTTTTCCTTAACCTTGAATATTGTGTGATAGTCTGTGATCTACAGCCCCACCCCTTGCTATTACGTGCCTAAAGACCTGGCAATGTTGGCAGGTTGTGGAGAATTTAATGCCTCCCCTGTCCCTGATGTAATCACTTAAGGAGCTAAAGATTTAATTACTCCTATACTAGTACTCTGTGTATTAATACTATAAAATTATCCCAGAGAGAAGACTTATGTGGAACCAAATCCCCAATTGCCTTTAATAGAATACATCATCCTTAATAGGTGCATTTACTCATTTAAGTTGAGACTATACACTTGGCATCTATATTAGGCAATTAATATTGAGACACTTATGAAAAACAAATATTTTGTTCGAAAATAGCTGTTGTGAAAATGCCATACCAGCATAGGGTGGAGAAGTAAGAGTGAAAAACTGTTCAGGTGCATCCAGGATTTTAATTCCTTTTCATGTCACTGAGACTTTATTTTAGTAGTGTGTCAATCTGGCAACTGTATTTAGGTTAATAAAGATAAATGTACATCAGCCACAGCAGGACACATACAATCACCTATTTTACTGGAAGTAAGAGGAATTCTGCCCTATCTGAAACAGTACAGCTCCATATATTTGCTCAAGAGAACTGCTCCAAACTGCAACTAAGGAGACTAAATCTTGGGACAAAATGTGGAAGAGGCAAATTGACTTTTGGAGTAAGGTGAGCTTTTGAATCTTATCTAACAGGACTCAAATTTGACTTCTCATTCTAAGAGACAGAGACATAGCTAGGACTCATGGTATCCAGAGTATATTCAGTTTGATGAGGATTCTGGCCATTATACCTGGCCACAGATCATCCTTGAGATCACTTGGGAGCTGCACAAACCCTCTCCTGGGACTAAAAAATGTTTCAGAAAAGAACATATCCCATTGATGTTTCCAGATATCCTGTGTTGCTAAAATGCCTCTTTTGCCCAGGAAGAATGGGTTGCAAGTCCCCTGAAGAGTTCTCTTTCCCAGGGGATTCTTACTCCTCCCCAGAACATCAACCACTCTCATTCCATCCACAGGGGAGGGTTGAGGATTAAAAAATGTTTTTCTTTCCAAACAGAATGAGTTCTAAGCACATAAGCTGCCTCTTCCCCATCTCTACATCTTAGAGAATCCTGGCTTCTAGGGGGTCTTCTCTGTAAGGATAAAAAGTGGCCCAGGGCTGAATCTGTCACTCATTCCCCAGAGGACTCTGGAAGTTATGTTGCTCTTCACCCTGGGGCTACATCTGGTTTGGAAGAATATCTCTCTAACAAACCCTATGACCTAACTGCTGCCTGGATTTCCCTCTTTCTCCTCCTCTGTTTTTGTTTTTTTTGTTTTTTGGTTTTTGGCTTTTTTGGCTTTAGAGAGGAAACTTGCCCTTAGAAACTGGTTTTTGGGGCCAAGTTCGGGTGGTACTCCTCCACTTTCTAGAATGCAAAAGTCATCATTTCCTAAAATAATAACAACAACCCCTTGAGGCAGACAGGATATCAACATAATTATTTTATAGGTTGCAGGAATTGGACTGGAGTATACACTATAAGAGCTGAGCCTGTGTCATAGCCACTTCTGCAGAACCATGTGATTCATAACTGAGTTCCTTGTTTCTGTAGGATGATACTACATCTTGGGTTGTGAGTTGGTCCCCTATCCTATGGTGGACCAGAAATCATCTTCCTTGAGGGAACTGTTTGAATTCTTCAGTCCTGCAAAATATTTAATGTTTTGATATTTTATTATCAATCTGAAGGAGAGTATAAAACATTCTTCATGTTTTAATTTTTGTTGAGGCACACATGAGCTTTTTGTATTAAATATTTCTTTTTTGGCAAAAGGAAGTAATAGTTGTCTTATACCTGCTTTATACTGGATATTAAATGCTTTTCTACCTCCCCCTTCTCTTTTTGGGGAAACCTTTAGTCATGAGATGAACCGAAGTTTTAAATGATTTTTCTCTGGATGCTGAAGATGGGGTATAAAAACATAGAATTTGAGAAAGAGGTTAACTCTTTTGTGATAGGATCACTGTTTATCAGGGTTTCGCTTTCCCATGTAGGTTAGCCTCTTTACTTTTCTAAAAGTTAAGGGAGCAGTCCTTTGGACTTGATGGACCCAGGAAGCTTAGGTTCAAGACATGCTAGCTATATTGATGTGACTTTCTGCTCATCTAAGCACATAAAAAGTCTGCTCATGTGAGTTGGGTGCTTGATACTTCATGGATGTCCCAAAGTTAAGGAAATCATTACACTCTGATTTGGTGACTAGATGCTTTTCCATATAGAGATGTGAGTGGGCCATGTTGTCCCAGGTGAAGTGCTACAGAATCTTTATTGAATATCTTTTCCATGTTAGGATAAGTAGGATTCCTTTTGTTAACTGTTGAAATGAGTATCTTATTTCATTTCATTGTTGAACTTAAATTAAAAGGGAATTGACATGAGACAGGCCTTCACAAAATACCTGCTTTTTAGAGGTCAGGCTTGACATTTATATAGTCCATTTGCATGTGAATCCAGCACTGAGAGGGATCTCTTAATGGAAAAATGAGTAGAAGAGTTACCCAAAATGCCTTGAGCTGAGCAACGATTTATATCGTTATATAAAAATAAAGATTTTGAGTTTCAGAAAATTAAGCGATTTGTCCAAGATCTCATAGCTGATAAGTACTACAGCAAAGACTTGAACCTAGATCTTGTAATTTTATAGAGAATATCCATTTTACTTCATTGGTAATTGTTAATGAGAGAACATCTTCAATATATTAAGGGCAAATGCTCTATGTACATATGGATCCATCCATGTTCCATAATTTGTTTAGCCATTCCTTTCTTATCCTAAGGTGCATTGATTTTGTTTATGCAGAAGCTTTTCAGTTTCATGAAAGCAACTTACCTATTTTATATTCTATAAATGCTTATATTCCTTGTTTGGCTAAGAATACATCTACTCTTCATAGGTGTGAATGATATATTATGTTCCTCTTTTCTTGTATTTTTTATAGCATGATCTTTAATGTTAAGACTACATTGTCATTTAGAATATATTGTGAAACAGGCTGCAAGATGCTGGTTGAAACCATATTCCTTTCAGAGTTCTTAGTTTTGATCAAATAAGGGGTTCTTTCCTATTTTTTTAAAAATATTGAACTCTGAGCTACTGTCTAGTTTGTTCCATTGATCTAGATGTACCTTTCTAATTTTTAGCTAATGCCAGATATTTTTGATGGCTGCTACTTTATAACATAGTTTAGGTCTGAAAGTTCTATTCCCCCCTTTATCCCTACCTCTTTTCATTATTTCCTCTGATATTCTAGATCTTTAATTTTTCATTTTTTTATATTTTATTAAGTTCTATAAATTCTATAAAGTTCTTTGATAATTTGATGGATAGGGTATTAAAACTATAAATTAACTTCAGTTGTATTGTCATTTTTACCACATTGGCATTTCCCAGTCAAGATCACTGAATATTCCTCCAGCTATACAAATTGTTCTTTATTTTTTAAGGTACATTTTGTAATTAAATCTATTTAATTATTTTGTGAGCTTTGTGTATAATTCCAGATAACTATAAAAATGGATATTCTATTATTGCCTCTCGGATTTTTTTTTATTGTATAGAATTATTTTAACGAAATGCTCTTCAAGTCACCAGTGAGCTCCCTTAGGAAAAATCCCCAGAATCGGATGTATTCATAAGTGAATTTTGCCATTGAGAGAATAATTAATTCCAATACTACATAAAGTATTTGGGGAAATAGGGAAAGAAAAAGTCCCCCCTCATTCCTTTTATGACACAAATATGGTGCTGATACCTAGACCATGAAAGACAAAAACAATAAAAGGAAAGTATAAATGAAATTTCCTAATAAGTATTGGATACAAAGTTTTAAACAAAATACTAGCAAAGACGTTATAACAATATATTACAAAGATCACACACAATGACATGTCAGATTTATGCTAGGAATACAAAGCTGTTTTAATATTAGGAAAACTATCAGCATAATTGACCATATCAATAACAGAACCAAAAGAAATCATATGAATATCTCAATAAATGTAGAAAAAGCCTTTGACAAAATATAACACTCATTCCTATTAAAAACACTAGAAAGCATAGGAATAAATTGAACTTTACTTAAAATAAGTAGTATCTATCTAAAACCATCAGTAAGCATTATCTGTAATGGGGATGAGATAGAAGTCTTCTTAATAAGATTGAGGTGAAGCAAAGATGCCCATTACCATGCTATTATTCAATATTGTAGTAGAAATGCTCACTATAGCAAAAAGAGAGGAAAAAAGAAATTGAAGGAATTAGAATAGGCAATGAGGAAATAAAACTATCATTCTTTACAGATGATATGATGGTATACTTAGAAAATCCTAGAGAATCAACTAAAAAACTACTTGAAATAATTAACAACTTTAGCAAAGTTACAGGATACAGAATTAACCCTCATAACTCATTAGCATGTGTATATATATAAAACCAACAAAGTCCAGTAGCAAAAGATAGAAAGATAAATTCTATTTAAAATAACTGCTGACAATAGGAAATATTTGGAAGTCTACCAGCCTAGATGAACCCCTTACAAAACTTTTTGTACAAATAAGTCAGAGCTGAACAATTGGAAAAATATTGATTGCTCATGGGTAGGCCAAGCCAATATATAAAAAAAAAAGACAATTGTACTTAATTTGCTTATTCAGTGCCAAACCAATCAAATGACTGAAATTATTTTATGGAGATAGAAAACAAATAGCAAAACTCATTTGGAAGAACAAAAGGTCAAGAATATCAAGGGAAGCAATGGAAAAAAAAATATGAAGGAAGGTAGCTTAGCTGTACCAGATCTTAAACTGTATTATAAAGTGGGTAATCATGAAAACAATCTGGTACCAGCTAAGAAATAGAGTGGAATAAATTAAGTATACAATGCATAGTAGCAAATGACCATGGCGATCTAGTGTTTGATAAACCTAAAGATCCAAGCTTTGGGGACAAGAACTCATTATTTGACAAAAAGTGGAAAACAGTTTGACAAAAATTAGGTATAGAACAACATCTCACATCATATACCAAGGTAAGGTCAAATTGATACATGATTTACACATAAGCAAATTAGGAATCACGGAATATTTTTACCAGTCACATTTATGGAGTAGGGAAGAATTTATGACCAAATAAGAAGTAGAGAGGATTATATGATGTAAACGGATAGTTTTGATCACATTAAATTAAAAAGGTTTTGCACAGACAAAAAAAACTCAGCCAAGATTAGAGGGAAAAAATAAAGCTTGGGAAATTTTTTTTCATAGCAATTGTCTCTGATAAAGGCCTCATTTCTCAAAGGCCTTGAATGGAGTCAAATTTATAAGTCATTCCCCAATCAATAAGTGGTTAAAGGATATGAACAGGCAGTTTTCAGATGAAAAAATCAAAGCTATATATAATTATATAAAAAAATGCTCTAAATCACTATTGATTAGAGAAATGCAAATTAAAACAACTCGGAGGTACCACCCCACACTATAACATTGGCTAATATGACAGAAGAGGAAAATTAAAAATTGTGAAAGGGATATGGGAAAATTGGGACACTAATGCACTGTTGGTGGAGTTGTGAACTGATCCAACCATTCTGGAAAGCAATTTGGTATTATGCCCAAAAGGCTATGAAACTGTTCACACTCATTGACCCAGCAGTACCACTACTAGGTCTGTATCCAAAAGAGATTTTTTTAAAAGGAAAAGGACCTATTTGTACAAAAATATTTATAGCAGCCTTTTTGTGGTGGCAAAGAATTGAAAATTGAGGGGATGTCCATCAACTGGGGAATGGCTGAACAAGTTTTAGTATATTATTTTAAGGGAATACTATTGTGCCATAAGAAGTGACAAGCAGGAGGCTTTCAGAAAAATTCTAGAGGAAAAAAAAACTTATATGAACTGATGCAGAGTAAAGTAAACCTGAAGAACATTGTACATAGCAACAGTAATGTATCATGATCAACTATGAATGATTTGGCTATTCTCAGCAATACAAGGGAGGTGGAAGAAAGGAAGGGAGATAATTTGGAACTCAAAATTTAAAAAAAGTTAAAATTATTTTTACATGTAATTGTAAAAAAGTTATTAAAAACAGAAATGCTGTTGATTTTTGATGATTTGTTCTGTAGCCTGAAACTTTGCCAAATTTGTTAATCTTACTGATTAATATCTTTGCTGATCTCTTAGGATTTTCTAATTTAATTATTATAAGCTTAACAGATAGGGATAGTTTTATCTTTTTTTCTGCCACCTTTACTACTTTAATTTCTCTGTTTGTCTTATTGCTGTTACAGAAGTATATCAAGCAATAGTGGAGAGGATGGGCATTGTTCTTTTACTCCCATAGTTACTGAGAAAGGTTCTAGTGTTACATTACTTATAGTTTTAGAGAATTTTAAAAACTATATTAGAAAGATGTTTCTTTACCTATACTTGGTAGTTCCCCTCCCCCCAACTTAAATAAATATTACATTTTGTCAAAAGCTTTTCCTGCAATCATTGAGATAATCATGTGGCTTGGTATTTTTAAAAATATGATTGTGTTTATTATTTTCCTAATGTTGAATCATTTTTGTACTCCTGGCATAAATCAAACATGGTCACAATGAATAATTTCTTTGATAAATCACTGTAATGAGATATATATATATAGATATAGATATATAGATATATGTGTGTGTATGTATATATACACATATATATGTATATATGTGTGTGTATATATATATATATATATATATATATATATATATTCAAATTTTGAATTGAAATTCACTGCAATTCTCCTGCATTTTATCTTTCACTGTTTTAGGTATTGGGACTGTATTTCATAAAAAGAAATCTGGTAAAGTACTTACTTTCTCACTGTTTGAAAATAATTTGTGTAATATTTGTACTAATTATTGATAGAATTCCACTGTAAATCCATGAAGAACTAGGTTCAATTTACATTTTACTGGGTTTAAAGCTGTAATTCAATTACAGCTAATTGTACTTCCTTTTCTGAGATTGAATTTTTAAAGATCCCTGGTTCTCTGTTTTTTTTAATTTGTGTTTGTGTGTGTGTGTGTTTTGCATTTTCAAGGTATTCCGCTATTTCTTTTGTGTTTTCAATTATGTAAGCATACACACATATACACGGTTATTATGATTCTTTTTGCTTTACATGATTTTGTTGTGATTTCACCTTGTTCATTTGCTATTTTGTTTATTTAATTTTCTATCTTCTTTTTTAATTAGATTGTCTAAAGGCTTATTAATTTAAAACAGCTTTTGGTTTCATTCATTATTTTTATAATATTTTTTAGTTTGGGGTTCATTTCTCCTTTAATTTTAATATCTCCTCTTTTGTACTTCTTTTAGGTTCATTTGTCCACTTTCTAATTTTTTGAAATACATATTCTCTTCATAAATCCTCTGTTTTTTCTATTTTGTTAATGCATGTTTTTATCAATTAGCTTTTTCCCCTGAAGATGGCTTTCACTTCCATCCCAGAAATTTTGGTATGTTGTTTAATTTTCTTCCACACAATTGTTATTTTTTCCATATCTTATTCTTTGACTCTCTCATTATTTAGAATTTCATTCTTAGATCTCCAATTGTTCTGACATTCATTGTGTTATCTGAAATGATTGCTATTTTTATTGCATTTTGGTCTGTAATAACAGATGAGTTTACTAATTCTGCCTGTTTTCGTTCCTTTGAAATATCTCTTTGCCCTAACACATTTGTGGTACTAAGAAACATGTATACTCTATTGCAGTCTCCTGTAGAAGACATAATAAGTCTTTTAACTCTAATTTCTCAAGTGATTTGTTCAATTCTATATTTTCCCTTTTGTTTATCCTTCTGTTAGCCTTTTCCAAAACTGAGAGGGACAGTGAAATGTCCTGCCAGTATTGTATTATTGTTCATATCTTCATGTAGTTCATTATTTTTTCCTTCATTAATTTAGATGCTAAGGAATTTGAAATATGTTTATTTTTGCTATTAATTTGTTATCTATAATTCCTATCCACATAATATAGTGTTCTTGTTTATCTCTTTTTTGTTGTTGTGAATACTTGTTTTTGCTATGTCTGATAGCAAGATTGCAACTCCTTCTTTTGGAGATTGGCCTGATGCACGTAATTTTTTTTTTTACAGCTCCTCCTTTGCTATTCTTTTTTCTGTGTATGTGTTTGCTTTTTAGACGTATGTCTTGCAAGTACCAGATTGTAAGGTTTTGTTTGATTATTCTCTCTCACTTAAAGAAACAAAATTTTTAAAAAAACAGCTTTGTTTGCATGTTTGATCCATTCACATTCAAAGTACAAGATTTAGGTTTATATGTTCTTCCATTTATCTCTAATATTTTCCCCTCCAACTATGGTTCCCTCCCCCTTACTCTGTAAAGATTGTACCTTCTTTCTTCAGTTATTTTAGCTTAATTTATTCTAGGGCAAATCACCTGATTTTTTTCCTCACATTCAATAACACCTCCCCCCAACTTCATATACCATCCCTTTCCCAAATTTTGGAGTATTGTTTAATTTATTTTTTTCTTCCTTTTATCTAGTTTTTTAAATTTTTCTATTTCTTCTTTTCCCACTCTTTTACTTAAGTAGTCGAGTATATTATATCTTTCTGTTTTTCACTCACTTTTCATTATTTTTTTTAAATTTTATTTTCTGTGATTTCTTCTAAAGAGTATTTCCTTCTTTCATTATCTCCAATACTTATCTTCTTTCTGTGTCTATTCTAGAATTTCATTCTTGTATTAATGGCCTCGATACTTATTTTGTCTTTCTTTGATTTCTGTATTCTTCGTAGAGTGAAAACTTCTAAGCTTTAATTCTAAGTTTGTTCTTCTAAGCAGTTTCTATAGTATTGTCTTGTAGTTCTTGTCCCTGGCTCTCTTGTTCTGTTGTGCCTCATTCTTAGAAATGCCAGTTCCTGGATGTGATAGAGAGGATGTTGCTACATAAAAGTGATATTCCTATGACCCTGATTATACAGTTTAGTATTAACCTTTGTCCTACCCATTGTTTCACCCACCTCACCCCTACTTGCCAGGAAATCACCTTTACATCCATGCTTTCCTCCTCTTCTGGGTGGCAATTACTCCAGGAATTCTGGGGAAATTCCTCTTCTTCTGAGGCCAGATGACTTTTTTTTTTTCATCAAATCCCTTGCAGATGATACACATCGTAAGGTCCCATTCTCTTTTTGTTAACCCCCCTACACCACTGAAACAAGATTTCCCCCTTTTGATTGCCTTGTTTCAATTCCTTCTTTTGCCTCACCTATTTTCCTGTAGGCTTACTTCTTCCTGAAAAACAAGAGCAATTTTCCTTTTATTGTTAACCTTTGATTTGATCATAATATTTTATTTCTTTCCCTCTACCTCCTTCCTCCTCAATCTCCTTTTATGCATCCTTTTTATGTATTCTCTGATTTAGTTTTACACACACACACACACACACACACACACACACACACACACAATTTGAGTCACCTGTAGGTAGGTTTTAGTTTATGATAGTTAAGACATTTTTTCTCCACGCTTATATCTATTTGGCTTCTTTCACCTTTGTCTCTTTGCATACTTTTAGAAATAAATCTCTTAACGATTTATCAATTATTATTTTTGTTGCTATTCCTGATGGCTTTCCACCCTTCTTAGATTACTTAGATTTGAGAAGTAAATATTTTATTTAGTTCTGGCTTTCTTTCTAGGAATGGTAGTTGTTGTTTTTTTTAAAAAACAATTCTTCTTATTGAGTGCTTATTTTTTTCACTAATATTTAGGATAAAGTTTGCAGAGTACATCATTATGTTGCACCTTGAGCCACTTTTTCTTCTGTACACATTATGCAACTCCCTCAGGAGGTGTTTGTTAGATGCAGAATAGTTTTGTGTTATTCAAATTTCCTTTTCTGTACTGTTTATTTGAAATTTTTTCTCCTAGCCTTTTATAGATTCTGTTGTTTGTCTTTGGGATTTTTCAATTTAATCACTGTCTTGGAATTTTCAGCATTGTTGTTTGTCCATTTTATTTTGTTTTGTTTTGTTTTTTTGAAGTGATCAATAGATTCTTGAGATTAGATCTTTGTTTTCAGCATTGAGAAAGTCTGGGTACTTGTTTTGTATTATTTCTTCAATGCTGATGTTGATGTTTTTTGACTTGTATTCTTTTGGGAGATCCATAATCCTTATGTTGGCTCTATGCATCCTGTCTTTGAGATCAATTTGTTTTGCTTATATAGAAAACATATTTTCTTTTAAGATTTGTTTTTTGCTTCACTTGTTTCATTTTGTCCTTCACTTATGTGTATTTACATTCCTAAGCCATCTTTCTCTCTTTGTTTCTTTGCTGAGATACTCCACGTATTCAAAATTTCTATAATGCCAATTACCTCTGTTGTGTAGGGCAAAACTTTTGTTTTTACAGTTCTTAATTATTTTCCATTTAATTATTCAGGAACATCCTGCTGTGGTTCCATACTATCTTGGGAATTGCATTGTCTTTTCCTGACTCAAGTACTGATTCATTTCCCTTTGTTTTGTAGTATTTTTTGAAAGACTTCTGGACTCTTTTAGTTGACCTAGAAGACATATTCCCTTCTTTATTAATATGTACATTGTTGCTTTATCTGCTCATGCTCAAGGTTTTTAATTGAGTATTCTTGCTTCTGAGATCTTTGTTAATTTCAGACTTTTTTCCCTTGCTTTTTTTCTTATTGCTCATTTTTTTTTTACTTCCTTTCCTTTAATTGCAGTTTCCTTGTGGCTGGACTTCAAAACAGTTTTAGGCTCCTCCCACCCGGGAAATGCATGCTCTACAGGCCTCAGTCTTTGCCCTATGTGACTTCTGTGTGGTTGTATGGAAGGGAATGGTAGTGTAGAATTGATTCCAGTTGGATACTGAGCTCTTTTTCTCATGCTTAGCAGAATGCCATACAATCACATTCATGTGCCCTAACCCCATTTCCTCTATTCCATTGTTCTTTGGCTGATGTATTTGGCAACATAACAAGCTTCTGCTTTTGGGGTTTACTTTGTACAAGGAGAAATTGGTATTAATTGGAAGGCTGTGGGCCAGCGTGTGGAGGCCTGCTTGATTATGATGGGCGCATGGGAGAGAGGATCCAGATTGAGAATATTAGGGGTCAGAAATAAGCTTTTTGGAGTAGTTTGAGATTTTATGATGATTTGTGAAACTGTCCAATGAACCAGAAATGGAAGTCTTTTTCCAAGGATAAATCAGTTTTGGATCAAGGGGCTCTGAACCTGTTAATGATAGAATGCTGCTTACTCATTCATGATGGCACCTAAAAAATGCTTAATAAATACTACTGGATTAATTGATGTTAGAACCTCATTCCAAACATCTAGAAGGTTATTCTGTACCTAGAAGTTTGTTATTATCATATCACCAACAATGGCCATCCAGAATGCTCCTAATAATACCTTCCAATTAAGTATTGTTTCCATTATAGCAAACTGCCAAAAAGAACCAATGACAAAAACAAAAACAAAAACAGTCCTCCTTTGTTAGTAGAAATAGTAATAGAACTATCACTCCCTTGGATATCATAAAAAGGGACAAGAGATCCATGTGGCAGGAGAATTAGAAGATTGTTGCTTTATCTTTATTTTTAATAAGTGTCTAACATCTACAGCAAAAGGAAAATATGTTAAGTAAAATAATATGTTAAGTAAAGTAGTTATGTTAGCAAAATCTTGCACTTTACAAATATTACTTCTTGATAAAGTAGCCAAGTTCTCCATTTCCAGTGTTCCAACTTGGAAAGTTCCTCAACATTTTGAGACATAAAATTTCAACCTTTGTGGTACATTAACTTGGGTCATATTTGCATTTAACACATACAATATCACACACATTGACCCTTAAAATGTTAAGAGGAATTGAAAAGGAAGTTAGAAGGAGAACATGCAGAAGAACAAGCTGCTGATTTGGAATCTTTATTAACCATTACATTTTTTAATTACCTCCATATTGAGAACCTTGCAGATAATTCAGCAACCTTCAACATATGCTATGCAAATATTTACTGAAACTACTGTTTTCAGCAGAACACACATGAACACACAGTAGGACACAATTTCTCATTTGGATCAAGTTTTCCTTTTAAAGTTGTGCTAGGACCTATAGGGGAATACTTAATGACAATGGGTCCACAGAGATTTTGCATCTGGTTTTGCACAGATATCAACATTTTAATGTTTAAAGTTTGTATGTAATATTTGAGAGGTAGTGTGTTATAATGTATAGGGTGTGAAACATGGAGTCAGGAGCACTTGGGTTTGATTTCTGCCTATTCTGTGATTATTTCCAGTTTGCTTTATCTTTAATATTTACCCATTTGGAGAAAATGTACAAAGGAATCTATTGAACCTGTGCCTTGAGAATGAATAATAATGCATAAAAAATAACTTGAGGATTAAGAGGCTAGATGGCATGGTATGATGGAGAAAGAACTTACCTTGAAGACCTTCAAGTCTTGCCTCTGGCCCATAGGAAAGACACTTGACCATTCAGTGCCCCTGGCAGCTCTCTGAGACTATGGTGCACATGAGTATCCTACTTGTATCAACAGTAGAAAGAAGGCCCTCACAGGTCTGGTCCACATCTCCCTTATCATTCTTTGTATATGATGCAGCTTGCTCACATCTACCATTCACCTCTCTATTTTACTTTACATTACACTCAGCTTCAACTCTTTGTGGAGACCATACTATTCCATGACTTGCAGACATGGAACTTTGTGGAGAGGATAGTGATTTTTTTGAATGGGGCTTTATTTCTCAGAGAAGTTTGGCAGTGTTAAAGAGAACTTTGTATATTCTCAGGGGCATCCTACCCACTTCCCTTCAGTGGTTTAAACTATAACCTATCCATGTCTTCTCAATGTCATACAGCTCTCATCCATGTCCTCTTATATGCACATGTGTATACATGTATACATGTGTGTTTATGTGACACTATGATCTTTACAAAAACATCTAAAAGACTCTTTGGCACAGTCCCTATATCATAGCATGGTGTTTGGCAGAGGCTAATATGGAGGGAAGGGATGCTGTCAAAAATACCATGAGAAAGATAGATAATTAGCTTTTTCATCCAGATGTTCAAACTACTGCTGTCATTGGCCACAAAACCCAAGCTTACTGTAGAACTAAGTATTTGTTTTAGAGTTGGCATTTTATCCCCTCTTTTCATATTTCTAAACTTTTTGATTTCTTAATATTCCCTTTGCTTGACAGTCCAAACTTCTGATCTCAGCAAGTCAGTCAATAATGGGTTTCAAAATAACCAAATTTCATGCAAAAGTTACCATAAGGGTAAGCAAATTAAAGGACAACAACAACAACAACAACAAAAACTCATACGGCTAAAAAATTTTGTGATTAAAAGAAGTAATGCCAAAGTAATTGTGCCCTAATATATACATAAACTTTTAAAATCAGCTGTACAAATTCTTAAAACCTGAAACAAAATCATTTTTATGCAAGCTAAATTAGACTGCATTACAACTTCTGTTTTACTAGAAAAAATAACAGCATATAGTTTTTACTGTTGTAGTAGAGGCAGAAGATAATTTTGTATCCCAGCTATAACATTTTCCATCTATGTGAGCTTGGGCATCTCATTTAAATTGTCTGAGGCTGATAGTTGCACTCCTTCCCTAGGTTGATGTGAGAAAAGAATTTTGTAAACCTCAAGTTATTTAAGGTGAAATATTGTCTTTTATTTCATTATAATTTATTCTTTATGTTCTTGATCAAATAAGAGGTGTAGCTTATTGTAGTTTATTCTGTAAGGCAATAACCTCCATTGAAAGTGAAATGATCCAATGTCTGCAACTCAAATAGAAGAAATGCCTGCTATCGCATAATGATCAAAATATTGTCAGGCTTGTGTTGCTGAATCCTGCCAATGGTCCCTTCACTCAGGATTTGATGGGTACATGGTAGATCTAGTTGTTCACACAGACCTGGTCATGGCTGTGTGTGTTTTGGGGGAGTGTATATATTTGTAGGGGCATGTGTTTTAACCATTTAACCATTTTAACCATTTAACCATTTTACTTTTGCTAAGATTGTTTAGTTGCTTTTCAGTTGTATCCAACTCTTTGTGACCTCATTTGAGGTTTTCTTGGCAAGGATACTAGAATGGTTTGCCATTCCCTCCTCCATCTCATTTTACAGATGAGGAAACTGAGGTAAACAGATTTAAGTGACTTGCCCAGGTCACACAGTTATATTTCTGAGGTCAGATTTGAATTCATAAAGATGATCTTCCTGACTCCAGGCCCTGTTCTTGATCCACTGTGCCACCTACCTGTCTTTTCTAGAATACTAAATACATTCTTTCAACTTTTTTGGTTGGGGACACAACCTGTGAATAACTGAAAATGCACAAACCTCCATTCAATTCTGAAACATGTACTTGGCTGTATAAACTAATTTATTTTCTCTAAATTACTTCAAATCTCAAGAAGATGTTCTTTTGATCATTGTCAGAATTATGGAAGGGAGGGATGAAGGACATATTTTAAATGGAAATGGAGAAGGCAAAGTAGAATTAGTACTCAAACCTTTGTTTGCATTTGTTTTGTATTTTTATCCCTCCAGTGAACAAATGAATAGGCTCAAATATTCTTCCACCACACCTTGAAATCTCTCCTTCTGCTTTTCCACCTCTTAGAATCATAGTTTTCTTCAAAACTCACCTCAGACACCACCTCCTATATGAAGAAGCCTTTCATAATCCCCTCCTCTAGCTGCTAGTTTCTATCTCTAATCCAAATTACATTGAATTTATTTTGTACCTACTCATAGAAGTACCTATGTCTCCTGGAATCGTCAGTCCCCAAAGGAAAGAGACAGTTTTCCATTTTTGTCCCTGTATCCTCAACCCTAAGCACAGTCTAACATATAATCATCCTTTGGTAAGTGTTTGTTGATTGATTTCTCTACAGGGAATCATATTCTAGAAGAACCAACTTTCTTCAAGTAAATCTGAATCCATTCACTTATTTGTACATTACACTGGTATAAGAAGATTTAAATGTTTCTTATTTAAAATTCCCATTTCAATCAAAAATGTTAATTCTAATAAAATTTCACAGTTGAGTATATATATGGCTTTGAAATTGCCTGGTTAAACATCAAATAATGTTTGCATAGACACATTGTGAAAGTATCACCATAATAGCCTTGTGGTACTAAGGCTTTAAGTATTATATTTATTAAATGCTTTTTGATTAAAATGTATTCCATTAAAATGAAAGCTACGTTTGATTTATTTTTCCTTTATAGGTTTCATAGCAAGTGCCAAGGTATACGATGCAGGCACAGAAGTCTTTTTCTATATACAACCCACTTTATAAATGACAGAAAAAAAAACTACAGTTATAAAACACAAAATGTTTCCTGTGAGGAGTGGTTTTTGTCATGCATATTCTTTTAAATACCACTGATACGAAAACAAGTATGTGCAAGTTTATTATTATATTTATATTATTCTCCCACAGAATGGTCCTGTGCTGGCCTTGAAGCCATCTTGAGTGCAAGAAACTTTGAAGCAGGGGACAGAGTTGTTCATCATGACTTACTTGGTTGATGTGGAATTAAGATAAATTCAAGTGATACTCTCTGGTGACCTCAGAAGTTTACTTTTCAACAGAAAAAGAGAGAATAACTAACTTGGTTGAAATATTCTTCACAATAATCCCACCTACCTACCCCTTTAAAAATGTTATCAGAAAATTACATTTGCCCAAAATGTTCATCTTATTGATTCTACTTCACTTGGAGGAGAAATGTGAAGGAAGGAAGCCTTCCATTTATATCATAATCAAGTCATTAGGAAATCAACAATAGAGAGAGAATTTTTCCCAATGCTATTTCCAAGCTTAATAAAATTGAACTTTTCTTTTCTACTGCTGTATCACTAAATGCCAGAACCAAAAATTCTATGTTCAGAATGCTGTGGTTGTTTCCACTGATATTTGTAGCAATTCCATTTCAATCACCTCTCAAATATTAAAATACTCCATTGGATCCTAGGATCATAGAGATGTGAATATTCCTTTCAATAATGTAGATCACATAATTCACAACATTTCTGTACCTCTCCATCCTGAATATTTATTGCTTATGTCCTCCTATGGCCGCAAACACTCCATGTTATCCAACATACTGAGGGCTGTCTTTGCTTTCTTCTGAAATTTCATGGATCAGAGCACACAAACTACCCTTTGTTTATCCTTTGTTTTTTCCATGTGACCAGTCCATTTTCCATTTCACTCTTCCAATTCTTTGATGTTGGCATTATCCACGAAGTACTCTTCTGTTGCCTCATCTGTTCTCAAAGACTCTATCAGCACAATACAAGCTCTAGCATGTTCCATCATACTGGACAAGCTTCGCGTATGGTCTTGGCATCAGATTGAGTTAATTTCCAAGGAACAGTGTGCACACAAAAAAGTGCATCATCAGTACACAGGACACTCAGTCATGAAATCTGTTGTCATAACACTCCATAGTACAAAACATTTCCAAGTTAAAAACAATACAAAACAAAACATTAACCCTTTTTTCTTGGCATTGTTCAGGAGCATCTTCTGATACAAAGCTGTAGCAAACACACAGACAGTTCTTTGGCTGAGGATGCTATTTCATTAGGACAGTAATAATTGAGAATAACCTGTAAAGGCTTATTGTTGTTTTGTTGTTGTTTTTCCTATAGGGTAGACCCCATCTGTCCTGATACAACTAAACCATAATCAAACTGTTGTATTTGAGGAGGGGAGCTTTGCTTCATTTTGGAGGTTGGAATTATTTTAGTACTGTAATCCAAGAAATAGCACCATGCCTAAGGATATCAGCTTGATTAGAACATCTATACTAGTGAAGTGGTAAACTTTGTTACCTTTCCCGTTTCCCTCACCCAATCCCAGAATATTTTTTCCTAAATTAATTTATTTAGTTTTAGTTTTCAACATTCTCTTCTGCAAGATTTTGAGTTCCAAATTTTCTCTCCATCTCTCCTCTCCCCCACCCCAAGATAGCATGCATTCTGAATACCCCTTCTCCCAATCTGCCCTCCCTACTTTCACACCCCCTTTCTCTTATTCCCTTCCCCCTTATATTTTCATGTAGAGCAGGATAGATTTGTATACCTCATTGCCTGTGTATCTTATTTCCAAGTTGTATGTAAAAACAATTTTTAACATTTGTTTTTAAAGCTTTGGGTTCCAAATTATCTCCCTGCCTACCTGCCCACCCTCCCTCATTGAGAAGGCAAGCAATTTGAAATAGGTTTTACATGTGGAGTCATGCAAACCGTTTCCATAATAGTTATGTTGTGAAAGACTATTTCCCTCCATCCTATGCCCCCTTCATTGATCCTATTCTATCCTTTGACCCTGTCCCTCCTCAAAATGTTTGCTTCTGATTACTCCCTTCCCCAATCTGTCCTCCCTTCTACCATAAGGGTAAGATAGATTTCCATACCCAATTGAGTGTGTATGTTATTCCCTCCTTAGGGAATCTCATCCAAATCCAATGAAAGTGAGATTCACTGATTCCCTCTCACCTTCCCCCACTTCCCTCCGCTGTAAAAGCTTTTTCTTGTCTGTTTTATGTGAGATAATTTACCTCATTCTACCTCTCCCGGTATAATACTTTCTCACCCTTAATTTTATTTTTTAGATATCATCCCTTCATCTTCAACTCACCCTGTGCTTTCTGTCTACATATAAATACATACATATGTATATATATATATATGCACATATATACATGTATATAATTTCCCACCAATTACCCTAATATTGAGAAATGTCTCATGAGTTGGAAATATCATGTTTCCATGTAGGAATATAAACAGTTCCACTTTTATAAGTCTCTTATGATTTCTCTTTCCTGTTTAACTTTTCATGCTTCTCTTGAGTCTTGTATTTGAAAGTCATATTTTCTATTCAGCTCTGGTCTTTTCATCAAAAATGCTCGAAAGTCCTCTATTTTTCCCCTGAAGGATTATACTCAGTCTTGCTGGGTAGGTGATTCTTGGTTGTAATCATAGATCCTTTGCTCTCTGGAATATCGTGTTCCAAGCCCTCCAGTTCATTAATGTGGAAGCTGCTAAATCTTGTGTTATCTTGATTGTGATTCCACAATACTTGAAGTGTTTCTTTC
This sequence comes from Phascolarctos cinereus, assembly GCF_003287225.1. Classification (NCBI taxonomy): domain Eukaryota; kingdom Metazoa; phylum Chordata; class Mammalia; order Diprotodontia; family Phascolarctidae; genus Phascolarctos; species Phascolarctos cinereus. The sequence goes on from NW_027555847.1 coordinate 400,203,334, forward strand.
TGGCTGTTTGCAATATTTTCTCCTTGACCTGGGAACTCTGGAATTTGTCTATAATATTCCTAGGAGTTTTCCTTTGGGGATCTCTTTCAGGAGGTGATCAGTGGAATCTTTCAATTTCTATTTTACCCTCTGGTTCTAGAATATCAGGTCAGTTTTCCTTGAAAATTTCTTGAAAGATGAGGTCTGGGCTCTTTTTTTGATCATGGCTTTCATGTAGAGCAATAATTTTTAAATTCTCTCTCCTGCATCTATTTTCCAGATCAGTTGTTTTTCCAGTGAGATATTTCACGTTGTCTTCTATTTTTTTTCATTATTTTGGTTTTGTTTTACAATTTCTTTATTTCTCATAAAGTCATTAGCTTCCATTTGCTCCATTCTAATTTTTAAGGAAGTATTTTCTTTAGTGAGCTTTTGGACTTCCTTTTCCATTTGGCCAATTCTGCTTTTTAAGTCATTCTTCTCCTCTTTGGCTTTTTGAACCTCTTTTGCCATTTAAGTTAGGCTATTTTTAAAGGTGTTATTTTCTTCAGTATTTTTTTAGGTTTCCTTTAGCAAGCTGTTCACTTGTTTTTCATGATTTTCTTGCATCACTCTCACTTCTTTTCCCAGTTTTTCTTCTACTTCTCTTACTTCCTTCTCAAAATCCTTTTTGAGCTCTTCCATCTCTTGGGACTGATTCACACTTTTTCTTGGGGTCTTTTGATGTAGGAGCTTTGACTTTGTTGTCTTCTTCTGGTTGTATGTTTTGATCTTCTTTGTCACCCAAGTAAGATTTTATGGTCTGATTTTTGTTTTGCCCTGTTTCTCCATGTTCCCAGTTAATAACTCGACTTTTAAACTCTTTGTAAAGGTAGGGGTCTGCTTCCTGTGTGGGGAATTCATTGTCCCAAGGTTTGGGAGTTTTGTGCAGCTATTTTCAGAGATAGTTCTAGGGACCTGTAAATTTTCAGTTCTTCTAAGGTGGTACGAGCAAAGGCAAGGTATTTACTCCTTTTCTGGCCTGTGCTGTGGTCTATGAGTGACCACAAGCACTTTTTTCTGCCTTGGCACTGTGAGGAGGATTCTCTCTTCACTGCTGCCACAAGCTCCACCATGCCAGAGCTTTTCTTCACCCCAGGACTGTGACCCAGATCCAAGCATGAGCAAAGCAAGAGAATCCTACCTTGCCACCAGCAGCTCTATCTCTACAAGTCCACTTTGATCAGCTGCTCAATCCCCCCACCATCTATGGGCCAAGAGCTCTAGAAGCAACTGCCACCCCTGAGCTGAGCCAGGACTGGGGCAGGGCCTGAGCTCCTCTCTCACCAAGGTCCAACAGACCTTTCCTATGACCTGCTAAGTTGTCTTTGGTGTTTGTCAGTTGAGAAGTCTGGAAACTCCCATAGCTTCCTGTGATTCAGTCCCCTGAGGCTTGCCCTAGGTTTGCTGAGTCCCAGTCTTTGACTGTGGGGCCCTTTCTGAATTACACTCCTCTCTAACCCTGGCACAACAGACCTTTCCCATCAACCATCCAGGTTGTCTTGAGCTGGAAATTTGTTTCACTCTGTCTTTTTGTGGGTTCTGCTACTCTAGGATCTGTTTAGAGCTGTTTTTACAGGTATTTGGAGGGATTTAGGGGAGAACTGAAGCAAGTCACTGCTTTTACTCTGCCATGTTGGCTCTGCTCCCAATCCCAGAATATTTAGGGAAGAAGAAGATGTATAAATAGTGGGAGGAGTTTTGATTTAAGTGGAGTGGTCACTTTTTTGCCGTTAAAGAGTTTGCATTATTTCAGGGTGAGAATAAAACTCGAAGTGAGCCTCTGAGGCTTAGGAAGAGAGCCACTGCTTTTCCTCAGGTTGCTGATGAGAAGTTTTCCTGAAACTTTGTGTTTCTCTTTTTCTTTCAGGTTTCAATATCTGGTAGTTGAGTTACTGTGTTTAGCCATGTACCCTGTCCTGCTCAGGTGTCTGGCATTCCAGGCAGCAGACCCCATAAGGCAAACGGTCAGTTTCCCAGAAATGTCTGAGTCTGTGATTAGAAGGCCCTCCAGAGGCCGACCTGGCTGTCTTTGTTCTAACACTAACTTTGTCATTATAAGGACCTGCTTCTTACAGATGTAACAAGTTGGGAAGCAAGGAAAAAACTACATTAGTGGGAAATATTAGGGTCAGTCTATTTTAGATGTCAGAAAAGACACAGAAATACAAGAAGATGAGAAAAAAACATTGGGGCTAGAAAGAATTCCAATTTTCCTAGAATTTAGCATCTATGAAGGGGGAAACATGGGACAATACTGGAAATGTAGATTGTGGTAGGCTTGGCATCTCAGGATCTGGAGATTAAGTTTTACTTGGTTGACAATAGGGAACCTTTGAGTCTTTTAAGTAGATGAATGAGCTGATTAGAGTTGTGAATTAGGGGGATTACTCAGGTTGTGGTAAGCAGGAGATATTGGAGAGGGGTCAAATGGAAGGAAGAAGCCTCATTTTGAGCCTATGATAATTGTTTTTGCAAGAACAGATGAGGGACTGACATAGGATGGTTGAAGGGAAAAAGATAGGATTAATATGAAAGGTACAATACAGATAGTTTTGACAACACTTGACAATTACACATGAATTAACTATGTGTATGAAAATGTGCATAACAGTGGTATCTATGTTATCTTACTCTTTGAGAATCATGGAAGTGTATCATGCATACACACACACACATACACACACACACACACACACACACACACACACACACACACACCAGCAAATGAATTCATTTGAAATTTCTATCCTCCCTTGAAACAATAAACTCATCAGGCTAACATATCAACATCGTTCCTGTTTGATAATATTCTAGTTAATTTCATATAATAGCAAATAATAGTAAATAATAGTAAAATAATAGTAAAAATAATAGTTTAGGTTTATATAGTACCTCGAAGGATGTTTTACTTATACTACTTATGATACTAGATCACTTTTGTTTATCACATAATGTGTTTCACATATGTTGTGTACATTCAGCCTGCACAAGAATTCTGAGAGGTAGGGTACAATTATTACCATTCTTATTTGGAGATAAAAAAAAAACACCTGGGGTTCAGGAAAGGGAAGATCTTGTCCATAGTGACAGTGCAAGTAAGTATAAAATTTGAGATTCAAACCCAAGTCTTTTGATTCTAAGTTCAGTGATCTTTCCATTATATCACACTCCTTAGTAACATGCTTGGGAGTATTCAGGGCAGAGGTTATCTCTAATTTGATCAGTTCTTATCATGATGTGTCAACAGTTTACTTCCTCAAGGTTTAATTATATGAAATAAATCCTTGTATAAGTTTTTAAGTTTTCTTTGCTTTAAACATCAATAATGGAGTAATTATTGACTTTATAAAACTATTCAGAAAGAAATTATTTAAATAGTAATCTTCCCTCATATTGGGAAAATTCAATTTTATGAATGTTTTTATGAAAATACTTATTGGGTAAAGTGAGGGGCAGCTACAGTTGATAACTTTCAAAGAAAGTTTAATTTAGAATCTGGATATCCAAAATAACAGGGCTGACATTATCCTATTAGATGCTTTTTATGACACATCAGCACTTTCTCATTAATATTCACAATAGAGTTGTCTATTGTAAGGCAATGCTACTGGTTCAGGGCTGATTTCTGCTGACTTCTAAGTTCATTGAAGCTCATTAGAGCATCCCCCCATATGCAACACTTCCTGCATGAGCTGCTGGTGTGCCACTGCTCACATTGACATCCCCTTGTGATGGGTGACGAAATTCTTGCTTTTTCTGCATGTTCTCCGTACTCCAGTGCATAATAACTTAGATTAAATGATTCTGATATGAATTACCAGATAAGCAAACTTCTTTTCCTTTAGATTTTCTGAGGTTGCATTAAAGCACACTGTCTTTTCAGACCCACTTGTTTTGTGTCCTGATGGGTAATGACCTACAGAGCTGTCTCTTGCCTGTTATCAGAACACATATTTGAGTAAAACATCTCTTACTCCTCTCTCATCTTACTTTTCCCCTTGTTAATTCAGAATGATATTACAAATGATTAAAGTCCTTTGTATTTTAAAAAGTGCAGAGGGGCTTCAAGGTTGCTAAATTTCAACTGAAAGTACAAAAGCTACTAATTGTTTTTAGGGAATACTACAAATTCTGCAATTTCCAAGTATAACCATAATAAAGACAGAGTTTTTCAATTCCATAGAGGCATGCTTTGTAAAAGAAGTGGCAGGTTTAGTGCCAGATTTTTAAAAAAATCAAAAGTCTATTGTAAGATTTTTTTAACCTATTGAATTCTTATGTAATTTCAAATGCACATAATGCTGTTCCTTTACAATATTGATAATAGTTCACATTTACATAGAGCCTTAAGGTATGAAAAGTACTTTGTAGGTATTCTTTTATTTGACTCTTCCAAGGAACCTATGAGGTAGCTGCTATAATTATCCTTATTTTCAGATGAAGAAACTGAGGCCTGGACAGATTAAGTGATTTGGGCTTTCACTCAGTGAATGTGTACCTGCAGGGAGACAGACAGACAGAGACAGAAAGAGATGAAATTATGATTTCTTAGGATGAGACTATAAAGCTGATGCTAAGAATTTTTTCAGTTCAGAACAACAAATGACCAGGTGTTAACTTCCCCCAAACACCTAAATAGAATTGCCACACTCTCTATACTCCCGGTCTCCTAGTTTGTCTCCCATCTTCACGACTTTGCACTGAATCTCCCTCTTGCTGAAAATGCTCTCTCTCCTCATCTCTACCTCTGTTTCCCATAGTTCCTTTAAGACAATTGAAATCTCATCTTCTGTAGGAGGCCTTTTCTTGTCTCTCCATTTGCTAGTGTCTTATGCTTTGAGATTAACTTCTATCTAAATTGCATACATCTCATATATCCTTAGTTACTTTCACGTATTTCATCCCTATTGGAATGGAACTCCTTTGGGCAAGGAATGATTTTGTCTTACTTTATATCCTAGTGCTTCATTTAATACTTAGCACAGAGTAAGTACTCAAGTAAGACTGATACACAGACCCAGCATCAGCATTGTGTTCAGTCATCCTAGGGCCCAGGAAAGTGAGAGTTCTGATCTAATGATTCTTCCTGTATCCTATGCTTGACAAACCCATGGTCTCCATGCTCTACTGCTTAAAAATCCTCCTTAATCTTAGAGCTTCCATACCTGACTATCCTCTCAGGTGCAGATTGCTTATTCTCTCATACTTGTCCCAAAGAAACTAGGCCAGGAAAAAGTGTTATTCAGTTCCCATCCTCTAATTACTTCTAGAACTTCTGTCTATACCCTTTTTTCTTTTGAGATTCAATTCAGTCACTTACGTTATCCTGTTCAGAACCTCATTTTTGTAATATGCTGGTCTTTGCCACTTTTCGGTTTTCTTAAGGCATTTGACATCTGATTCCCAGTTTCCCCCTGTAATTTTCCACTGTTTTCATACTTTGGTACTTGACACACATTTTCAGTCATTTCTGACTCTTTCTGACTCTACTTGGTGTTTTCTTGGTAAAAATACTGGAATGGTTTCCCATTTCCTTCTCCAGATCACAAAACTGAGGCAAAAAGGTTAAGTGACTTGCTCAGGGTCACATAACTAGTAAATATCTGGGACTGGATTTGAAATAATGAAGATGAGTCTTTCTGACTCTAGGCCTGGCACTCTATCCACTGTGCTATCTAGCTGGCCATTTTACTTACACACAGATAGAAAGATAGAGACGTATTTTCTTGTCTCCTCAAAATGTAGTTTCATATTTCATAAACCTCAATTCCCAGGCCTCATGCCAGAGAAACAACATGGCATCTTGGAAAAGCAGAGGAAGTGGGCTTGTGGTTGTTGAAGGAACTGGGTTCAAATCTTATCACCTTCTCTCATTGTCTGTGTGACCATGTGACTTTATCTAAGCTGTCTGGGTTTTTGTGTCATCGGCTGCACAACAAAGGGGCTGGTCTTCCTCCCAAATCTAGAGCTGTGATCGTCATTCAACTTTAGACATCCATGGGCTAGTAACACCTGAGCTTTTCCCACTATACATTATGACATTTCTTTATTATGCTGAAATTCCTATTTCTGAATGTAATCCCCTTTTCTTCCATGTATCTTCTAGTCTCTCCATCTTTCTTCTAGTAGCCTAGTTCATGATCCCAACTTTGATTTCACTTTTCTCTCATTTCTCCAATCTTGACTTTACTTATATGTGTCCATGTTTTATCTTCCCAGTAGAATGTAATCTCCTTGAGAGTAAGCATTTTCTCATTTTTGTCTTTGTTTTCCCTAATACCTGCCATACTGCTGGGCACCTAGTGAGCTCTTCATGACATTATGTTTCTTCAAATAATATGATATTTAAAATTGCCAAATAGTCTTAAAACAAAACCAGTGTTTTTTTTTAAACAAAAGTACCAAAAAGTAATAGTTAACCTTTGTGGTTTTGTTTTATCTCTTACAAATGGCTAAATAATAACAGGATCTATTAAGCAACTTCATTAATCAGTTTAGCAGATGTGAGAAAGGACGATGAATATGTCTACTAAGGCAAGAAGGGACACATTTTGATGGTAGAAACTCAGTTGTCAGTAGACTTGGAATATAACTTATGAAGAATATAAATTTAGGTCAAAGTTTTTTATCTTAAAATCATTTCATATGTGTTACTATAAGGCAACACTTTATTTATTTGCAACCATTTATCAGGAAGGCATTTAGAATGTGAGAACTGGAATAAGTAAACCTGGGTTCAAATCTTATCTAAGAGGTCCTGGACAAGTCACTTACATTCTTTCTGCTTTAGATTCCACATCTGTAAAATGAGGATGATGTTACCACCTACTTCACAGGGTTGCTGTGGTGATCAAAGAGATTACACATGTAATTATTTATATATCCATATATATGTATGTGTATATACATATATATGTAGTATACATATGATTACATAAATATGTGCAATTTCATTATATATAACACATAGCATGTGTCACATAATGCATAACACATGCAATTATCATATATAATTGTGTAATATAATGTATGTGTATTACCTCATAATACATATAATCTCATTGATCACCACAACAGTATATAATACATATATATGTTTGTATGTGTATTATACACAAATACCCACAAACATATATATACATATATATATACATACACACATATATATGTGTGTGTGTGTATGTATATATATATGTATATATATATATACATATATATATATATGTTTACATAGGCTTTGCAGAACTTCAAAAAATGCTATATAAATGATAGCTTTTAGCTGCTATTTTTCCAATACTCTTTGTTTCTTTCCTTCCTTTCTGGGATGGGACTGGCTGGTATATCTCTACAGTAATTTTACAGCTTCATTTAGGAGCCCAGACCCTACCAAGGGCTTTCCTGAAGATCTCCAGGTACCCATGACATAAAGGTCCATATCAGGAAATGTAGCCAATTTATCATCATAGTAACTGCAAAAATGTCACTGAGGTAGGGGATTCCTTATTGAAGAAAAAGGTTAACCTAATAGAATTCACTAAAATAAGTGGATAAACAATCACAAAATAGTTACTGGTCGGCTCTGCTCAAAGGTTAAATGACAGTTATTCAAACAAACCCTAAGTGTTTCCTTGCTAGAGGATATTGGAATACATTAAATTATGTCTTTCAGTGAACAATACTAAGAATAAACATATATATAGCGCTTACTGTGTGCCAGGTAATGCGCTAAGTGCTTTACAATTATTCTCATTTGATCCTCAAAATAACCCTGGGGGGTAGATGCTATTATTATCCCTATTTTACAGGTGAGGAAACTGAGGGAATCCAAAGTTAAGTGACTTGTCCAAGGTCACACAAGGTCACCGGTCTGACCTCAGGTATCCTCGATTCCACACCTAGTGCTCTTTTCACTGTGAGAGATTTTGTGCCCATGGAATGTGACAAAAAGCTTTTTGTGTTTTACTTATGAGAAGGGAAAAATGGGAGATTGCAAGAGAAAGAAAATATATTCATTTCCACTGTCTTCCCATTTGGTTTATAACATCAACTAAGTTCTCTCTCTTTATTTGTTAAAATAACAAGTGAGATAAAATGGATACATATTGGCTATTAGACACTAAGCAAGTCACTTAACTTCTTAGTGGCCCAGACAACTTTCTAAGTTAAAAAGTTTCGGAAAGTTTTCCAATCCACATTACTAGATGTAGTTTTCTTAGCAGGCAGATCCTTGAATTGATGAAATCACAAATCCAGGGACAGATATGCCAAGAAATAAAAATAATAATAAAAAAGAATTTTACTCCATATTTAATCTTTATTTGTATTTATTGAGTTGATAATATCAATCCAACGCAATATCACTTGGGAGGATTTTCCCCCATATAATTAGATGATTAGGTATTGTGAGTTTATTTCTTGAAAATGAAATACTCTTGTCTTTTCCTGACATTTTATCTATCTATCTATCTATCTATCTATCTATCTATCTATCTATCTATCTAGTTTCTATTTGGGTGATGACTTCTAATGGGGTTAGATAATTAGGTATTTACAATAATAGCATTCACAAATTATTCATTCTGTGGAGTTTGTGTACAGGTGACTTTTGCATATTAATGGATTGCACACAAAATAGTCCTCTAATTTCCTTTGGAAAGGTAGCTTGTATTCATGAAATACAGTTCCTCTTAATAGCTAAATAAAGATAAACCACTGAAAATATTAGTTAAAATAATTATAGAAACACAATGAAAAAATATACCTATAAGAAAACATTTAGAAGAAATTAATCAGAAAACATGCTGAAAAAAAAACCCATATCTGGAAATCTTCCAGCTCTGGTAATTGTATCTTAATGTGTTAAAACATCATATAGTTCTTCAAAGATGAATGCCTCCTTAGAGGTTAAATTCAATCAAAAGTGCTGCAATATATTTTTCTTGATTTAAATGAAACAGATGTTGCAATTATCACAACATAAAAAAGATACTTCGTTTTAATCTCCAAGAAAAGCATTGGTAAATACTTCCAATGAAGTTTTTTTCTGCACTGCTTGTTTTCTGTGTACTCCACAATATTTGTTTTTTTTTTCTTCTTCCATAAAAGACTCTCTAGGATGTTTAAAAACATATTTGAGTGATACAAGAGGGATACTTGTTTCTTCTCCATTCAAATATATGCTTCACAAGGTACAACTCCATCCCTTTATCTTCTTTATGATTCAGTCATTTTTTATTGAAATTTTGTCAGTGTTTCTTTGTCCCAGCTCCTGCCAGCCATGCTCAAATAGCTGACTTGAGGGGTTGAAAGAGATGTGACTGAACAGAATTTTAACTAGGGTAGAAGAACATCAAATGGTTTTTCATATTGTGAACAGGATTGCAGCAAACTATCTTATTCTACTCTTCCTTTTGAGCAGTTTATCCTGAAGCTTTAGAGGACCTTCAAATTCTAGTCATATCAGAATTTAGGGAACAGAAAGTAGCTCAAGTTGTTCTGAATAATTGTGAGGAAAACAAAACATTCAATATAATGAGTAATTGAATGCCATTCTCTAAGAAGTTAAAAACCAGACCTGTGCTAAGTTGGCACTGGGTGCATGTGTCTGGCAATTCTGCAGTAACATGCAACTCTTGGAAAATCTCAACATTATCCATTGTGCTCAGAGAGACTATGGAAGAAGCTATTTTAAAAATAGCTAAACAAATGAACATTTAGGCTTTTGCTTTGCTAAATAAGAGGAATTTAACCTCGCATTTCTTGGGCTAAGTTCAGAAAATTCCAATTATGTGTTATCTTAGAGCAGGCCACAGAAAATGCTACCCTAGTATGAGATGCTCTGAGGGTCAGATGTTAAAGACACTGGGAAAGACGTAAGCCAAGGCTTTAGGAGAGTATGTAGGTGCATCCATCCTCCTATTTTAAGAAACAGTGAGTACAGATTTAGGATGCTATTGTTAGGTGAGAGAGAAGAAATTAGCACTTGTGTGGGGAGTGGGAGAAATCAGGGAGTAGAGAGTAAAAGTGAATCTACGTAAGAGAAAAAAGAGAGAGGGGCAATACTTTGAAATGGTATTGTCACATATAAGAATCTAAGGAGTTTTGGGGAAAAAATATATATTAAGGGAGTCAATATGTATTAAAGATGGTAGTGCAGTACTCCAAATGCATGACAACTGGGTACTTGGTCTTAGGATCTGTGCTATGCTCTATCTTCCCATGGCCTCTGCTAGTAACATTAGTACTCGAGCTCTGCTGAGAAGGTAGGTCAGATTCTTTATTGCATGCTGGATATAGTATTTTTTTTTCTTGCTTTTGGTGAGGCAATCAGGGTTAAGTGACTTGCCCAGGGTCACACAGCTAGTAAATGTCAAGTGTCTGAAGTCGGATTTGAACTCAGGTCCTCCTGATTCCAAGGCCATAGTTCTATCCACTGCACCACCTAGCTGCCCCTGTATATTGAATATAAATAAACACTTTATTGTATGTTTTATTGCACACTGGAATGTCATTTTCTCTAGATTCTGCATAGGATAAGAGTGTGCCTGGGGCACAAGGGAAATTAGAGCATGAGACTGAAGGACCAGAATGACTCCAACTGAAGGTCTCTAAAACTGAGTATAGTTAAATATTTGTTTTGTGGGGACTAAACAGGTAGATTATTCTCTCATTCCTCCCCACTGAGATTTGAGAAGGAAGGGAAAAAATATTAAGTGCCTACTATGTGCTAAATAATTTTTGAATATTTTCTCATTTGTTCCATACAACAACCCTAGGAAGTAGGGGCTATTATTATGTCTATTTCACAGTTGAAGTCACTGAGACAAACAGAGGTTAAGTGACTTGCCCAGTGTAACACAGCTAGTTAAACATCTGTGGCTGCATTTGAATTCAGGTCTTCCAATGCTCTATCCACTCTGCTACCAAACTAGGTGAAAAGCAGCAATAACTAGTTACTATATTCCATCTCAGCTCTACTTTTTCCTAGTAACACACAAAATCTCATTAAGTTCCCATTATACTTATGAAGGATATGAAACACAGAGAGAGGGAATGGTTTTTGCCCAGTCCCCCAGCTAGTTAATTAATGGCAGATCTGGGACCACTTGAGACTAGAACCCAGGCTTCTGCATTTAATAGTGTTTTTTTCATGCCAGCACACTGTCTTCCCCAGAATATTAACTGTCATTTCCAGCTTTACACAGGAACAGAGAACTCTTAGTTCACAGGCAAATACTTCTTCAGGGGAATGTGCAGGTCTCTATATACCAGAAAAAAAAAATTCAAAAAGGAAGCTCTGGCTATGGAACACCAAAAATAGACTGAAATTCACCTTCATTTAGTAAAGATGAAGTGCCACTGGCATCTGAACATATTGAAAATAGGGCTCAGATATATACTTGAATCTGGGTCTAATCCTCTTCAGCATTCTAGTTCTAGTAGTACCATATGTCTTTATTTTCCTTTAGTATTTCTTTCTATGTGATATACGCACATATGTGTACCCACATATTTGTATGTATGAGTATGCACACACATGCATGTGGGTATAGGCATATGTGTATATGTTTATACATTATATATGTTACATAGAAAGAAGTACAAAATAAAAAATATATATGCATATATATATTCACTATATAGAATTAGTGTTCTAATTTTAGTGGAACCATATGTATTTTCTTTTAGTATCTCTTTCTATGTACCAAATATATACACACAAACAACATAGCCTCTACTACACACGTTAGTCACCACATGCATTTTATACACATGTATTTATATGCATAAATTATATTTGTGTATAGAGTGTGCATGTATGTTACATAGAAATACTATAAGAAAATAAAGACAAATGGTACCATTAGCATTAAAACACTAATTCTTCACATACATATGTATATTTATGTAGCCCTTCATAATCTCCTTATCACAACTCTCACTCTTACAGAAAAGTTGGGACTCTGAGCAAAGCTATATCTTCACCCTTCAGAGTTCTAGGGATTCCCCTGAGTGGGAGTATAGGGTGATTATTCTCTGATGGTGTGCTTTCCCAAATACCAATAACCAGTGATTATCTACACCCCTTCCCATTTCATTTTACCAATTAAAATCAATTAGATTTTACAAAGGGAAATTTACTGAGCAGCCATGGCATGAACAAAAGCACAAATCAGTATCACAACACCCCGGGATGCAGTTTCCCCTTTATCATCTTGATTCTTTAGCAGAGTATGTGCAAACTTAAAGCAGTTTCTACAGAGTACTCATCCCCACAAAGTTCATTTTCAAATGAGAAATAGTCATAAGTCACTGTTGCTCTCTCTTGCCTTCCTTGTATCCCCTTCTATGCTGGATCAAGTTGGTAGTTAGATATGTTGCTATTTATCAGGCTCAGCTGTCTGCAAAATCTCGTACAGACTATAGCTCCCTAGATCTCTGGTGGCTCCTTCTCTTGACCTTTTTTTAGAGCCCACAGGGTTTCAGTCTATTCACCTAAGAGCAGGAAAGAATACAAAGAACAGAGTCAGAAGCAAGGACAAAGCTCATGGACCACATGGCAGTGTCCCAAGGTTGGAGGTGGGGCAGGGGAGGTAGAAATAAAATCCTGAGGTTTCTATCCCCACCCTGAAACGAAAAGATTCCTCACCTCCATACTCAAATGTATTTAGGGAACCTATAGGACCTTTCATCTGGTTATTACCAATTCCAGCTCAGTAGTCAATCTAAAGGTTCCTTTTCTTCACATAGTGAGCACTCTAGGAAAAAAAAATATCTGTACATGACCTGGAATCCTAGGGAGGATTGTATCAGGCAGAGCCTTTTACCCTTGCACATAAAGAAGGGGTTCCCATTAGCTAGACCAATGTTAGTTAAACATATATATATATATGTACATGTATATATACACATACACACACATATATACATGCACAGGTATATATGTATATACATATATGCACATGTATGTATGTGTATAGGTGTATAAACATATATGTGTATGTATATATTATACATGCTGTCTGCATCTTTCATGCTATTGATTTCATGTATGTGTGTGTTTGTATGTGCATATATTTATATGTAAGATGTATACTCATATTATTCAAAAGTTACTTTCTTCTTATTTTCAAGTGTCTTATTAAGAAATCATGAGAAGCAGTTAACATAGACAATTGAAAAATCAATCCCTTTAGAACTTTGTCATAGGTAATCTTTACCCCTTTTATCTTTTGAGAAATTTGTGCCACAGGAATGCTTAGTGCTTTTTCAAAGGTGTGGAATAAAGACTGCTGGTACCATGGGACCTAGGGCACTGAAGAGGACAGGACCCAGGCTCAGTTTGATCCAACCACCTAAGCTTCTGTTTTCAATACTCTGGGATGCCAATAGCACTTCATCAACTAATGGAAATGAAGTTCAATCTATTCTTGGTACTTTGTACACAGTGCTTCCTTCTTTTGAACTTGATATTTTCTTTCTAAATTGTTTTTGGCTTTGGTTGATACTTCAGACATAACCTAATATGAAAACAATGAGGCAAAAAGTCCAGGTTCTACACTCTTAGACATTTGTATACTTTTTTGCAACTTGGTAACTTTGACTTCAGTGTTGGTAAATTTGAAAAATCAGTAATTTGCTCTATTTTGTTCAAACTTTTATAAGTGAAAAACAAATTTTTAAAATTCTGTTTTATGCTCAAGGAAACAAAACACTCCACAGCCTTCCAAAAGTGACACATTTGGCTTAGTTGTGTTGTCTGAAGTATATGGAGGGTTTTTGTTGTTGTTTTCTTTTGTTTTTAGTAAAGCCAGGAAAATTTAGATTAAAAACCAGGTGTGAATTTATTTCTAGAACCTGGAGATACTTATTAAAGTAAAACAATACAAGCCATCCTTCGACTTTCAAAGATTCCATGTATGTCCAGATGGATTTCCCAATGGGATGGGCCCCATTTAAGAATAAGTCATCTCTGGGGCATTATATTATCTTTATCCTAATAGGTCAGGCAACAGGTATGAAGAGGCAAAAATAGGCTAAAATCACCAGGTCACTTTATCACTAAAAAGGGTCTGAAACATCTGTCTCTAAGATCCAGATTCCAGTTAGTTGAGGAGGTTTGGGAAAATGAGGCTACCTAGCAGAGTTTGGGAAAGGTGTAATCCTAGAATAAATGTTGCTTTGGTGGTAGAGATTGCTAAGGGTGTATGTGTGTGTGTGTGTGTGTGTGTGTGTGTGTGTGTGTGTGTGTGTGTGTGTACATATATATGTGTGCATGGTTTCTCACATAATTAAAGAAAAAATCAAGAAACATGGCCCTTTTTCAGATTTTTTAAAGACACTTTTTACAGACAATTTTATGCTTCAGGTTCTCTTAGTTTTGAATCCTGAAATTCTTTAAGGGAAGGACCCCCTCCCCACCTCAGAAAATAGGAACTGTGTCAAGAGAGACCAGGACTTTTGCATATGCAGGGGAAAACAATAGTGCTTTGGGAGATAGTGGCTGGGGTTTAGGATATTTAACATGGAAAAGTTATATAACATGGAAAAGCTATAAGGATGTGGATTTTCAAAAAATCAATTTTTTAGGAGGGTCAACTTTGGCTTTCCCCCCTTTTTGTATTGTTCTTTACCTCTCTACCCTAATTGCCCCAGTGAAAATTTTCTAAAGAAAATGTTATGTATCTCTGTACTTTATTCTTTTTGAGCTTGGGGAAGTCCAAGTGAAAGAACCTTCTGTCCTCCATAATTATGTCTATCTATTCCTTGATTATATTATTTGAACTTAGCTTGAGGATTTAAAGGAGAATGGAAAACGCACAGGAATAGAAAAAGTCACATGACATCAAATGTACAATCATGAGGCAGCATGAGTCTGAGAGGGAACTGATGGGACCCTAATGAGAGAAATTTGTGCTTCTGTTTCTACATATGCTTTCTTCAGCCATTCTTTCTAGGTTGATTACACAGGTATCTCCCTTTTTCACTCCAGACTCCAGCCAAATTAGTCTTCTGTCATTCCCTTGTGTGTGAACTCTTCAATTCTCAACTCTTTGTCTTTGAACAGATTCTAACCCATTCCTCCAAGGCCATTCCTTCTCAAGTGTCCCTTTTGGAGCCCCTTTCTGACTTCAAAGCTCAGTTATTGTCATCTCAATGAGGTCTTTTCTGATTTTAGTGTTTACCCTGTAAACTTGAAATCACATTATATTTAGTTTATATGTATCCATTATTTACTTATTTATGGACGTGAACACAGCATTTCTCTAGGGTGTGAACAAAGAGGTAGTATTGCATATTGGATAAAGAATTGATCTGAAAGCCAGGAAGACACAGGTTCAAGTCCTGCTCCTTGGACATACTGGCTACATAACTCTAGTTTACCTCTAACAGCTCTGACATTTCTCCAAGACTATATATCACTGATAGAGGGTATTATTTTCACTCCCAAGTTCCCCATATCAATTAAATCTTATGTCCAGTCCCTTTTCCTATGAAAATTTTTTATCCTTCAATAAACTGCAAGCTCTCACATTTGTATTTCCAGCACTAAACAAAGTACATGGTATATAATAGGCGCTTAATAAATATGTGTTGATTGATTTGCATATTCAAAGATCTAATGGTACATGAGACCACCCAATTCACAAATGCTTACACATCCTCTATAAATCTATGATTAAGCCTTCTCAAATTGATCGAATTATTTCTCTTGTTTGAAGAATGCAAGACACATTTTCCTGTAGGAGGTCATTTGTAATTGCTTTATTGAGTCATTACAAAGGAAGAGAGACAGATCTTTGCCATTAAAGCTCATTGCATCACTCCCTGCCTTTTTCTCTTCTGGTCCTTGTCAGCCCTGAGATAACCCTTGGTGGTCTCATTCAGTGGCAATGTAGGATAATGCTAGCAAATTAATGTTGTGCAGTAGAACTTTTCGCAGGCTCCTCATCCATTATTGAATAATTTTTCATAATATAGAGCACTTCCTAAGTCAAACAAAGCAGCAGTACAGCCTAGTGAACTGCTATGTTGAGTGCATTTTGGTTTATTTTTCTGGTGAAAAAATAAACTATTACTTTGACTAATAACTCTGGTGGAATGTGGGTCAAGATTACCATTAAGTATTCTCTGCCAAAAGAAATGGATATCACAATTCTCTCTAAAGCACACAAAAGACATCTTAGTTCACATGAAGAGATTTTTGGGCCTGGCATGTGTCATGAATGAAAATCTTTCAAATATCCAAAGTGGAAGAGAATCATTTAAATTTCTTCTTTCTGGAAAATGTACAAACACCATGAGATTTGTTATCAAAATACTTTTTAATTTAGAAGAAAAAAGTTTATATTTATGTTTAGTCTTAATGTGTCATTTAATATTTTAAGCTAACTTGAGAGAAAAAATGCTTGAAGATATAGATCATGTCATATTATCTCAGCCTTTTTTGAAAGTGAAAATGTCCATTCCAAATGAAGTTTATTCTAAAGGTCATTTACCTGCTAAAGCACAATAAGATTCAACCCCCCTCCCCCACTACTACCTTCCTTTGCCACCATCTTTCTTTCTAGCTTTCTTTTCCCCTTCATGTTTCCTTGGACCAAACATTATTGGACCTGACACAGAGTAGGTACTATACAAATAC
The DNA here is from genome assembly GCF_003287225.1 of Phascolarctos cinereus. NCBI lineage: Eukaryota > Metazoa > Chordata > Mammalia > Diprotodontia > Phascolarctidae > Phascolarctos > Phascolarctos cinereus. The sequence continues at coordinate 400,220,000 of NW_027555847.1, forward strand.
TTAATTGCTATAGGAAATGCTATAGTTGACAGTCTTATTGGCATAGTCTTGTATGCCATAGTCTACTCTAGACATTCCTTATGCATAGATTTTTCACAAATATCACTTACAATATTTCTTTGCACAGGGAACACTGGAGTTAGAAGGATTTTTCTTTACTCTTTAGAACCTTGACTGGTACTCAAACAGTTACAGGCTGTGTTGGGGGCAATAGCTTACCTCTTCTACCCTGAGATTAGGCCAGTTTTCCCTTAAAAAGAATTAAGACCATCCTCCAGACAGAAATAAAGGCTCAGATTATTGACATCTTTTCTCATCACCTGAGTACAAATCAGTCACAGAGCACTCTAGGTGCTCTCTGGTGCGTGGCTGGATAACCACAATAGGCAACTCAGAGGCAGGGGATCTTTGCTCAGTGGAATCAGCTTGGAGTAGTATCCTTGGTGCATATGTTTATTGAATAGTCTTCTCCTGCTGTGGCTAAGTAAATCTCCTTTTGTTAAGGGGAAGGGAGGAAAAGCTGAGTAAAAATTTGTATGGTACCTACTATGTGTCTAGCACTGTGTTAAATGCTTTACAAAATATTAACTCGCTTTATTTGATTTGTCATTGTTAATTGTTGAAAGATCCATGAGTACCCATTTCAATCCAATATGCCAGGCAGTGCTTGGCATGTAGTAGGAATGCAATAAAAGTTTATTGGTATTTTTTTAAAAAAGCATTTTCTTGATTTTTTCCTGTTTTCCTATTCAATTTTCCTTTATCCATAGTGAAATGGCTTCAGTGTTCTTATATTTTATTCATTAAAACTTTTTCCTAAGCAATCAGTTGAACAACTGAATAAGTTTTGTATGTTGAAGATCAAATGTCTCTATGAGTAATTTTCTGTCTTCTTTTGAATAGACTTTTATTTAGAAAGTTTAGCTAAACAAGTCCTAAATGTTTATTAGTCATTTAACAAATATGCTTATGGTACTTTCTCTATGCCTATGCACTTTGGGGCCCATGGTTTAAAATTTTGAGGGAAAGATGTGACATGCTTGAATAACTTCACAAATGATGAGGATAAATTATGAAAATTTATTTTGTGATATGCTAAAATTGCAAAATTCTGCAAATATTTTACTTACCTTCTGAAATATTAAAGAAAAAATGGAAAAGTTCCACTTATTTTTCTTTTAAATCAATTACCTGTGTGACCTTGAAAAATTCACTTAACCTTTTTGGGCCTCCATTTACTCATAAGATATACAGAATTCCATGATTGGGCTAGATGATGTCTAAGGTACTTTATAGGTTTAAATCTATGATTCCTTTTTCCCTATAGCATTTTGTTATATTTTGAGGAAAATAAAGACATACTCTTCTAATTTTGTTATATGATAATAAGTCAAGGAGCATTAGTCTCCAAGGAACTTGAAATGAGGATCAACAAAGGACAATAGAGAAACTTATAGAGAGCTGGAGCAGGCTGCATCACATTATTGGTAGGAAATTATGGAAAAGTTATGTAAAGGACATCATCATAGCAGTAGAATGGATTATCATAAATTTAAAAAAAAGATGACCTGGCTATCAGAAATAAGAGATAACTGATAGGCAACCTTGGTGCTCTATTGGTATCCTCTTTAGCTTAAGTGAACTTGAGGAACATTCATTCAATTCAATCAATATTTATTAAGCACTTACAAAATGCCCAGCTGGAACTACAAAAAGAGACAAAACAGCCCCAGTGCAAACATCTGGAAAGACCTGGACAAGAGTTTACAGGTTGGCTGGCATAGATGGGTTATGATATACATTTTTTGGAGTAAACACATCAACATTTTAAGATTCATTATAGTTTTGGAGAATAAAGGGAAATCTAATGATGATTTGTCTTGGAATGTTAACATTTTAGGATCAGAATGAATTGCAAAGATTATCTAGTTCAGTCCCCTAATCTTAGAGAGGAGAAAACTGAGGTTAAGACTGTTGAAATCCCTTAACCAAGGTAATAAAACAAGAATATGAATGACCCAGAACTAAAACTCAGGTCTTTTAACTCCCAGTCCAGTGTTCTTACAATGGCTACTTTTGGTACCCTTTCTTTTCTTTCCTATTTTTCAGTAAGTTCATGTTACCTTTGTGAGTGTCTCTAATTTGGTCTCAAATTCCCTTGTTTTTCTTCTATCTATTTAGGTAACAATTAATGACCCTGATGACTTTGGCCAACTAACTACCCATGGATTATTTAAGGACTTCCTCATCTTTTCTTACTTAATCTTTATTATTTTATTTTATTTTTTACTCTTAGGGTAGCTAAGAGAGAGAGAGAGGTCAAGATCTTTGGCTCTATACCCGATGTGTCTTTTTGACAGAACATTATGTTGGCTTTCCAGATGCAGCCTTGAGGTCGTGAGTGTGCCATGACTTTTCAGACCTGAACTTTTGTTCCTCATACTGAGAAATTTGGATTCCATTTCAGGGCTGTCATCTTTCTTACAAATACACAATGTGGATGTTCCAGAAATTTTGGGTATCTGGGCCTGATCACAAAGGTGTTCTTATCCTTATAAGGGAAATAAAAAGTTGAACTTCTCAAATATGTTAGCTATCATTAGGTTGGAAAATAAAGACCAATTTATAGAATAACATAATCCTCCTCTTCTTCCTCCTCACCATCATTAATAAGAAGGAATAGATGACATATCGTCATTGCAGGAGGTTCTGAAATATACAGGTTCTGGAATAGATGGGTAAAATGACCAAGGATTTATTTAAGTAAATTTATACCTCATCTTTCTTTTACTAAATGCACATGCACACACACACATGCTATAGTTTGTCTTTGTGGTATTTAATTGTGATGAAATGCTATTTAGCTATAAGGAATAAGGAAGGAAATGGTTTCAGAAAAAAATTAAAGACATATTTAAACTGATACAGTGAAGTGAGCTGAACCAGAAGAATATTCTATATAGCACTAACAATATTGTAATGATGATCAACAGTGAAAGACTTAGCCACTCTAATCAATACATTCATCTAAGACAATTCCAAAGGACCCTGACGAAAAATGCTATCCCTTTCCAGAAAGAGAGAACTGATAAACTTGAGTACAGAATGAAGCATATTGTTTTTTACTCTATTTCTCTTGCTTTTTTTGCAATATGGCTAATATCTAAATATGTTTTGCATGATTTCACATGTATAATGAGTATCATATTGCTTGCCTTCTCAATGGATGGGGAGTGAATGGAGGGAGAGACAATTTAGAACTAATTTTTTAAAAAATGTTAAAAATAATTAATTAATCAAAAACCACACTACCATTGTTTCTGAAAAGGTTACACCAACAACTACCTTGGTATTACATTCACTATCCATGTAACTGCCCATTCCAAAATGCTCTTCTGTAGCCACTATGATATGTGTTATCTTCCCCATAAGAATGGGGAAGTCCTTAGGACAAAGATTGTCTCATTTTTCTATTTGTATACCCAGTACTTAGCATAGTAACTTCACATAGTAAGTACATAATAAATGCTTTTCAGTCTTTCATTCATTCAATGGAAATAGACTAATACTAATTAGCTTATCAAAAATTACTCACATACATACATGCATTTCATATGATAAATGTAGGTCTCTAGCTGATAAAACATGCATTTTGAGATTCCATGTGACTGAAATCCAGAAGAGAAAAATGCTATCAGAGTGAAGTCCTGTAGCTTGTATACTGTGGGGAAAAGATTCAGATGAAAAGTTATGTTGATAAAATTCTGAACAGTAGGCTTGAAGTTACCTTAAACGAGGGTAGCTTAGTGCCACCTAGGAGAGTCCAAAATGAAGTTCTTCTCTGACCCCTCCACAAGAAGTTCAATAGGGCAGGGTATGTTAGTGCCTGAAAAAAAAAAAAGGAAAAGAGCTTATATGATTTTTCTTTCTATTTGTCCATTTTTCTTCTGAGTAATGCAGAGGGAGAATTGATAATTTGCCTACCTGGGACTTTTCTGAGAGTAATAAAACAGGAAAAGGTAGGATTTTTCCCCTTCTAAAGTCATTTAGAAAAAGTATTTATGAAACAAAAGAGAGAATTTATAAGTTCTGATCAATAATTCTGGACCAAGCGTCTTCATCAAAGGTAGGCAATTCCCTGGCACTTCAAATTTGGCTGTGTAAACTATACATAGGTCAGCCTAGAAGCAGGAGAGTTACAAATAGAAACAGGAAAACCTTGATCTATTTAGCATAGGTGGGACCAAAAGCTTGTTAACAGAGAAAAGTAAATACTGCTGGCAATGCAGACTTCTAAAAGCCAGGCTTTCCATTTACAACACATTTGTTTAATTAAGTACCAAGTTCCCTGCTGCTGCATTTATCAACATCAGATGCAAGTGGCCAGAATCAATTATTTACCAAAAGATCCCTAAACAACTGCAGTAAATATTTACTGTCTCAAATTTCAAGTGTTACTCAGAGTATAGCTGACTGGCTGGCCTGCCTTAGTGAAATAATCTACTCTTATTAATCTAGGAATATTTGTTCAGGCAAACAGTGACCTGCATTTCGTGGACCTAACCTATATGCTGGCCTTGCCTTCCAGAAACCATTTGTGACTAGGTGCTGTAGAGGCCCACCTTCATGAATACTTATACTTTAAAATGAGCCTCGGGAATCCCAGTACAAACAAAAGCCTGGCTGGGCCCAAGATAGTAAGACCCTTATCTAAATGGGATAATAACCTCAGTATTTAGTAACATTAGGATGCTGGAGCAAATGGATTTATAATAAAGCTGATTCTGACTTACTGGAGACTAAAGACACAATGGCCTTTGCATAGACACTTGTATGTGGCTGAATTGCTTGTCCCATCATTTAAAAGAGTAAGGAGTGCATGCTTCAAATAAATTATTTTAAAAGATAGACTTCCCATAGTCTTTAATAGAGTACATATTCCAAGTAACACTAATAACAGTGTTGTATGTAGCAGAGGGACAACAATAAATTAGAGTCAGTGTTGACAAAGACAGGAGAAGGCCATTTAAATGATTCTGTCTGTTTCTAAGCTTCCTTAATTCTCCATATCCAACCCCCTCCCCAGTCCTTCTTATTTCTTGGATTTCAATAAAAAGGTTCAACTGTTTCTCTCTCTCTCTCTCTCTCTCTCTCTCATTTATTTATCCATTTTTCAATGATGATCCTTTGCAACATTGTTTTCTTCTTTAATAAATGAAACAGATACCCATGATTTTGCTTTGTCATTATGAGGAATATACCTTACATTTTTATACCATTTTTTCATTTATTTGAAGAACAGACTGACTGAATTTTACTCAGTCATTCAATCAAGGATTATTTAATTGTTTATGGAATGCCTACGTCCAAGCGGGTGAAATACATATGTGGTTCCTGCTCTCCAGGAGATCACAATCTAGTTGGGAAGATAATGTGTGTGTGTGTGTGTGTGTGTGTGTGTGTGTGTGTGTGTGTGTGTGTGTACACATCTTATATATACATATGTATATATACACACACCATATATATGAATATACACACATATATTTCTTAAGTATACATTTGTGTACATTTATATTATACCTTCTTATATTACATTCATTATAACAAATGTACATTTATATTATATCTTCATATAAATAGATGTAGATGCAGATGTCTTCAGTGTGGGCTTCAGGTTTCAGTTTGCTCAGTTGTAAAATGAGGGATGTTGGACTAGACTAAGCTAGAGGGTCTTTAAGGTGCCTTTCCTTTGTAGACCATTTGAGATAGCCTTGAAAGTTCACGAGGATTTCAGCAAGTGGAGTAGAGCACAGGGTAGTAGTATTCTAATTAAGTGATTGATTGCAGATGGAAGGAAAAATGTCAGCATAAGGCAATTATGAGAAACCACAGTGTTCTAGGTAGAGAGAGGATAATAATTTGTACTGAGGTGATGGGGTTTTCATTAACAAATATAAAATGCAAGAATTCAAAGGATAAAGACATTACCAAAAACTTTTTAAACTTTGGTTTTCATTAACAAATATAAAATGCAATAATTCTAAGGATAAAGGCATTACTCAAACCTTTTAAACATTGTCAGTGACAGAATAAAGAGAAGAACCCACATTTCTTAACTTCTAATCTGCTGTGGCTTCCAGTACATATTACACCTCTCACCCCAGGTTTGGTGTATATAGATAGGTTCCTTCTCTCTGGCCAAATCCTCATTACGACTAATGTGGGCGTGGTAGAGGTAGGATAAAAATGAAACATACTTCACATTTGGGCAATGAGGGAGTAAGGGATTGACTTAGCTAAAATATTTTCTACTTATAAGCTAAAGACCTGGGACATATAATAGCTAGAAGAATGGAAGGCTATTTATATAGGTAGTGAAAGAATTAACAGAAAAGAGAAATTAGGACACTAGAAATGTTAGGAACGTTAAGGAGTCAGTAGGACATATGCTATCTTTTCCACTGCTAATATTCATGATTCCACTGACCTCTTATTATTGGGGGGAGGTTTAAGTAACATGGATAAATTTAGTCTATATACGCAACATATTATTCATATGCTATAGGCACCATAATTAAATATGTCAGGAGAGGGAAGACACAATTGTTCCTTCCTTTAGTTCAGTTGATGTCATCATAGAATATAATCACAAAAGTTGCAATTTTAATGTGTAAACAAGGTCTAAAACCTGTGTTCCCATGAGGTTGGGGCCCCTTTATAATTAAGTCAAGAAGGGAATCACATTGGACTAGTTGACTGAACAAATAAGCCTTAATTCTAAGAATTTGAAATAGCTAAGTAATGAATAAATGTCAGCAGTAGAAGGGATTGTAAAACACATGACTGTAGAGGAGACCATTGTTGGTGAGAGGAAGGAATTTCCCATCCACTCCATCTCAGCCATGTAGCTTTAAAGGAGAGGTATGGGACCTATAGATATGCCATGGACACAGAGACACATAGCATTGTAATACTGCCAGCCTGGACCATGCACAAGATAAGGCTTATGGTTGTGAGGAGGACTATGATCAGTCTACATCTATTCTTCATGTAACTTGATTAATCTATTATGTTGCAGGGGAAACTGGAAAAGTATGGAAACCATACTGGTGTTTGACTTTGTAAGATATGATATGTTACTGGATATGTTCATTGATACATGCGATAATTGCTAAATATGTTGGTACAATAAATAAATAAATACATTTATCTGTTAGTTGTACATATTTAGCTGTTCATCTATTTGCATGTATTCTTCTATTTATGCATTTCTATCATTGTATAGACTTCCTAATATTATTGCATTCTTTTTATGCATTTTTACTTGTATGGTTACGCATGTTCTGTTGTGACAGAGACTAAGGAGAGGGAGTGGACCTGTGACTTCTTTGATATAAAGAATTCTCTGATAAGTAAACTCTAGAATAACTATCTATAAATGCATGTTACCACCTTCTCTGCAACTTACTGTTGTAGTATCTTCAGATAATTTATTCTAAATATAATTTAGACATATAACTAGAGAGTCTAACATTTAGGACCATGGACAAATGCAACCAAAGACAATCTGATTGATTTGCTGATGAGTGCAAATATTTAAGAAGAGAAAAACAGAAAAGGAACAATTGTATAACTTAATTGTAAAAGATTCCTATTCTCTGGGAATCTCTTTCTGAGGTACAAATGCATTCTTTGAATTGGGTGGAAATGGAACAATATAATTGGATGAAGAATGATAGACCACATGTCAAAGTGACTTTTAAAAAGTGAATTCTGTTAGTCCAGGAGAGAGACTTGAAGAAGAATCCAAATCTTGACAGTACTTGCAGAAGATGCCTGGAGTTTGAGAATGGGAAATTGTAAGAAGCCACTTGGAAACTGGAAAAGCACAAATGTAGGCACTAATTAAACCACTGCAATGAAAGGGGCTATGACTGGGAACAAAGCTGTTAGTCCATTCAGGCATGAAGCATGATGGGAAAGAAACTGTCTTGCTGGCTATCCCTATACTGTTTACCCACTATGGGCGCTGATGCAGTGTCCTGTATCTCTTTAAACTCCTTAAGCTCCTTTATGATGGCTTGAAGTCTTTCCCCCTAAGTATGATGGTGGGAAGTTTGTTAATCTTTCATTGTTTTAAATGTTTACTTTGTCTTTATAAATGTGGTAACCATTGTTGATTGCTATTCAGTGCTGTACTTATTGATAACACAGTTGGGATGGAAAAAAAATGAGAAGGCAAACAATCTCAAAGAAGAGATATAGATCTAACACTGAGATGTTTTGCTGAAGGTGCTATCTCTGGTGGGGGCTGACAGTGAACAGAAAGAAAGATAAGAGAATTATAGATCCTTTGATACTACTTCCCAGAGGAGAGGAATGTTCATTCTGGGAAATCCCATCTAGGCAATAAGTCCTTGGTAGGGTGAGGGGAAAATATAAATGGTTAGAAAACCCAAATTACCATATCATCCCTTTAGCACTACAACAAAAGAATCACAGAATCTCTGAGTGGTACGGCACTTCAGTGACCCACATCAGAAACAATCCTGTATTATGGCATATTTGACAAATATTCATCCAATCTTTGCTTAAAGATTTACAATGAGGGAGGAACACACTAAATTCAGAAAGAGCCCATTTCACTTTTGGAATCATCCCTGTTTCATTTGTATGAGAAAATAATTCAGATCTCTTGCTCTACTCACATGAGCCAGCAATTTGGACACAGAAAGACAGCATGTAATTATTTTAATTATTTCAGTATTTCTGTGATTGGTGTTTCTCGGTGTAATCACATTATTTAATTATTTTTACTAATAACCTTTTATTTCGACAATTCAATTGATCCAAATAAGCAACTCTCTCCATAGCACTGTGCAAATAAAAAGAAAAAAGAAAAAAAATCAACATCACCCCTTCTAAGCACACAAGGCAAAAGAAACAAAGCAAAACAAAGGCTCTAAATGTTCCTAATGGAGCAAATGGAACTGATAGCCCATTTTGCTTTCTACTGTCCAAGTTTATCATTTAACAGAAAAGAAGGGAGTGTGTTTTAACCTCAGGTGTCTTCAAACAGTGTAGTAGATCTTTCAATTAATGGCCAATGTTTTGTATAAACCTAGTAGCAGGATCCTTGTATAGAAGGGTACAAATGATTTAGTAACTTTTCTAGAAAAAATCTAAATTGTTTTCCAAAATGTACTGATACACAATTCCCCCAATGCATTAATGAACATTGGTGTGCTTCTGTTTCCAAAGTGCCTGCAACATTGTTTTCATTTAATAAAAATAGCTAACATTTGCATAGGGCAAACTGCTTTACACATGCTAACTAATTTGATCCTTACCACAATAGCACCATTATTAGCTCCATTTTGCAGATGAGGCACAGAACAGTTGCATCACTTGCCTATGGTCAGATAGCTGGCAAGTGTTTGAGGTAGGATTTGAATTCAGGTCTTTCTGACTCTTAAATCTTGTACTTTATCCATTGTTCCACCTAATTGCCCATGTTTGCCAATTTTATGATTGTCTCTTCAGTTTCCAAGCATATGACTAATATTTGTCCTATGTAATCATACTAATTTAAAATATTTTATCTTTTAAAAAAATCAATAATCATGGTTAATGTTACCATGCCAAAAGAATTCCTCTATAGTAGAAGAAGGGTAATGGTTGAGGGTAATGGCTTTATTGTGTTGGATCTTTATCTTCCTATGAAATCGATACATTTTCAATTTACAAAAAGTCATAATATATGAATGAAAAATGATGTTTTTTGCTTTTTGTTCTTTTGGAAATACTATAATAGCCTATTCTTAATGTCCTACCACATCAGAGAAACAGGAAACCAGAGAATCACTTAACTTATCCCTTCTGTCTGATCATTTGACTAGTTCTCCTGGTTCTATTCACTTTGCTCTGCATCAGTTTACAGAAATCCTTCCAAGTTTCTCTGAATTCTTTATATTTATTATTTCTTATGATGCTATAATATTCCATTTTATTTATGCCATAAGTTAGTCAGTCACTCCCCAGTAGATGAAGTCATCCACTTTGTGTGTGTGTGTGTGTGTATCATAACATTATATGTATATATAGATATATACATATACAGAGATAGATAGATATACACATATGCATATATATCATTACTATCCTAAAAAGTACTAACACATACATGGTATGTATGTATGTATGTATGTAAGTATGTATCTATTCTTTAAAATCTTTCCTCTATCTTAATGTCCTTGGCGTATATGACTAATAATGATTTGACTGGGTTAGGGTATATGTATAATTTAATGACTTTTCTAGGATTATTCTAAATATTTTTTTTCTTGAGTAGTTGAACTAATACACAGCTCCACCAACAGTGTATTACTGTGTCAGTCTACTTGGAACTCGTATAACATTTGCCATCTCACTTTTTATCAATTTGCCAATCTGATGGGTGTGAGGTAAAAACCTCCACATGTTTTAATTTGTGTATCACTTATCATTATTGATTTGGAACATTCTTTTATGGAGTTGCTGATAGTTTGCATTTTGGTCTTTTGAAGACTTCCTATTCATAATATGTTCCTTTAAAGGGAAACAAATATGATGAATTATTTGGGAATATGTATATTATTATGTAATTCTTTGAAAGAAACATTGGAACCAAGGTAATATTTCAGAAGAAGTTATGAGCACCTGTACTTAATAGACAAAATGGAATATTAAAACTGAAAGGGATATTATTTTAGAGATTCAGGATGCCGGTGGCTTAGAGAAATTAAAGCTATATGGTTAGAGTTCAGGTCTCATAACTACTAATTCAAGGTTTTATCTTTGAAATTGAAATACTGTATTTTTTTTCTAATTTTAAAAAATGGCTCTGAACTATTTCTCTGTATTATTATTAGCTCAGTTTCAATGTTTCAGAGGTTGAATTTGCTTTTGTCAAATGAAATTATTTGTAATATTTTTGTTTCCCAAGACTTTTTAAACCTAGATTTATCTTATAATAATCTTTTTATGATCAGCATTAAAATATCTGATAACTATGATGTATATTTTCTTTTGAAGGAACCCAGAACTGAAACTTTAAGTGTATAGAAACATTTAGTAAAAATGAATTTTTGACGAAGGGTATGCAATGTTTTGACAAAACCAAAACCCAGCTGGATTTATTCATCCTATGTTTAGATAAATTAAAACAATCTGCCTGTCATGTGTTTCTCTAACCTTTGTTCCTTTGCTGTTCTTACATATAAATTTGTTGCCCCAAGTTAGTGCCCTCTGAGTCTGCTTAGGAAGTCAGTCAGTAACATCCTCCACTGATGTGAGTGAGGCAACAGGGATCTGGGTCCCCTTTATTGGCTGTGTGTTGTAACCAAGGGCCTGTTTGTTCAATAGCTTACCCAGGGTAACTCCTAATGTGGTGTCCAAGTAGTGTATTTGACCTCATGAATTCAGGAGTCAAAGCTTGTGTTGATGCTGATTAACTTAACCTGGCCTTAAATTTCAATGAAACTGGTTTCAATTAAGTCACCACCTGAAGGCCTTGCCTCATTTATAGGAGATGGAGAGATCTAGTCTGAACTCCACAAACAATCTTGGGGAACTCTAGTTTGCTAGCTTGGGGAATTTTTTTTCTTATATTCTCTATGTGGGAAGAACTTTTCCCCTGTCTGATGCTCCACTACATATTGTCCTAGAGTATCACTTTGCTGCAGCCAGGATGTCACTTTCTAGGTATGTAAACAAACCTGCTTCTATATGATAACTTGTAATGGGTGAGTCACTTTAGGGGGCTGAACAATAGATGAAAGAGGTGAAGGTGAATCCCTAGTTTCAGAGATAATGGGAGTAAAAGGAGAACATTGAGTGAATTTGTAAAGGATAAGTTAGCAGACAGCCTTCTGCAAAGGAAGAAAACTGATGAGACCTATGACTTAGAGAATCAAGTAACTGCCAGCCATCCTGGAATTTAGTGTAATGCTAAGGTTATGGAACAGGGTGGAGCCGACCTGGAGAACTAGGCAAAAGGACTTCTTTGTGGTTGAGAGAAATTAATTAGAGCTTTATCTAGAGGTGGAAAATAAAAGGAAGGAATTTCTTTTTTTTATAATTGTCCTCTTCTCCTAGGGAATAAACATTTAATTCACAATACTCCTGCTATGTTCTAGGCACTACACTAAGCATTTTTTTACAAGTATTATCTTATGTGATTCATACAATAACCCTATGAGGCAGGTGTTATTATATCTCCACTTTACAATTGAGAAAACTGAGGCAAACAGACTGTCTGAGAATCACACAAGTAGTAAATGTTTGAGGTCAGATTTGAACTTAAGTTTTCCTGATTCCACACCCGGCATTCTATCTGCTGCACCATCAGTTGCCTATAATAATTATTATTGTAGCTGTTATGATAATTTTTTTGTTGTTGTTATCATCATCCTCATCAGACATCTTGAATAACCAGAAAGAGAGAATCATGGGGTTGGGAAGAAGTTGGGCTTATGGATGCCTGGACAGAGACAACTGGAGCTAAGAAAACTGTCTCAGTTTCCTCATTATCTCAACTATTGCAAGTAGTATGTAGCCTGTAATTGTCTATGCAGACATAAGGTCATGGAATTATGGACTTGGATATGAAGAGAGAGAATGTTGTTCAGCAGAAAGCTTACTGAATTTGGGTCAGACAACCTCTAAATCTCAGGATTTATGCCCCCTTTCATGCTTCCTGAATCAGAGCTTATTTAAAATTTGGCTTCAGGTAAACAAATGTAAGTGTAACCAGACTGGTGAAGGGCCTTGATTCCATGTAGTATGAGCACCAGTTGGAGTTACCAGACATGTTACTTTGGTGAAGAGAAGACTTGGGGGTGGGAATGATACACATATTCATTTTTTTTTTTGGAGGGTTATGATGTGGAGGAGTGATGAGACTCATTCTGATTGGCCCTAGAGGACAGAACTAATGACAATGGAAGGAAGCAACAGAGGCAAAATAGGCTTAACTTCAGGCTTTCAAGTTGACTTCAGATGAATCTTCCTAACAATTATCATTCAGTCATTTTCAGTCTTTTCCTACTCTTTGTGACCCCATTTGAGGTTTTCTTTGCAAAGATACTGGAGTGGTTTGCCATTTCCCTCCCTATCTTATTTTTTACAGATGAGGAAACTGAAGCAAACAGGGTTAAGTGACTTGCCCAGGGTCAGACAGCCAGTGTGTAAGGCCAGATTTGAATTCAGGTCTTCCTGACTCCAGGCCCAGCCCTTTATCTACTACACCATCTTACTGCCTTCCTAGCAATTAGAGCTGTGTAAAAATGCAATGGGCTGTCTCAAGAAATGATGAGTTGGACTTTCTTGGAGTGATCCCTCAAAACAGAGGCTGGATTGACCACTTGTTGGATATATTTTAGTGGGTATTCCTTTCAGGTATAGGTTGGAGTAGATAGCCACAAGGTCACTTTTAACTCTCAAATTCTGTTGTTCTATGAACTGGATTTCAGTCTTGTCTCTGCTACTTATCACCTGAGCAAATCACTCCGTTTCTTTAGAACTTAGTTTCCTTCCCTGCAAAATGAAGTACCTGGAGTAGACAACCTCTGAGGTCTTTTCCAGCTTGAAGCTATAGTTCTATGGTATGAACTAGCCCAGGAGAGGGGAACTGGTGGCCTTGAGGCCACATGTGGCCGTCTAGGTCCTCAAGTGTGGCCCTTTGACTGAATTCACACTTCACAGAATACATCCTCCTAATAAGAGGATTTGTTCAGTAAAACTTGGACTCAGTCAAAGGTCCTCACCCAAGGACTTAGAAGGCCACATGTGGCCTTGAGGCTGCAGGTGCCCCACCCCTGATTCTAGCCCAATACCCTCACACATATGAATGTGGCATAGAGAATTGAAGTGATTTGCCCAAGGTTGGACAATGGCAGAGCCATGATTAGAGCAGGCCTTTGACTCCATGTTCAATGTTCTTTATGTTGTACCATACAGTCTATAGCCTGTTCAAATTTCACAGTATAATAGCAGATCTGTTGTGGAGTCAAGACAAATGACTTTAGAGTACATTTATTTCAGGGCCTTACTTCTGTGAAAATAAATACAATATGCAGGTCAAAGCCCCCAATTATATCCCTTTACTCCACAATTCTGGTCTTCAGCTTGTGGTAGGGAAGTGATAGCAAAATTAGGGAGGCTGCCATTGGATCAAGCATAATCTCACCTCCTTAGTCCCAACTCGCCCTTGACATTTTTCCCTCTTACTGACACTTCCCTCTCCTGCCTTGCCATTCACATAATTTTAGTTCCTCTTGAAAATATCCATTCACTTATTATTATGCCCTTACAAACCATAACCATATTCCATCCTGGACCAGGGAGTGCATTCCAGAACATCTCAAGCCTCACATTAGGGCAACCTGGAAGCAGCCGCCTTTTGACCACTGTAGTAATTGACATATGGGAAAGTTAACAGATATCCTACATGTGGTTCTCTCTTTTAAAAAAAAAAAACTCAAGGAGTGGCATCAGCCGGCTTCCTTAACTCTTCAAGAGAAAGACACTGGCCTTGAAAGATGAATCCAAACAAGGAAGGAAATAAAAGATACCTAGTTTCAAATAGTGGTAAGTGTCTTTGAGTAAATGGTCAGTAAGTTCAGAGCCAAACCAATGGACTGTTTTAAAGAGGATAAGAAAAAAAAACTTTAAAAAGAAAGGCTGTTTCAAAGCCTTGTTTAAGGAAAAGATACGTTGTTAGTGAGTGATTACATTATCCCTGCTGGGCTGATTTTCTCATACCAAGGTTTAGTCCCACAGGCTCCAAAGAGCTTGGTCAGAGTGCCCAAGGTCACTTGCATTGTCCTGGCTTTCACTGCTTAGGGTAGGTTGTGAATAACCACATCAAATGCAATCTCGAAACTGATAAAACCAAGGTAGGAAAATTATAGTTAAAATGCCTTCTCCAAGAAGATCAAAAGCAAGTACATGTTTATTATGTAGTATTTAGTATTTCCAATTTTGTTTTGTTCTATTTTGGTTTCTGAGAGGGCCATATTCTTGTAGCTGGTCAGTTAGCATTTTAGAGGCATTATGCATGCTGCAGGCAACATCTCTTTGGAGACTATGGGATACAAATGTCGGCAGAAATATTATCTCGATAAATACTAAGTATGTAAGAGATGTCATTAAGGTTAGAAAAGCAAGACGTTCACTGACCAATAACAATTATGGATTATCCATTACTGTGGCTCTGAAAGCATGTATCCTTTGCTGTCTTTTTCTCTGCACTACCAAGAGAATTAATTTAATTCAAGTTTTGTCTCATAATTTCAAGTCAGACCACCCTCTGGGCATCAATCCCAAACCAGCTTTATCACCAGCCACAAAACCCTGACAGTTTGAAGCTTGCATCTGAAAACAAACAGCAAGTGGAGCCCTTTTTTTTTTCTTTTTAAAGGCATTGACTTTCAAAACAGCTCTGTCTATTGCATACAATCTTGATAAGGGAACTTTCCAATGAAGAATTTGCTAGGTGGATGACTGATAGCAAAGCTGTCTTTCCTGAGGAAAATTATGGTCATCTCTAGTTTACATCAAATTGCTCTCATCTGAGACAGAAAAAGTACAAGTAAATGGCAGAAGTTTACCCACTTGTGTTAAAAAAAAAAAAAAGTATTGTGGCCCACAAGGAAATTTTGCACATGTACTCTAAATGGGAGGCAAGGTCTTGAGATCACTTTTAGAACAACAATAATAATAAAAAAGTAACCACAACTGCATGTTGAAAGCAAAGATTGCTCCTTGTTATTATGTTCTAGTGATGTCATTTTTTCCTCTCTTTTTTATTGGTAGGTTGCCTTGTTTTCACCATTAGGCTTCATTTAATAAGCTTCTCTAATGACTGTTAAATATGCACAAAATGAAATGATTCTCCAACCAAATTGCCCAATTGCCCAGTAGCCATTTTGGATAATGCTGTAGCTGTCTACTATTTTTTTTTTGTTTCTGAAAAATTAGTGTTACACTTTCGTAATTGAGATACTTCCGTACATTTGGATGAAATTTGCACACATAACCAGCACTGGCTTTGGGGAGCTCTCCTTGACTGTCAGGGAGTAGAGTTAAACAATGAAACATCAAGTTGTCAAAAGTTCCAATTGCTTCTTTCTTGCTTACTAAGACCACATGAAGACTCAGAGATATCAAACGAAGGGGAAAAAATGGCTTTTGACTTGCAACTTTATTGGGACCCCATTTTTCCCTCTCTGGAAATTTTCATAAGAGGCTTGGCAAATGGTTTAAAAATAGCTGTGGTATTTGGCAGGATAGCATATGTACAAATTAGAACTGCTGTTTCCATTCCTTATTTCAACAATGGACCCCCAATAAATGCCCTGTTTCAATGAAAGCTTGTTTGGTACAAGGACCAGTGTCATTGGAAACAGGTTGGGCAAAGTAGAGACACTCGGTTCATCCAATGAAACTCATTAGTTCATGGTGTTCTGAGCACCATTTTTCATAGTGAAATCCCAGCCTTTCACAGAAGAGACTACAAAGATAAGTTTACCCACAGTGAGCAACAGAAGTATTTGGTTTTTGTTGTGCTAGGCTCTTGGTGATTCAGAGGAAAATAAGTCCACACATGTTTTTAATTGACTGCTTTTCCACATCACTCATCTGCTTGAATAGAAACAACCTGTACATTATTAGGAAGCCACTGATCAATGACTTACCCCCCCCATTCCCCATTTACTGAATCAGCTTTTAGAGAATGAGGTTGGGAAAGGTTTATTAAGAGACAGCTTCTTGTTTTCTTTGCTTCTAAGCTGATTCATGGTCCACCATTCCCAATGCGATAGTCATTCAAGTCATGTTGGGTAAATCCCTAAAACCTAAAGAAATATTATATGGGGATCATGAATTTCATGTTAAGTAAAGAGAGTATGATGAAGATACTTGCAGAAAATGTTAGACCATATCCCTGAAAAAGTCTGAAAAGACTGCTCAGGAAAAAAAAAAGCGAACCTATAATTTTGGACGCCTTATCCCTTCATGTTCATTCTCCCCCTTCTACTTACCATAGCCAATAGATTGACAAACTTTGCCAATTCTACCTTCACAGTTCACTCATTTGACAAGTAATTATTAAGTTCCTACCATGCACAAAGCATTGTGTTTGGTTATGGGGAGATGAAAAACAACACTTACTACACTCACAGAGCTTATATTCTACAGAGAGAAACCACATACACCTAGATAAATAAAGGCAAAATCTGTGGAAAATAAATTCAAACAATATTTGGACACATTTGGTCCCCTTTCTTCTATCATCTTCAGCATGGAAATTTTTCTTCCTGCTTTCATCCTCTTTGTATTTCAGACCACACTCCACGTAGCTGCTACATTGATATTCCCAAAACACAGGTTTGCCATGTCACTCCCCCAGCTCATGAAACCTCAGTGACTCCCTATTTTTTTCTGTCATATGATTCAGACTCCTCTTTTTGGCTTCTTCATTTCTTCACTATTTCTAGCTTATCTTTTTATTAAACCCCATTATGCTTTCACATTATATTGTGCTGGAGCACAGGCTTTGTTCCCAGAATACTCTCACTTTTCACTTCTACATGAAGGTACCCTTGATTTTTCTCAAAGCTCATTTAAGTGTCACGTCCTACATGAGACTATTCTTAAATTCCTTCCAAGTTGCAGTGTTCCTTTATAGAAATTGCTTTACTTTTTCTTTTCTCTGTATATGTTGTACCTGCCCAATAGAATGGAGGGTGCCCTGAGATCAGGGATTGCTGTGTTTTTGTCTTTGAATACCCACTACCCAACTCCTTTTTTTTTTTTTTGCATATAGTGAGCATTTCATAAATGTTTGTTGAATGAATCTTGGCAATTACAAACTTTAAAATTCTTCCAAGAAAAAAAATGAGGTTAAAAATAAGCCTATTGATTTGATTTTAAAAAAGTTGTATAGCACTTGTTTTTGAAAAATATTCATAGGCAGAGATATTTACTAGAATAATGAAAAAAAGAGTTGTTTTGTAGGGGTCTGTGAATTTGTGAGATAGGAAACTACTTTTTTTTTCTACCAAAAGACATTTTCACACTATGAATGGGAGGTTGTTAGAAGAGGATTTCATATGCTGCATACCAATATTTATAGTTATTTATGCTGTATCTGAATCCTTTCCTATATTTAAAATATCATATGAAGTTATTTTTTTCTCACTTCAGTAACATAGCCATATGAATCATTTAGAGTTACCTATCATTTGTGAAGTTTTGAATGCAAGCAACAATCATTGCATTTTTAAGGAAGTAAACTTAAGTTCCTCCTAAGAACCTTGATCCACCCTAAATCTTTGGGATGACTGAACCTTTTGAAATTGTAACTAGCTATTATAATTTCTCTTAACTGTATATCATCTTCTTAGATGTGTTTTATGGAGTATTTAAGTAAAAATGGAGTGCACCCACTCCTCCACATACATGTTGAGATTTTCTTCAGAATTCCATGACATCCTTGGAGATAATTAGAGACACCCTACAGTGTTTTGAAGACAGAGTTCAGTATCATTGGCATATATTCTGGAGCCTATGATATCAAAGAAGAGTAAGAATCCCTGTGCCATTGTGTATGAGACATTTCTTCAAAAATACCAATTTCTCAGTAGAAAATGCCATTCATTTCTGCTGAGAATGTCACTTAAAGAAAAATAAAACCAAAACCAAAACCAAACAGTTTATTTTTGGTCAGCAAACCAAAAAACCAAACACATAAAGTGTGGTGGGGGTGATATTAGAGACAATTCCTACTTAATGGTCATTCTAAGTTTAATGAAACCACCTCATTATGAGCCATTGGGACATTAAATCCCTCCACACTGTCAGCATCCATCAAGGGCCTGCAATCTCCTTAAAGAAAGGTTGAAGAAAGAATTCCTGTGCTATTTCCCATTGTGCTATACAAGAATTTGCCTGGGAGCCTTGCTTGACAGATTGGTTGCCTTTCCCACTATCATCTGAGCTTCTGTGAAACAGGAGCACCTAGCAGAAGGTTCCATGCCACTGAGGTTGGCTACTCTCAGGATGCTGGGAAGAGATATACACACAAAGAAGGGGAAACTTTGTTCCATCTTTTGTGTGCTTTTGCAGAATTACAATTACTGCTTACAAAGGCCAAACTGGAGACAGTCTAAATGGTACAAGTAACAGAAAGTACACAATGAATAGAGCACTGAATCAGGAAGACATGATTTCAAATCCAACCTCACATACTAGCTCTGGGAAAGTCATATAACTTCTCTCAGTCCTGGTTTCCTATTCTTTAAAATAAAGACAATGAGAGCGCCCACTCCACAGATTTATCATGAAAACCAGATAATATATGTAAAGTGTTTTGTGAACCTTAAAGAGCTATACAAGTGCTAGCTATAGATGATGATGATGATGATGATGATGATAGTGATGATAATGGCATTAATGTCAGGAATGTATCTTAACAGGCTGCATTGACCTGTGATTACAGAATTGGGCATGAAATAAGATTAAACAATCAACCTGAAAAGTCTGTGTGTGTGTGTGTGTGTGTGTGTGTGTGTGTGTGTGTGTGTGTGTGTGTGTGTCTAGGTCTAGGAAGGTTTCCTAGCAGCCTCGCAAATTTTAAGATTCTCTCTTTAAAGCTTCATCTTTCAGATTTCAGACTCAGATTCACTTAATCACTTGAGATGATTGCGTATTTCCTGGCATGCAAGTTAAACAAATTAAGAGTAAAAGAGAATTTGAGCAAACATGAGCCTGGGATATTCTTTTAAAAAATTTTTTTACAAAAGGCACCTATTCTGATTTGTTGCTGAAGATGTACCTTTTTAGTTTGTTGGGAAGTACTGCACTCTATGTGATGAGTTTAAGAGGCATCAATGTCAAGCTGCTAAAATGCATGTGAATCTGGAATGCATATTTGCAACTGAGAATTATCACCTTAGTTAAGTCTGGGGTTAAAAAAGAAAGTTATCGTTACATGAAAAGGTTTCTTTTGGCAAAATACGAATCTTCAAAATACTAAAATTACACAGTTCATTTCAACCAGATGCTGAATATCCTTTCTTTAGAAATTTGGTCCTTATACTGTTTGGGAATACAAACAGATGCTCTGTGGCACTTCATTATTGGATTGCTAGCACATTTATGTTGCATAAAGGGCATTGTCGAATAATGTTTGCAATGTTCTATGCCAAATGCAGTCTGAAATTGCTGCAGTGTCAGAGAACAGATGGAACTTAAAGTAGTTTGTAAGCTCAACTCTCAGTTTCTTTTGATGAATGGCCCCAAAGACTGCTTTATGTAAACTTTCTGAGCTAACTTTCTTGGGTGTCTAAAATCCATAATTTTTATAAATAGGATTGATCCAAAGTATGTGAAACATTGAGGTTTTGCTTATTATGAACCCTTTAGGGCCTAAAAGATATTAGATGATCATCAATAATCCATACTGGGAAAAATAATATTCACAACATGTATTCAAATTCACACTTTATTTTAAGAGGTGAAATCTTTGTTTTTCTTCTGCCCTAGGAAAGAGCAAAATTATAGCCAGAGCTATGGTGGGGCAAATGAGCTCATCCCATCTGACCCAAGCTATTGCACCTCTGACAATCAGAAAGGAGTCTTTTGAATTCTAACCAGCTGAATATCATAATAAATGGGAGTGGGGGGGGAAGCAAAAGGAATGAGAAAAATGATTTTAAGTACTGTAATTCTCATTCAAACTGATATTAAGGAAAACGTTGAAATATATAATTAAAATTGTTACACAAGCCAGTATCACATATTTGCGTGTGTTTGGGTACACATATATCTAATTGTGTTACAAAAAACATAAGATTTTTAAAGAAGAATTGAAAAAGCTACCATTTCAGAACTTTTGAAAAAATTACCCTTCCCAGCTCCAAGATCCCACAGTTTGCTCATAAAGCTGGTCATTATCATCTAATAAAATGAAATTCTTCAAAAACAAATATAAAATGAACAAAAAACAAATAAAATTCCAAACACATTTCTACACTATGATAATTTTCATCTAACATTTACATAGGATGACAAAATATGTTCTCATGTCCTTTTTATAGAACATCTGAAATATATTAAAGTTAACACATCAACAATTTGTTTAAGACTTTACTTTTCATGGGATCATGTATTTAGATGCAGAAGGTACTATAGAGTCAGTAAGTCAGTCACTAAGCATTTATTAAGCACCTCCTATGTGCCAGGCACTGTGCTAAGTGCGAGGGATTGAAGGATAAGCAAAATACTATTCCTGCCCCCAACTCACATTCTGTCTGTCCGGTCTCATTTTGCAGATGAAGAATCTGAAGCTAGATTTGTTAAGTGACTTAGCAAGGGTCACATGGCTTGTAAATGACTTAAGCAAAAGTTAAACCCCAGTATTGTGTCTTCATATCCAACATTCTTTATATAGCTTAATATTCTTTCCACTGTACCATGCTGCCTTTGTGATAAAAATAATCCACAGAGATCTACTCACCACTCATTGAATATAATTTAGTGCATTTAAACTCTTATTAAGAGCCTATGTGCCACATACTTTTCTAACACTTGCTGGGGATTCAAAGTCATAAAATCCTCCCAAAGAGTCCCTTCCTTCAAAAAGCTTATTATATAATATTAGATATCACCAGTGTCCAAAGGGTACTAGGTGGCATTTGATCCAAAGAAAGTGCTTGTGTGGGAAGAGATCACCTTCAGCCTGAGGAATCAGGAAAACCTGGAGGGGGTAGAATCCCATCTTTTTTCTTGCAGCAAGAAAAGCAATTGATAGCGAGTACATTGGTTGAGTTCATCGTAAGCATGAGGAATGGCCTGCTCATCGAGGTGGGAGAGGACAGGATGAGCCTGAGAAACTGGAATGTAGTGTGAAAGGAAACAAATAAGAGCCAGATTGAAGAGTTCCTTTAAATACTTAGCTGAGGGGTTTGTGATTTATCCTAGAGACAAGAGGGAGCCAATGAAAGCTTTTGAGATGGGGAGTCATTTGATGAGATATGTATAGTAGGATGATGAATTTGGTGGCCTTCTGGAATATGTTTCAGAGAGTGGGGATGGGAGGCAGAAAGACCAAGCAGGAAAATATGACCATGTCCATGTAAGAGGTGATAGGGACTAGAAACAGTCTTGCTTTTGATGCCAGCCCAGAGGCCATGATGCCAGAATGTCTACTGGTTTAACAGCATTACAAGGAATTTATTTTTTGCCCCAAGCTGAGCCATCAAAATGAGCTGCCACATGTTAAAAAGTTGAAAATATATATTTCTTACTATGCTCCATGTGAAAATGTTTATCTGCTTCTAGCCACTCTTTGAAATCACCAGTATCTTAAAGTAAGGGCAAAGAATGAAAGGCAGACCTCAACATTTCAGGGAAAGGGTAGGGGAAAGTGGAGCTGAATTTAATCTAATTCAGGGGTAACACGTGAAAACTGTGAGGAGCAAAATATCACACTTGCCAAAAAAAATCACACTCTTTATTGATTTTCAAGCCAACTAGGGAGCTACCTTCAACCCAACCATCTTTTTTCCAGTAGGGCTGTGATTGACAGTCACAACCTGTCAATCTAGGAATATACATGTGAACTCTACAATCTCACTGGGGCAATGCTAAGGGTAACAGACCATTTCAGTTACTCGAATGAAAATTAGTTAAATAGTTTATACAAGAACCTCACTTTGGAGGAACGGGATGCAGAGGTTTCCCTGAAATGATGTGTTAATACATTACATTTTTCATACATAGTTCATCATTGGGGCATATGTGTCTCTAGCCATCCTAAACCCCAGTTTGTGCCCCAAATGTTTTCTAGCACTATAAAAACATGTGCTAGGGAATTGTAGTTATAAGGAAAACAGTAAAGCTTACTTAATGGTGAGACTGCATTTTATTTTCATTCCTAACATTCCCAAATATGCTTTTCTTCTCATTCTAAATATACTTATACAGAGACAGGCTTCATGGTAGGGAACAGAGAGATGACCTTGCAACCAGGAAGAACTGGGTCGTTGTGTGACCCTGGGCAAGTAGTTTAACCTTTCAGTGAAACTCTCTAAGACTGCAGAGAAGGTACCAACCCACAATGGTAAAGGGAATTTCCTCACCTGAGAAGTTCCAGATATAGCACTAAATCATGGGTTTATTCCCTATCTTTTCAATACCATCTGTATTGTCTTCCATGATAGATTGTAAACTCTTGAGGGCAGGCTCTCTTTCATTTTCATTTTTGTATGTCTTTTACCTAACATGGTACCTGGGTATATTAGGCACTTAAGGCTCATTGAGTTGAAAGGAAAAGATAGTGTCAAGAAAAGTTTGGAGGTTGAGACTTACTTTCTTCCTCAAGTATTTTATCTCTGTTAAAAAAAAAAAGGAAGAAAGAAAGAGAAAAGAAAACTCTATAGTTAAGCTAGATTTAGGTGTATCAAGAAAGGTTTCTAATGACCTATGTTTTCACTATATGAAAAGTATCTCTGGAAATGCCCAAACCCTTTGGATACTGTATAAAGCAGCCCAATTTTCTTCATGAAGGATAACGTGAAGAGAAAAGAGCCAAATCCCTATTTGACTGGAAGTAGGTCATTAGAGATTTCCATCATTCTTAATATTGCTTCTAAGAAAATTATAATCTCCATGAGACTGTGATTATTGAAATGAGAAAACAGAAATGCTTATCTTCGTAAATGGACATGAAAATTTTGGGCAAAAAATATTAAAAAAAAGTCTCAGGTGAAAATATAACCATTTTGTAATAAATAACCCAAGGGAAATTCTTGGCTATACAACTGGAGCTCTGCTTTGTTTCTAGGCTCCATTGCAGCCTGTCAAAAAGAGCTCATTGTAGGCATAGTATTATACTCAGTTTTTTTTTAAATATCTAAAAAAATAAAACAGAAGGTAAAGCACATACACACAGAGCTCCGGGTGTTGCCAGTTCCTTGCCCTAGATATATTATGGCACTTCAAAATGTATTCAAAAGGAAATCTACAGAGCATCATTAAGAGTGAAAAGCAAAACTCGGGGAAACATTAAGACATTTTTAGAGTTTCTATGGGAATTTTACTTCATGAAATTACTTACATCTGTCTACCTGAGAATTCCCCTGGGGATTTTATCAACATTTCTTCCTCTCTTCCCCTTCAATTGAAATCAAGATCAATTCACAAAGCCCTTCATTACTTGACACAAGGAACAAATGTGTTGACATGATTAGCAGTGTTTAGAACTGGTGTTTTCAGAAACGAGGAGGCTTACAGACTGTAGCATTAGTCTGTCAAGCCATCAAACCCGACTCTCTTTCTTACCTTTTTGCTGCAGAAAGACTCTTAAATTGAATAATTGTCATTTTCCAGCTCTCAGTGAGGCCAGAAATCACTAAAAATCTCATTTAAACTTTCTGTTCTAGTTCTCAAGCAAATTTACAGCAGAGGTCAGTACTTTTGCAAGATTTCTAGAGGGAATTCTTCATTGTAACAGATGTATTTTTTCCATTGTAGATCTATCTTCCATCAATTTTTCTCCTCATTTCACCTATCTTATTATGACCTTCATGGGATAAAAGAACTACAGTCCTCACTCCTTTCTCTGCAAACTGTGCTTCCCAGTATATTATGTAGTTAATATTGATTATAAATCACCGTCAACTCATTGAGCACTGCCCTTCCCCCACTGGGTCTCCCTTCCTCTTCTATCTGAGTCATTTTCAGGCTTTTACTAGGCTTTGGGGGAAAATGCATCTTTGGATATTTCTTCTTATAAAAGGGACTTGCCACTTTTAATTTCATTTATTTAGATTCACTTTTGATAATGCTTAACATATTACATGCACAAATATACACACAATGAGAGCTTTTCCATGTTTACAGCAATAGATACAATAATCTAGTTTGGTGAATAAAAATATTACAGGCCGTGGGTGGATCCATTCAACTTAAAGGTCAGCTGTGTGAGCAGTAAGGCATGGCTTGGATTGTATTATTGTTGTATAACCTAGCTTATTTCTGTGAGTGTGTACGATATGCATGTATATGCACATATGCATATGTATATGTATCTGTGTGTACATATATACATAGATGTCTACATATATATTAGCAAATGAAAAGGATTAGGTTTCAGGAATGAATAATCCCAATTAGTGCCCCCAAAACATATTGAGAAGTATATGGGAGTGAAATAAAATTATCAAAAATGTAAAGATGATCCATCTCCCTTTCTGTGACAAGTTTTGCCCATGATTATTGAAGTATAACATTAATTACAAAACCATGCATGCAAATATGTGTGTATATATATATATATATACATATATACATATATGTATGTACACATACATTTACCTTGATACGTATTATACAAACACATAAATACAATGCATACATATATACATATATCTCAATCATTACATCACTCTTAGTTGACTTATTTGTAGTAATACTATTTTCAATGTATTAACTATAATTTCATAGACTCATAGATTTAGAACTGGTTGGGATTTTAGAAGCCATCTGTTTTCTAAATTTCTAATTTTACAAATTAGGAAACTAAGGTCCAGAAAGATGAAGTGAATTGCCCAAGGTGACACAGCAGGGTGGAATTCGAACCCAGATCTTGTGACTCTCAGAGTCCATTAATCTTTCAAATACACTTCCTCTCTTCTTCCTTTTCAAGCTCTGTGTGTGTGTGTGTGTGTGTGTGTGTGTGTGTGTGTGTGAACACACAGAGTCTAGTGTTGCCATAATGATGCCATCCAACATCTATCATTCAACAAAATGGTGGGACTGAGAAAGATGGGAAAAATTTTTGCAGAAAACTCTGAAGAAGACAATGGAGAGAGGGGAGTGACTAGAGTTTTAAGTTCAGGTGGTACCCTACATTTTGGCGCCATATTGACAAAGCAGGAGGCACCCAGCCTTCTGGGTAGCGGCAGAATTGGGGCAACCACAAAACTTTGGTATATCTTGGGTATTCCTTAGCCAGTTCACAGCTAATTTACAGGAAAGTGTCAAGTACGAAAAGATTAATAACCTGAAGTGAGTCGAAAGTCCAGTGTGTCAGTGAAGGGAATAAGGGGAGCCCCCTTACCTTCTACAATCTTTACCCACTGGCCACTTGCTGAAACAGCACATAGGCACAGGAGAATCAGGATCCATGATGGGGTTCAAGAAGTATTCACTAAGTATAACCCTGCCTTCCAATATAGTTTGATCTAACTTGTTCCTGCTTTAAGGAGCTTCTTTTTCATGTGATTGAAAGTGGGGATGATTTATCTATTATACTTCCCAGAAGAAACAATCTGTCAGTCAATCAACATTTATTGAATGGAAGGTAGAAAGGCCAAATGCCTCAGTAAAAATCATCTCCCCCTATGGTACCGTGCCATTGCCACTTCAACTCCCATTTCTGCTTCTCCACTTCCTCTTTCTAGTGTCATCCATTATCATCATACTAAGATTCATATGGTACTTACTATGTGCCAGGAACTGTGCTAAATACTTTATTAATTAGAATCATTTGGTTCATTTAACAAATTTGGGAGGTACTTGCTATGATTCTATTTTACAGATGAAGATGTTGAGGCAGAGGTCATGTGACTTGCCCAGGGTCACACAACTAGTAAGTATCTGAGGCTGGATTTGAATTCATTTTCCTGACTCCAGGCTGGATGCTTTATCCGTTGTTCACCTAACTGCTCCTATCCAACCAGAAATCTCTGTGAAAACTTAACCTAGTACTCCCAGTTCCAATAGGTCACTGGCTAATGGATACTCAATGGAATATCCAAGGCCATAGTGGGCTACACATAGAATTAAATTAATCAATAAACATTTATTAAGTGCCCATAATGTGTCAGATGTTGTGCTAAGTGCCAATCACTGACATAGAAGTTTATCCTGTTCATATCATCTTACCAGTCATGTGACTCAGCCTATTCATTTAACCTCCTTAAGCCTCGGGTTTTGTTTATTTTTTCCCTTTAAGTTGAATGGACTACTGGACTAAATGATTTCTAGGAACCTTTACAGTTTTATGTCCCCTTTTATTATGATTCTATAGTTGCTACTTGAATTTTTTTTTATATGAGACAAGCATTTATTTGTGAAGAATAAATTTCTAAGTGGAAAAGTTTGTTATTCAGTTAAATATTTTCAATTTGGAGTACCACTAACTTCTTAATCACATGTCATCCTTTGCTATCCATTCTTTTTTTTTGAAAAATATCATTATGGGGGGCAGAGCCAAGATGGCGGAGTGAAAGCAGTGACTTGCTTGAGCTGTCCCTCAAATCCCTCCAAATACTCATAAAAAATGGCTGTAAACAAATTCGGAAGCAGCAGAACCCACAAAAAGACAGAGGGAAACAAATTTCTAGGCCAAGACAACCTGGATGATTGATCAGAAAGGTGTATCGCGCCGGGCTGGGAGCACAGCACAGCGCAGCATGGGCGGGCAGGCTGCAGCAAACCTGGAGCAGGCCTCAGAGGACTGAATTGCAGGCAGCTGTGGAGGTTTCCTCAATCCACGAATGCCAAAGACAACTTAGAAGGTCATTGGGAAAAGTCTGTTTCTGTTGGTGGTCAGAGAGGAAGGCGGGGTCTCAGCTCCATTCCCCAAGAGTGTGGCCCTGGGGGGGGGCAGCTGCTTCCCAAGCTTCCAGCCCACAGACTGAGGGGGGAATCCAGTGGCTGATCAGAGAGGGACAGCAGGGATCTCTTGCTTTGCCCATGTGTGGATCTGGGTCACAGTTCTGGGCAGCAGTGCTGGGGTGAGGAGGAGCACTGGCATGGTGGAGCTTGTAGTGGCTATGGAGAGAAACCCCTCCTCACAGTTACAGGACAGAAAGGAATACCTGTGGTCACAGGCCAGGAAAGGAGTAAACACCTTGCCCCTTATCATACCACCTTGGAAGAACTGAAAATTTACAGGTCCCTACAAGTATCTCTGAAAACAGCTACACAAACCACTGAAGCATGGGACAATACACTCTCTACATTGGAAGCAGATTCATACCTTAACAAAGAGTTTAAAACTCAATTGGCTGGGATCATGAGCAAGCAACACAAAAAGAGTCAGACTATATTATCTTACTTTGGCGAAAAACAAGATCAAAATATACAACCAGAAGAAGACAACAAAGTCAAAGCTCCTACATCCAAAGCCTCCAAGAAAAATATGAATCAGTCCCAGGCCTTGGAAGAGCTCAAAAGGGATTTTGAGAAGCAAGTAAGGGAAGTAGAGGAAAAACTGGGAAGAGAAATGAGAGTGATGCAAGAAAATCATGAAAAACAAGTCAACAGCTTGCTAAAGGAGACCCAAAAAAATACCGAAGAAAATAACACCTTAAAAAACAGCCTAACCCAAATGGCAAAAGAGGTCCAAAAAGCCACTGAGGAGAAAAATGCCCTAAAAAGAAAAATTGGCCAAATGGAAAAGGAAGTCCAAAAGATTACTGAAGAAAATACTTCCTTAAAAATTAGAATAGAGCAATTGGAAGACAGTGACTTTATGAGAAATCAAGACACTGTCAAACAAATCCAAAAGAATGAAAAATTAGAAAACAATGTGAAATATCTCATTGGAAACAAAAGATGGAGATCCAAGAGAGAATTTAAAAATTATTGGACTATCTGAAAGCCATGATCAAAAAAAGAGCATAGACATCATCTTTCAAGAAATTATCAAGGAAAACTGCCCTGATATAGTAGAACCAGAGGGAAAAATAGATATTGAAAAAAAATCTCCTCCTGAAAGAGACCCCCAAAGGAAAACTCCTAGGAATATTGTAGCCAAATTCCAGAGTTCCCAGGTCAAGGAGAAAATGTTACAAGCTGCCAGAAGGAAACAATTCAAGTACTGTGGAAACACAATCAGGATAACACAAGATTTAGCAGCTTCTACATTAAAGGACCACAGGGCATGGAATATAATATTCCGGAGGGCAAAGGAGATAGGATTACAACCAAGAATCACCTACCCAGCAAAACTGGATATAATACTGTAGGGGAAAAAATAGTCATTCGGTGAAATAGAGGACTTTCAAGCATTCCTGATGAAAAAACCAGAGCTAAACAGAAAACTTGACTTTCAAATACAGGACTCCAGTGAAACATGAAGAAGTAAACAGGAAAGAGAAATCATAAGAGACTTATTAAGATTGAACTGTTTATATTCCTGCTTGGAAAGATGATATTTGTAACTCATGAGAGCTTTGTCAGTATTAGGGTAGTTGAAGGAAAAAAATTGTATGTATGTATATATAGATAGATAGAGGGCACAGGGTGAGTTGAAGATTAAGGGGTCATATCTGGAGAATAAAATTAAGGGATGAGAGAGGATGATACTCAGAGAAGAAGAAAGGGAGATGTAGAATGGGGTAAATTATCTCACAAAAAAAACACAAAAGAAAAGTCTTTCAGTGGAGGGGAAATGGGAAGGTGAGAGGGAATGAGGGAATCTTATTCTCATAGGATTTGGCTTAAGGAGGGAATAACATACACATTCAATTGGGTATGGAAATCTGTCTTACCCTACAGGAAAATAGGGGGAGAAGGGGACAAGAGAGCAGGGGGGTGATAGAGAGGAGGGCAGATTGGGAAAGAGGGTAATCAGAAGCAAATACTTCTGAGGAGGGACAGGGTCAAAAGAAAGAATAGAATAAATGGGAGGGCAGGATAGGATTAAGGGAAATAGAGTTAGTTTTTCACAACACGAGTACTATGGAAGTGTTTTGCATAACTACACATGTATAACCTATATTGAGTTGCTTGCCTTTTCAGTGAGGGTCGGTGGGGAGGGAGGAAGGGTGAAAATTTGGAACTCAAAGTTTTAAAAACACATGTTTTAAAAAAATGTTTTCACATGCAACTGGGAAATAAATACAGGAAATGGGGTACAGAAGTCTATCCTGCTCTAAAGGAAAATAGAAGGGGAAGGGGATAAGAGAAGGGAGGGGGGAGAGATAGAAGAGAAGGCAGACCAGGGGAAGGGGTATTCAGAATGCATGCCATCTTGGGGTAGGGGGAGGGGTGAGAAATTTGGAACTCAAAAACTTGTGGAAGTGAATATTGAAAACTATAAATAAATTTATATTGAAAAAATATCGTTATAGAAGTGTGACATTGAAACCATGTTGGTTATCTCTATCTTGACTGTATACTATAATTTCCTATAGTGCTTCTATGACTTAGTTTCTGCTGCAAAACTGGGCATACATAAGTACTATAATCAAAGTATCATAGTAAAATTAATTAATTTAGAGATCTGGATCTCATGAGACATAATCTCTGAATTTTGGGGGAAATATTTACCATGTCTAACTAAAACATCTCTTGCCTCACTTGAAGCCCATGTCCCTCTGTCCAGTCCCAGCCTTCAGGTAAAACTAAAAATAGCTTGTCTATCTTCTTAGTATTATATGTATGTACATTTACATTAAGACTTATACCTTCCTAGGAGTCCTTTTAATTTTTTCCCCTCTATCTTAGTGATAGGTGGCAACAGAGAACACCTGTTTATGATCTCATTTAAAATCCCTTTATATACTTGAGCACTGTTATTCAATCTTTTCTTTTGCGGGGAAAAGGTAACTTCTTGAACCTTTCTTCCTAGGCATCATTATCAAAGTCCCTTATCTACCCTAGGTTTTTTTTTTCTGACATAATTATATATTGCTGAGCAATGCCTATGTGAAAATTACATTGATACAGTTTGAAAACTCTGCAAAACTTTAAGGAAGTAAACCAAATTCCAAAAGTGGCTTGGCTGTTTTTGAAGACATTTAAGAAAACTACAAATATTTAGATATGTTTGTGTAAATACATCCACTAAATTATTGCTCCAGGACCTCATCCTGTCATGAAGGTGACCCTGGGTTTTTGAAAGCTATTGCAGCAGAGGACAAAACCTGACCATTCTTTCCAAACCAGAAAATGATACACCTTGAGGAGGTGAAGTTGTGAGGCTCACAGCTGACTGTAGTGTGTGTGTGTGTGTGTGTGTGTGTGTGTGTGTGTGTGTGTGTGTGAGTGAGTGAGAGAGAGAGAGTGAGTGTGTGTTATGACCCACTAGCTGTAAGAGACCATCAGAACTTTCTTGAGATAATCAGATATATAGGCTTGTTAGAATGCCATCCTCTGCTGTTTCTGATGATGTGTAATAATAATAACTGACATTTATAGTCCTTTAAGGACCGAAAAACACTTTACCTCCAGTATCTTATTTAATCTGCAGAACAACCCTTTGAGGAAAATACCACTGGCATACTCTTGTAAAATGAGGATCATTTTACATATGAGGAAACATGGACTCAAAAAGGTTAATTGACTTTTCCAAGGTCACATAGAGCAGCAGATTCAAGCTGAGGACTTTACTAATTCCAAGTCCAATTTTTTTTTCCTGCTCTCCTTTCTTGCCTCTCAAAAAATACAAAATGGAATTTGACTGTAAAGATGCAGAGATAGTATTTGCTTTGTGTTCTTTGCCAAAAACTTGATAATATTTGGCAATACTTCTGGAATTTACGTTTGTGCTCATGTGAATCACCAAGAGTGAGTAGTAATCACCCATTTTGATATTTTTATTAAGTTCTCTGTTGTGTCTTAGATATATGCCTCAGCAAGACAATTGTCTTCTAAATTGTTGTCAGGTGGGAAAGAAAATCATGTCATGATCACCAATCTCCACCATTTTTCTACTTCTTTCACCTTTTTTGAACGATCTCTCACCTCCTGGCTTCTGTGGTTCTAATATATTGTTCTTTGGAGGACAAGCAGCTGCTTCCTCTTCAGAGCACTTGGTATCCTCATCTTTGGGATAAGACTCTTTTTTTCACTCCCAAGTTATAACTTTCCTCTTTTCTCTATGACACTTCCACCCTGCAAATTCCTAAAATAGTTAATTGTCTACCCCATCACTTCAAATCCTTCTCTCTAGTTGCTACTGATTACCTAGTTCCACTTTTTATTGGAACATTTCAGTGAATTTTTGAAAGATGCCCCTTGACTGTATTCACTTTTTTATAAAGTAAGTATATTTAGATGATATTTTCAGGATAGCAGGTATTTAGCTGTGGGGGAAAAACTATAAATACTATCCAATCTTTGCAAGCCATTGTAAAATTCATCCTGCTCTTCAAGCTGATTGAGATTTTTACTTTTTAAAAAAATCTACTTTTGAATGTATATATCCCCTTCCAAATACCTATAGCTTTTATTATTTTTATTATCATATCTTAATAATTTAATAGCAAGAACCAAACTTCCTTTTCTTAGTCTCAACAATACCATACCAACAGTTTATTCTTTCACTAACTCTTACATTAATTTTCTGTCTGATTAATCCATTCAACCCAAACTACTCTTCAATGTGCTTTACCTACCAATCTCACTTTTCCTTACTTTATTTGACTTGACAATTATCTTCTTATTCCTTTATTTTAAGTTTTCCTTAAATCCTTCTCTTTAGCTCTGTTCTCCTTAATCTTTATTAATATTATTCCTCTTTTTGTTTTGGAGTTGGAATTTGCTTGAGCACAGAAGCTGGGAATGGTGTCTACACTTGGATTTTTTTAAATCAAATTTTGCTTAATGTATCTTACATTTCCTTGCCATAAATTCAGTCATTGGCCTTCTTCATAGTCCAAACACTCATATAATTTCTATCTCATACTTACACAGTGCAAGTCCTTCCCTCTGTTCTTACTTTTGTCGATCTTCTCCTGTAGACATGGATTTATATTTTTTATATCAAATATCTCTGGTAAATATACAAAAGCAAAATATTTAGGAAACTGGTACAAATATGTCATCACAGTATACAATTGAAAGAGAACATTGAAGCTTATTTTCCTGATGAGGAAAGTCAAGTGTAGAGTTTAAGTGACTTGCCCAGGTTCATATATGTAATTAGTTCCTGAGGTGGAATTTGGACAAAGGAACAGCTAAGTGGCACAGTGGATAGAATGCCCAGCTTGAGGTCAGGAAGATTCCTTCCCTTGAGTTCAAATCTGGCCTCAAACACTTACTAAAAGCTTGGGCAAGTAACTTCCCCCTGTTTGCTTCAGTTTTCTCATCTGTAATATGAGTTGGAGAAATGATAAACCACTTCAATATATTTGCCAAGAAAACCCCAAATATGGTCACAAAGAGTTTGACACAACTGAAAAATAACTGAACAACTGAACCACAAATATATAAGAACAAAACTAATCAATTACTAGATTGGTGGTCAACAGTTTTCAAAAGCAGAAATATAAACCATTAACAATTTTTTAAAGAAAGAAACATTCCAAATAACTGATAGTAAGAGAAATGCAAATTAAATGACACTGAGATTTTGTCTCATATTCTTTATACTGGCAAAGGTATCAAATGTTGAGAATTATAAAAATTATAGGGGTTATGGGAAGACAGACTCACTAATACACTGTTGTTGGGACTGTGAATTGTTTCAATCATTCTGAAAAACAATTTGAAAATCTGCAAATAAAGTTACTAAGCTATATTTATTCTTTGACACATAAATATCATTCCTAGCAACTTATCACAGGGGAAAGTTACCATATATACAAAAAAAAATTGTAGTTGTCATTTTTGTGCTAGCAAAAACCTGTAAACAAAGTGTGTCTACCAGTGAAGGGAAGACTGAATGAATGGTAGTTTATGAACGTAATGAAATATTATTGAATCGGAGATAATGATGAATATAAATAATTTAGAGAAAGTTGGAAAGACTTGTATCAACTGAAATGTAGCAACATTAGTTGAACCAGGAGAACAATTTATACAAGGAACATAATAATAAAGAAAAAAGAAAGGAAAAAAACAAATTGAAATGCATCAGAATTATGATCAATGCAATGACAAAGCTCAAATTCAGTAGACTGGTGTCCCTGGGTAAAAGTGGTGGATTATATACAGAGACTGGGGAGTACTTGGTCAGACTGACAAATGTGGTGTTTGTTTTTTTTTTTTTTTTGAATTTTGCTTATTTTTAGTGGGGGACATGATTTGTAATTGACAGGGATGTAAAAGACAAAAAATTAAACTTTTATTAAAATAAAACACTTATTAAAATACAATTTTAGTAAGTTAAGTGTATTTTGGCATCTACCTTGTATAGCAGTCTAAATCCCAATCAAAAGAGAATAGATTCAGTTTCAAAGAATTTGTTCCTAGGGAGCCCATTAGGATCATGGCATACAACTGAAAGAGATTATCAAGGCCTTATTTTATTAATGAGGAAAGTCGAGTATAAAGAGTTTAAGTTACTTGCCCAGATGTATACATCTAATTAGTTCCTGAGGTGGGATTTGCACAATGGGGCAGCTATGTGGCACAGTGGGTAGAGTTCCAGGCCTGAGGTCAGTAAGACATCTTCCTGATTTCAAATCTAGGCTCAGATACTTGCTATCTGTGTGATACTGAGAAAGTCACTTACCCTTGTTGGTTTCAGTTTCCTCATCTGTAAGATGATCTGGAGAAAGAAATGACAAAGCCCTCTAGTATCTCTACCAAGAAAACTCCAAATGGGGATCATGAAAAGTTGGGTGCTACTGAAATGACTGGACAACAATAACAACTTCTGACTACAAGTCCAGGGCCCAATCTGTGCATCATGTTGCCTCTCACTGGCAGATAACTACTGAATTTTCTTAAAACCTTCAACCTCTATCCTTTGCATAGTATATTGTATAATTTTCCAAGGGATTGGTATCAAATTTAATTGCCTGGTTTTCAGAAGCCATTTTTTCCTTCTAAAAATTCAGCATGTTTGTCCAGTTGTGGTCTTTTGTATTTTTCCTGCTCTTTATGATTCTTAAGAGATGCTTTTAAATTAGTAAACATTATTTTCTCTCTTTGATTGCAGTTCTCTTTACACTCATTATTTTACTTCCCAGCCTGAAGGTCATGGTTCTTTCTGGAGATGATGGAAAGAGTAAAACAGATGAGTAGTACAATGTTCTCTTATCATCATACCACCTTCTCCAAGTGTAGACTCTTCTCCAGGGTTTTTCTACTTCTAGCTCCACAAGAATCAGAGAACTCTTTTTGTTGTCAGTATGTTTTTTTCAAGTCTCATCTGATTCTTTCATATAATGTTCTATAATTATAACATAATGTTGTTTCATATGATGTTCTTAAATGATATTGCCTGGCTTATGTACTGATCTTTGGTTGGTTGTTTTTCCCCTATTCCATTTATCCAAACGATAAAGGCAGCAAGATGGTACATTGGATGAAGCCCTGGGCCTGGAATCAAGAAGACCTGGGTTCAAATGTGGCCTCTTCCTTTCTGTGGGCAAATTACCTAACCTTTCTTTCCCTCAATTATGAAATGAAGAGGAGATGTAATGAAATAATATTTGTAAAGTTCTTAACATGGTGCCTGGCATGTATTGGATGCATACTATATGCCTATTCCCTTTCCCTCCCTTCCCCTAAATCTGAAAAAGTCCTATGCAACTACAGCCAGGCCTGACAAATAATAAATCCCATGAAGTGGTCATTATTGGAATTCATTCTGCATGTTTCCATTGTGTTGGCACCAATGATCATATTCTACACAATTATGCTTCAAACAATATAAATTTTAATATATACAATATTTTCACAGGCTCATTGTTTGTTAATAAAAACCTTCCATTGACAACTGTTGTGTCATTATTTTTCTTCTCATTGACAACACTCTTGGTTCTGTACTTGATATCCTTTTTAAAAATCCCATCCCTTCTGAACCATGTTGCTTTCTAAGTATTTCAAGCCAGTTTTGTCTACCCAGCTTTTTCATGAAATATTTGAAATTTGTTCTTAATGACATCTAAGGAATTTTTTCCCTCTATACTATACTATAAACTCCCTCTATACTATACTACAAACTCCAAGAGGATGATACCGTCATCTGTCTTTTCTGCATCTTTAAATAAAATTGTTCATCTAAATTGAGTCAATCGATCAACACACATGTATTAACTGTTTATCATGTGTAATCAATATAGATTCAGAGGGAAAAAAAAGTGGTCCCTGGCATCAAGAAGCTTATATTCTAAAGTATTTATTCCTTTCAATGTTTCCTCTACTTTCTTAAAGATCAAATACTGAACGAAAGCTTCATAAATGTAATGTGTTTCTTTTTTGCATGTTTGTAACTCCAACACCTAGCAAATTATCTAACACATAGTTCATAACTAATTATTAAATTGAATTGACTTGAATCAAATTATCAGATAGGCAAATTAAGAAGTTATCATATGCTCTGCTTTAAGCAGAATTAGTCTTCTAGAAGGTATAAGGAAAGTTCAAGTCCCTAAATACATCCTGTGTTCCAGTTTTGTGTGTTGTAATAGATATATATCATCCATCACACCTTAGTAGACAATTTGCATACTTCTGCAATAATATCACTTTTGTTTATTTCTCCTTTGATCTTCATTCAGATAGCCTGTACATGTCTTGAAATCAGTTTTGTGAATTTTCACATAGTTTTAACAGGAATGCATTTTATATTAATATGTGATTCAAGAATTTCATAGAAAAATACAGTAGAAAGGGCTGTTTTTAAGTAATATGTATTTGAGAAAAGTTTTATATCAAAGAAACTCAGACTTTGTTTTCTATGTGTTGGGCCCTCAATTTCTTTTGGTTAAATAGAATAGAATAGTTAATTAGAAGTAGAGCTAGAAAGAACCTCAGAGTCCATTTAGTCTAACCTCCTCCTTTTGAAGATGAGGAATTTGGGGCAGAAGGAGGTTAAATGACTTGTCTGACTCAATTTGAGTACTTTATATTAGATGTAGTATCCTCAGACACACCTGAGAGAATAGGGAAGGCCTCAAAAGGTGTTGTCAAAGATATAACCCGGTGACACAGTCATCATTGCCCAGGTCATAAATATTTATAGGTACCTAAGATTTTAGGTAGCTTATAGAATAAAACAGTGCACAAAACGTTTCTCTTGGAGACATAGAATTGGGGTAGTGTAGTACAGTGGTAACTCAAATATACAATAAAATTCATTTTGGTAAACAAATTTGTAGAGCTACATTACCAAAAAAGAGTTTTACTTGTCTCTTTTGCTTTCTTCAAATATTATAATGTAAGTTTCTGGAAGGCAGGGATTATTTTTGTCTTTCTTTGTATTACTCATGCTTAACACAGAGAGGAATATGTAGTGAGAATTTAAATGCTTGTCAACTAACATCTCTCTCAAACAATTAGCTTTTATGTAAGCAGCCATAACACAATCAGAAGCAACATAAGGGGAAACTAAGCAACAGCAGCCTAGGCTCTATTTGTTATATCTAATTCTACATGGCCATTGGTCAGCCCTAGAGAAGGATATAGGCTAGTGGTCTAATATGGGTTATTGGCAAGAACTTCTTTCTTGCTTTCCCAGCTCAGTTGCCTTGCTTCCTTGATTATGGTAATATGATAAGGACATTGGGAAATTTTAATTTGGTATTTTGTCGGATCCACCATTTCATGAAGGTGGTCACTCCTATCATTGATGTGGATTTCAACCCCTTTATACTTTCTCATTCAGTGAAATTTTTATTCATAATTTTCTGTTTATGGTATGTTAGATGAACAACTGACATATAGGAGGGTTTTCTCTCATTCTTTTACTTTTTTTGCTAACTTTTTGGTGTTTTTTTTTCTGAACAATGTTTCATTTTATAGTTCAATACTCAAGCTATTATTTGTCTCTCATTTTCACAACATGATTGGCCCACATCATGCATGCCTTACATCATTTCATACACACATCATTGTCGAAAACATCCTCTAGATTTATCTTTCCTTAATCTTTACATTGCCCTTTGCATTGTTTGTGATTTTGGATTTTCTAATGTTGTATTGTTTCATATTTTATAGTAATATAATGCCATTTGAAGACTGATGTTAAAGAGATGGGCGTTTGTGGAAGCAAGACACTTATTACTCAACATCTGCAAATAAGAGCCTTGCCATTAATAGGAGTCCCTTTTCTACTTTGGACTGCACATAATCCATCTTTCATTACAGTAGGAGTATCTTATAGAGAAAAAAATAAAAGTTTTAGACCTGGAGTCATGAGACCAAGGTTGGAATCATACCTCAGATATTCTGCTTTTGTCACAAGGGCAAGTCATTTAACTTTTCCAACCTTTATTTTCTCATCTATGTAACACAAGGAGAATAATACTTAGACTACCCACCTGATAAAATGCTTTACAAAACTTAAAGCAGAGGTTCTTAACTGAGGATCCATAATTTGTAAAGAACATTATGATAACTGTATTGCAATGTACTTCTTTGTACACCTATTCATTATTTTTTTTCTATGAATTGACAAATGTTATTTTGAGGTCTATAGACTTCACCACACTGCCAAAGGGGGTCCATGATAAAAAAAAAAAGGTGTAAGAACTCATGACTTAGATGAACATATTTTTATTTATAGTGTATTTGATTTCAATATTCAGATAATTGAATAAAATTATCTATATAGTCACATCTATCATAGCATCTTACAATTTTAACATATTCATTAGTACCTAATTTGAAAGGAACCATCAAAATTGCATTTTATTCTACTAATTGATTGATTTAAAATAGTAAACAATAGCCTCTGTGAAAGCTTATGTTTTTCATACCTCTCAGTCACTTGTATGACTGTAAAGACATAGTCTGCTATAGAAAGTTATCTGTGAAGGCCTGTTCATTGCTTACTCATATTTTCATGAAGGATACCAATAGTCTATTCACTTAAGTTTTGGTTTGTTTATTTTTTATAGTGCTCTGAATCTGGTGTGAGGTTCAGTGACTGCTGGTGTCTGGTCTGTCACATTAATTACAGCAAAGTTGGGAAAAGACTTGCTGTCTTTTCTATTTTTTAGGAGACTCTGGCAATGCTGAAAATCTATTTTTGAGCGCCTTTAAGATTTTACTCCTCTAACATGTACTTCTATTTATTTGGTTAGGTCAAGCTACTTCTCTCTACTCCACGTTAAGTTCCACTGTCTATAGAGATAGAACACTCCAGATGTGGAGGTTCCAGTATTCCTGTTGATGAAAATTACTAATTATAGTGATTCCAGAAAATTGTTCCATTTCATGTCTGTTTCCCTCCAGATTTCACGTATATATAAATGTTCTCAAGATTATTTGCTTCATTTCATATCAAGAACACTATTGGCTAGTTTTGGTCTTAGATTTTGATTTTCATTAGTTCCACAAGGATATAGTACTCATAGTGTTGTGTTATCCTCCACAACATTTTGAAAATGAATTCAGATTTAAATTCTTGTTGCCCTTGGCTATTTTGTCTTCCCATTTGACTAAGAGATTAAGTGTTTACTGGCTGAGGTCACTGGTGATTGTTTTGTATCAGTTAAAATTTTCTAAGAAATTGTGAGAGAGTTAATGCCTTTTCACTTCTCCATTTCTGATTTTTTCAGAGTTAACAGTTTATTTAAATCGGTTAGGTTGAAGGTCCTGTTGCCTAACATAGGTTCTTTTTCTCATATTTATCCTTTCTTTTAATTCAGTATTTATTTTGACCTTTGCTCTTGCCAGCCTACGATCTGACTGAGCAGACATAAGCAGTTTTGAAATGACTGCTATTTCTCTAACAAATCTTTCCTGTCTGTAAAGGTATAGTCAATTTCATTTTTCTTTTTTACGGTTGTTCAGTGATTTACTTGTCCAATGACTTTCAATACTCTTCTTTACAATATTCATACTTAACCACTGTGAACATCTGGAGAAGTTTAAAGTCTGTGGATTTTTTTTTTTATCAATCAAGGGGGCTTGATTCTATAGCTTATTTTACAAAATATTTTTTCACTGACTTCCTCAGTGTTATTTTTGTGTTCAAGCCATGGAGTTTGTTTGTTGTTATTATTGGTTTTTGGTTTTGTTTTTCATCTAGACTTTTGATTTCATTCACATAAGGAATTCTTGAGGCAATTCCCTTTTCTCATGCAGATGAACACCTGCTCTGGAAGTTAAATATTTAGAGTTGGTTATAGAGATCTTGAATTTGGGTCTTTCTGAGTCTGAGGTAGTTCTTTATCTATTACTCCGCTTTGCCTCAGGTTATTTCTTACTTAGAACAAGGGTTCTTAACCTGGGGTCCATGAACTTACAAAAATTATACCTGTATTTCAAGATAATTTATTTCCTTACAGTCTTGTATGCTATATTTTATGCATTTAAACACATTATTTGGGAAAGGGTTACATAGGCTTCACCATGCTACCAAAAGGTTAAGAAGTCTAGTTTAAAGGATATTTTCAAGAGACTAATAGCATCACAGAATTTGAGAGCTAAACCTTAGAATTCATCTAGTCCAATCCATTTCCTAAAAGTACTACCATCCACAGCATTAATAATATGTAGTCATATAGTTTCCACTTAAATACTGCTAGTGGTGGGGAACCCCACTATTGCTTCAAGCCACCAATTCCACTTCAACATGTATTTATTAAGAACCTACTCTGTTCAAGGACCTGTGTTAGATGCCGGAGTTTGACAAACATGCCCTCACTTTTGCATAGCTCTAAATGTTAAAATAAAATTTCTCCCCAGGGGATGGAGCCAAGATGGCGGAGTGAAAGCAGTGACTTGCTTGAGCTCTCCCCCAAACCCATCCAAATACGCATAAAAAAATGGCTCTAAACAAATTCTGAAGCAGCAGAACCCACAAAAAGACAGAGTGAAACAAAGTTTCAGCCCAAGACAGCCTGACTGGTTGATGCGAAAGGTGTATCGCGCAGGCTGAGAGCACAGCACAGTGTGTGCGCACAGGCTTCAGAGATCCTGGAGCCGGCCTCAGAGGACTGAATCTTGGGCAGCTGTGGAGGTTTCCAGACTCCTCAATCCACTAATGCCAAAGACAACTTAGAAGGTCAGTGGGAAAATTCTGTTTCTATGGTGCTGAGACAGGAAGGCGTTGTCTCAGATCCATTCCCCAAGGGTGTGGCCCTGGGGTGGGGCAGCTGCTTCCTGAGCTTCCAGCCATAGACTGAGGGGGAATCCAGTGGCTGATCAGAGAGGGACAGCAGGGATCTCTTGCTTTGCCCATGTGTGGATCTGGGTCACAGCTCTGGGCGGCGGTGCTGGGGTGAGGCTGGCATAGTGGAGCTTGTAGTGGCTGTGGAGAGAAATCCCTCCTCACAGTTACAGGACAGAAAGGTGTACTTTTGGTCACAGGCCAGGAAAGGAATAAACACCTTGCCCCTTATCATACCACCCTGGAAGAACTGAAAATTTACAGGTCCCTACAAGTATCTCTGAAAACAGCTACACAAACCCCTGAAGCTTGGGACAATACATTCTCCACATTGGAAGCAGACTTTACCTTAACAAAGAGTTTAAAACTCAAGTAATTGGCTGGGATCATGAGCAAGCAGGCAAAAAGAGTCAGACTATATTATCTTACTTTGGTGAAAAGAAGATCAAAATATACAACCAGAAGAAGACAACAAAGTCAAAGCTCCTACATCCAAAGCCTCCAAGAAAAATATGAATCAGTCCCAGGCCTTAGAAGAGCTCAGAAGGGATCTTGAGAAGCAAGTAAGGGAAGTAGAGGAAAAACTGAGAGTGATGCAAGAAAATCATGAAAAAACAAGTCAACAGCTTGCTAAAGGAGACCCAAAAAATACTGAAGAAAATAACACCTTAAAAAAAGCCTAACCCAAATGGCAAAAGAGGTCCAAAAAGCCAATGAGGAGAAAATGCCCTAAAAAGAAAATTGGCCAAATGGAAAAGGGAAGTCCAAAAGCTTACTGAAGAAAATACTTCCTTAAAAATTAGAATAGAGCAATTGGAAATAGTGACTTTATGAGAAATCAAGACACAGTAGAACAAGTCCAAAAGAATGAAAAAATAGAAAACAATGTGAAATATCTCATTGGAAAAACAACTGACCTGGAAAATAGATCCAGGAGAGAGAATTTA
Source organism: Phascolarctos cinereus (assembly GCF_003287225.1). NCBI lineage: Eukaryota > Metazoa > Chordata > Mammalia > Diprotodontia > Phascolarctidae > Phascolarctos > Phascolarctos cinereus. Next base: position 400,262,021 of record NW_027555847.1, read on the forward strand.
AAAATTATTGGACTATCTGAAAGCCATGATCAAAAAAAGAGCCTAGACATCATCTTTCAAGAAATTATGAAGGAAAACTGCCCTGATATTTTAGAACCAGAGGGCAAAATAGATATTGAAAAAAAATCTCCTCCTGAAAGAGATCCCCAAAGGAAAACTCCTAGGAACATTATAAGCCAAATTCCAGAGTTCCCAGGTCAAGGAGAAAATATTACAAGCTGCCAGAAGGAAACAATTCAAGTACTGTGGAAACACAATCAGGATAATACAAGATTTAGCAGCTACTACATTAGAGAACCACAAGGCATGGAATATAATATTCTAGAGGGCAAAGGAGATAGGATTACAACCAAGAATCACCTATCCAGCAAAACTGAGTATAATCCTTCAAGGGAAAAAATGGTCATTCAGTGAAATAGAGGACTTTCAAGCATTCTTGATGAAAAGACCAGAGCTGAATAGAAAATTTGACTTTAAATACAGGACTCAACTGGAGCATGAAGAGGTAAATAGGAAAAAGAAATCATAAGAGACTTATTAAGATTGAACTGTTTACATTCCTGCATGGAAAGATATTTATAAAGGTCATGAGACCTTTGTCAGTATTAGAGTAGTTGGAGGAAAATATTATATGTATGTGTGTATATACAGATAGATAGATAGAGGGCACAAGGCAAGTTGAAGATGAAGGGGTCGTATTTGGAGAATAAAATTAAGGGATGAGAGAGGATGATACTCGGAGAAGAAGAAAGGGAGAGGTAGAATGGGGTAAATTATCTCACAAAAAAAACCCTGAAAAGTCTCTTACAGTGGAGGGGAAACGGGGGAAGGTGAGAGGAAATGAGTGAATCTTATCCTCATAGGATTTGGCTTAAAGGGGGAATAACATACACATTCAATTGGGTATGGAAATCTGTCTTACCCTACAGGAAATTAGTGGGAGAAGGGGACAAGAGAGCAAGGGATGATAGAGAGGAGGGCAGATTGGGAAAGGGGGTAATCAGAAGTAAATACTTCTGAGGAGGGACAGGGTCAAAAGAAAGAATAGAATAAATGGGAGGGCAGGATAGGATGAAGAGAAATAGAGTTAGTTTTTCACAACACGTCTATTGTAGAAGTGTTTTGCATAATTGCACATGTACAACCTATATTGAGTTGCTTGCCTTTTCAATGAGGGTGGGTGGGGAGGGAGGAAGAGAGAAAATCTAAAACCTAAAGTTTTAAAAACATTTGTTTAAAAAAAATGTTTTCACATGCTACTGGGAAATAAGAAATACAGGAAATGGGGTACAGAAGTCTATCCTGCCCTACAGAAAAATAGAAGGGGAAGGGGATAAGAGAAGAGGGGAGAGATAGAAGAGAGAACAGACTAGGAGAAGGGATATTCAGAATGCATGCCATCTTGGGATGGGGGGGGTGAGACAGGGTGAAAATTTGGAACTCAAAAACCTGTGGAAGTGAATGTTGAAAACTAAAAATAAATAGATGTATATGAAAAAAAAATTTCTCCCCCTCTTATATTGACTTAACCATTCTACAGCATCGACCTATTGTTTTTTAATTCTAGGAATAAGCAGAAAAAGTCTAATTCCTTGACTACTTGAAAAATCATCCCCGCAAGTCTTTCCTTTTCCAGCATAAATGACCACAGATCTTTCAACCTATTCTGCAGTCTTGGCAAAATCTTTGCCACTACCACTACCATTACCATGGCCACTACACCACCCTTATCCCCTGGATTCAGTGGAGTTCTTTATTATCCTCCTTAAAATATAATAGCTGATTTCTTAGCTATGCCAGATCCAAAGTTGTATTATAAAGCAGCAATCATCAAAACCACTTGGTACTGGCTAAGAAATAGAGCGGTGGATCAGTGGAATAGATGAGGTACATAAGACACATTAGTCAATGAGTATAGTAATCTATTGTTTGATAAACCTAAAGATTCCAGCTTCTGGGATAAGAATTTACTATTTGACAAAAATTGCTGGGAAAACTGGAAAACAGTATGTCAGAAGCTAAGCATAGGTCAATATCTATCACCTTATACCAAGATAAGGTCAAAATGGGTACACAAGTTAGACATAGAGTGTGAAACTATAAGCAAATTAGGAGAGCAAGGAATAATTTACCTGTCAGATCTATGAAGAGAGAAAGAATTTATGACCAAATAAGAGAGAGAACATTATGAAATGGAAAATGGAAAATTTTGATTACATTAAATTGAAAAGTTTTTGCACAAACAAAGCCAATGAAAGTAAGATTAGAAGAGAAGCAGAAATCTGGGAAACAAGTTTTACAACCAGTGTCTCTGATAAAGGCCTAATTTCTAAAATATGTAGAGAACTAAGTCAAATTTGTAGGAATACAGGTCATTCCCCAATTGATAAATGGTCAAAGGACGTGAACAGACAGTTTTCAGATGAAGAAATTAAAGCCATCCATAGCCATATGAAACAATGCTCTAAATCACTATTGATTAGAGAAATGCAAATCAAAGCAACTCTGAGGTACCACATTACTCCTATCAGATTGGCTAACATGACAAAAAGGGAAAATGCTAAATGTTGGAGAAGATGTGGGAACTTTGAAAACTAATGCATTGTTGGTGGAGTTGTGAAATGATGCAACCATTTTGGAGAGCAATTTGGAACTATGCCCAAAGGGCTAGAAAACTGTGCATGCACTTTGACCCAGAAATGCTACTACTAGGTCTGTATCCCAAAGAGATCGTACAAAAGGGAAAATGACCCATGTGTACAAAAATGTTTGTAGTAGTTCTTTTTGTGGTGGCCAAGAATTGGAAATGGAGGGGATGCCCATCAATTGGGGAATGGCTGAAGAAGTTGTGGTATATGGATGTAATGGAATACTATTGTTCCATAAAAAATGGTGAGCAGGTAGATTAAAAAAAAAAGCCTGGAAAGACTTGCAAGAACTGATGCTGAGTGAACGAGCAGAACCAGGAGAACATTGTACACAGTAATAGCAATACTGTGCAATGATCAACTTTGTTAGACTTACGTCTTCCAAGAAATGCAATGATCTAAGACAATACCAAAAGACTTATGATGAAAAATTCTAACTGTGGAGTCTGATTGCAGATTGAAGAGTCTTGTTTGTGTTTTCTTTCTCGTGGTTTTTCCCTTTTTCTCTGATTCTTCTTTCACAACATGATTAGTGTAGAAATATATTTAATATGATTGTGCATGTACAGCATATATCAGATTGCATGTTGTCTTGGGGAAGGAGGGGGAAAATTAGAACTCAAAATATTATAAAAATGAATGTAAAACCAACTAAATAAATGTTTAAAAAAAGAAAGTTTCCCAGAAAAAAAATGTGGTACCTGAGATTAAACATAAAAATACAATGTGGTCTTTCTAGTATAGAGTATACTGATATTATTACTGTCTTCATTCTGAACACCATATCTTTCTTCATGTAACCTAGGATCCACGTAGGTTTTTTAACTGCCAAATCACAATTTCCAAGTGCCAGAAATTCTCTTTCTTTGTTTCCTTCCTTCCTTCCTTCCTTCCTTCCTTCCTTCCTTCCTTCCTTCCTTCCTTCCTTCCTTCCTTCCTTCCTTCCTTCCTTCCTTCCTTCCTTCCTTCCTTCCTTCCTTCCTTCCTTCCTTCCTTCCTTCCTTCCTTCCTTCCTTCCTTCCTTCCTTCCTTCCTTCCCTCCTTTCCTCCTTCCCTCCCAGCTCTGTGGAATTACAAATGGTAAAGCCTTTCTAAACACATGCACATCCGTGATAATCTCCCATACAACTTTAGGCAAAAGTTCCTGGTTCACAGAAGAAAAAATGTAGGAGAAATGGGTTTCCCAACCATGTGCAAGTCACTTACACTATCATGTTCTCCATTTGTAATAATTTGACTAATAGTATCTCTAATCCCTACCTTATAGGGTTGTCATGAGGCTCAATGTATACAAAGTGTTTTGTTAACTTTAAAATTCTATAGAAATCTGAGTTTTTTTATTTTCTTTAGGGACATCCTAGGGTGAAGAAAATTCAACTACTGCAGCATATTGGAAAAGGGATTTTAGACCTGAGAAGGAAAACTGGGCTAGCTGATGATGGGTTATAATATTCTCTCCTTAAGGAAATGAAAATTAGGAACAACGAGTTAGACATAGATAAATTATTTTTTAAAGAAACTCCGTTCTTTTTGTGTGGGTAGGAATAGTGGTGATGGCATACTGAAGAAACTGATTTCTATGTCCTTCGCTTGCTAGTTTATTCCCACAATTATGTATCATCCTGAAATGATGGAGTCAAAAAGGTGTGTGTAGAATATACTGTACTTTGTAAAACATTATGGCAAAAGAAGTCCCACAAATAGCAGCTGTAAGGAACTGAAATTCATAAGTGAGAAAAATATAAGAATCATTGATTTACCAAAGTAACTTCCACATACATGGTGAGGTTAGCTAACTATTTGATCCAATGTTGCTTTTGGTGATGCATCCATATTTTAAAAGTGTTTGTAAGCTCCTTGACAGTAGAGGTTGTTTCTTTTTTCTTTCTTTTTTTTTTTTTGTCTTTATAACTGCAATGCCTAATACATTGCCTGTTATATAGTTGGTAAACATATTTATGTTAATTGATTGATAAATATGTTAAGTCAGTAAGATTTGATTAAGCCCCTACTCTGTGCTAAACACTGTGCAAAATTCTGGATAAAAAGCACAAATCATTTTGTTTCTATACTTGCCTCACACACAAGAAAAGCCACTACTTTTAAATATGCCATCTGCTTGTTACTGGTTAAAATGTTTCTGAGACCTTTAAAAAGTTTTTGAAAGAAGCTAATATGGTATCGTAATAGTATGTGGAAATTTATTTTAACAATAAGAATTTGGAATATTACTATGTGTTGCTGACATCCAAAGGGATCAATTGTAACAATTTATACATGCCCTTTAAAAAAAATTTTAAGCAATTGGGGTTAAGTGACTTGCCCAGGGTCACACAGCTAGTAAGTGTCTAGAGTTTGGTCTGAGGCCGGATTTGAACTCAGGTCCTCCTGACTTCAGGGACGGTGCTCTATCCACTGTGCCACCTACCTGTCCCTAATACATGCCCTTTCTTAAAGGATGATGTTTTTATGCTATCAGAAGGACAATTTCTTTTTAGAGGAATAATAAATAAGAGAAAGCAAAGACTCTATGGGTATGTTATGCACTATACCCCACCCCATTTTATGGTCTTTATTAATAGTTATAGTACACATCTAAAAAGAGTACACATCAATGGCATTTTCTAAATGCATTTTTTTGAGGAAGTGCACATTAGATTTGTAATAAAACATAGTCATATTGCAAAAACCTATTTTCATTCACTTGTGTAACTTTGAAAGTTAACACACAGTGGTGTTCTATAAATACTACAGCTCTATGTCTTTCCTATACCAGGAGGGTAAGAGATTGTCAGTTTTTCATACCATCAGCATCAATTTCCCATTACATTTCTTGAGATTATGCAGAATTTTCCAATAAGCTATATGACCTTTCTGAAGCTGAAAATAAATGACCAAAGTAGAGGGATTTTTTTTTATTTCTAAAACTCTGGAACACTAAGACATACTGTCATTACTGCATGGTATAGTTTCTGAGAGTTTACTTGAAATCATATTCAAAGAGTAAAATTATATTTATGGTCTTAAAAATTAAGCTTGAAATAGGTAAACCTAGTTGTGTAGTAATATGGATGCTATTTAGATTAAATCAATGACTTTATTTGATTGCTAAATCACTAAAATGTGCTGGGGGTTACAGATGTTTTAAAAGGAAATTTAAAAAGGAATTTTGATTAAATGGGTAGCTATTATATAAGTAACTTTAGATCTTAGCTATAGTTATATGAAAAAGGTTTCATTGCTCCTACTTAATAGAAACTTTTGATTTTTTCACTGAAAGCAAGTAGCTGAATATGTGTATATATATACATATATATATATATGTGTGTGTGTGTGTGTGTGTGTGTGTGTGTGTGCATGTGCTTTACAACTGCAAACATTATTGGAAACTCTCCAAGACATAAAATGATATTTGATGTGGAAAGCAGTCTTAACTGTATAACCTTTTTATCATATATAGCATCAGGGATGGCTTTTTGTATTTTTTTTTAGTAAACAAACATATTTTCCTGATGCTGTTACTCATTTTCTTGCTGTTTTTCTTGCTGGAGCAAGCCAAGAAACCCTCACATATTTTTTAAATGATAAAATTTTCGCTAAATGAATCAAAATAAAGGGTTATGTTTAAGTGAGACACACCTTATTCCTTTAAATAACTAGTCTTTTAAGCCCTAAATCACACAGAAAATGACAGGGAATTAGTACAGTCACTGGAGTATAAGATCCTAGAGGGAAAGACTCTTATTCACTCATTAATGTAAGGACTACAGAGTCTAGTACCATGTTCTTCATAAAGGAAACATTCAATAAAAGCTTTTAATTAACTCATGAGATGAGAAGAATTTCTAAACCTTTTAAGAAATTTAATCTATTTAAACTGGGTTATTTCTGCTTCTCCAATGAATACAGGATTCAGAGTCAGAAGATCTTAGTTCGAATTCTAACCTTTGTAACAATTGGGTGACTTTGCTTAAGTCATTTCATCTCCTCGGGCTTCTGTCCCTCAGCTGTAAAGTGCGGGAGTGGTTTTGACTAGATGACACATACAGTCATCCTCATATTCAAATCCTTTAAGTTTGTAAATTCCTACTACCTAGTTTTTAATCTGTAATTTCTTGTCCTGATCTCCACCAAGGCTATCAGTGGAAGAAGTATAAAAGAAAAATAAATACTAAACCATAGAAAACAGCCTACTAACAGACCAAAGCAAGAATAATTGGGTACCTTTGACAACAGACTTTTGTGTAAGTCATGTTTTTTTCTAATTATATTTTCCAATTCATATTTTCCTTTTAGTTATTTTCTGACAATTTGGGGGAGTTTGCAAAACTAATTTCTTAAGACTATGAGAAGGGAACTTAAATATCATGTACTTTCTTTCTACTGTATTTTTCAAGTTTTAAGGACCCTCTTTTTTATTGATCCTCCAACATGGATTATTTCTACTTTTAATCACTATTGCTAATGACCTGGATTTCAAGTAATTTATCAGATTTATTTAAATTTGCATTCTTTTTTTATTAGTGATTTGGAGGCTTTTAATATTTTTATATTCTTTTTTTTTGTAAGGAATCAGGGTTAAGTGACTTGCCCAGCATCACATAGCTTGCTATGTCTGAGGCTGGATTTGAACTCACTCCCCCTGACTCCAGGACCAGTGTTCTATCCACTGTGTCACCTAGCTGCCCCATTTTCATATAATTATTTATAATTTGGAGGATGAGTCTTTGCATATTTGTGACAACTGAACAGAACTTTGAAGGGTATTAGGGAGTCTAAAAAGTAGAGGTAAGGAAGGAATATATTTCAGGCCTGGAGACTAGCCTATACAAAAGTGTAAAGAGATGGGAAATGGGCTGTCACTTATACGGTAAAGCAAGTGAGCCAATTATGATGACACATTCAGTGGTTTAGGGGGAATAATGGGAAATAATTTAGCCAAGATAAGCTGAAGCCATATAGATTCTAGAGACAAAAGGGAGCCACTGAAGTTTCTAGAGAAGGGGAGTGGCATGGGGCCAGCTAGGTGGCACAGTAGATAGAGCACTGGCCCTGAGGTCAGGAGGACCTAAGTTCAAATCCACCCTCAGACCAAACACTTGTCACTTGCTAGCTGTGTGACCCTGGGCAAGTAACTTAACCCCAATTGCCTTAAAAAAAAAAAGGAGCAGCATGTTGGGCTTTCACAAATTTTAACTCCTTTTGAAATTTCACAAAAATTTCTTACATATGTAGAGTACTGAGGAAACCCAGTTGTATCTTGTAAACTTGCCCAATATCACATATCTAATTAGTTGTAGAAGCAGGGCTTTAGTTGCTAGCAAAATGTCATTTCCACTAATTCAAACTTAGTGGAGCTGTGTCCTAGAACTCAGTGATCTTCTTCCATTCTTTGGTTATTGAGTGATTCAAGGCAAATCATCTCTTAGCAACTTTGTTAATTTCTATTTACAAAAGTATTAGGACTATTGTTATATAATGGGCATATTAAAAAAATGTCTAATAGTCTGCTACTGTATCTTGGAAATCTCAATTACACTAAATCCATACATAATGATGCCTGTGGGATACATATTCACTTGATTTTAAGATGTGATATTATCTATCTTTTACTATATTTTTATTTATTCTTGTCAAATACTTTCCAGTTCACTAATGCATTCTTCGTGGACTTGTGAACTGATCCAACCATTTTGGAGAATAATCTAGAATCATGCCCCAAAAATCTACAAAACAGTGCATGCCCTTTTCACTCAGCAATGCCATTACTAGCTCTGTATTCTAAAAAGATAAAAGAAAAAGGAAAAGGCCCTCTATGTACAGGAAAAAAATTACAACAATTCTTTTTTCTTGTGGCAAAGAATTAGAAATTGAAGGGCTGCCCATCAACTGGGTATGGTATGTATATAATTGTGAAGGGAATACTATTGTGCTATAAGAAATGATGTGAAGGATGTTTCAGAAAAACTTAGGAAGACTTATATGAGCTGATCCTGAGTGAAGTGAGCAGAGCCAGGTGATCATTGTGCATAGTAATACATTATTGTAAGAACAATAACTATGAATGACTTCCAGCCTAGGTAAGATAAGGAGATTTTATACGTCTTTAATTAATACATCAATACAATTATATAAGATAATTCTGAAAAACTTGTGATGAAAAATGCTATCCACCTCCAGAGAAAGAACTGATGGAATCTGAATGCAGAGTAAAACATACTTTTTAAACTTTCTTTATTTTCTTTGTTTTGATTTTGTTTTGTTCTGTGTTCTCTTTTGCAACCTGACTAATATGCAAATATATTTTACGTGACTGTACATTTGTAGTCTTTATTAAAGTGCTTGCCTTCTCAAGATAGGAGGGAAGGATGGAGGGAATTTGGAGCTCAAAAAGGATTTAAAAAAACCACACCTGTTAAAAATTGTCCTTACATGTAGTAGAGAAAAATAAAATAAAAACATTCTTTTTTTTTTCGGCAATTGGGGTTAAGTGACTTTCCTAGGGTCACACAGCTAGTATCAAGTGTTTGATCTGAGGTCACATTTGAACTCAGGTCCTCCTGACCTCAGGGCTAGTGCTCTATCCACTGTGCCACCTCGCTGCCCAAATAAAAACATTCTTAAAAATACTTCCTGATTACATTCTAATTTGTTTCAAGCTTTACTCAGGAGTTCGTAGACCCCCTTCAATGGGGGGTGCCTGTTTGACACCTCTGACCTAAGTTATGGTTAATTAGTTGGTAGATCCACCAGACAACTTTCTTAGCTTTGTTTATTGTTTGTTTGTTTTCTGCCTTCAGACCTTTTCAGGTTCAGGGCAGACAGGTAGATGTGGCATCAAGTTAAAATGAATGGTTAGAATGTGTTTACAAGTATTTTTATTTACTCCTGCTGTAACTGCTCCAAATTAGCATGGACATTGAAAAGGTAATTTTTTTTTTTGCAGCCAAAGTATATGGCATCAATAAATGGATATTTTTGTCCTGATTTTCATGTTTTACTGTCTTATTAACCTGAATTAATTCTGCAATGTCCATATGCCTGTAAGTATTAACTCTTTTTTATTAAGTATTAATGGTAATCAATTTTTTTAGCCCTTTTCACTGGAATTGTTTCAGGGAAACCAGAAGTATTAATTCTTTCAGGCTACTAGGGTACATTTTATTGGATTAGGATGATCAGTTAATAAATGCTAAGTAAATGTTCTCAAAGTTATCAGTTTTTCAAAGTCTCTAATCTATATCCTGGGAGTGACTTATGATCAGTTATGAATGGGATGCAATATCATAAAACATATGATTTTTTAATACCTTTCTCAAAAAAAGAGAGAAGTATCTGAAGTCTCCTCTTCTGGCGTACAAAGGGGCAGCACTTTGTAAAAGTCTAGACATCTGTTGGGTTTGTTGCTGCACACTTGTAATCCCACTTACTAGGGTAGTCTGAGGCTAGAGGATTGCTTGAGCTAGGGAGTTCTGGGCTGCAGTGTGCTAAAACCACCAGGTGTCTACACTGCCCAGCACCAATATGATCAGCCCTGGAGAGTGGAGGGCCAGCAGGAGCACAAAAGGAGGATTAAACTGTCCTGTGTCAGAAAAGGAGAAAGTCAAACCCCTTGTGCCAATCAGAGTGGAATTGGGTATGTGTGTATCCCCTGCAATTCCAGCCTAAGTAAGATAAGGAGATTTTATACGTCTTTAATTAATTAAAAAAAAGGCTTTTAAAAAGAAGAAAACATGTTCTGTTGGAGGGTTTCTTTTTAAGCCCTGATGAGACCTTGGACTCAGGTCTATCAGAGAAATCAACCTTTTAAATCAGTTTTTTAAAGGCATCATGGGTCCAAGTATATCCATCTGTATCTATGTGCACACATCTATTAAGGCATTGATAGCAGTAGATGCCTTGCATTTCAGCTGTTCCCCAATTAAACCTCAGTTGGAATTTCCTCAGGAAATGTTTTTAGATAAATAAATGAAATGACAATTCTGTACACAAGCCAAGACTTTTACATGTGGCTGGTGAAACTTTGTAGGGGCTAGGTTTGTCAGCTTCGGGAGGTTAATGACAGTGGAGAACACAGTCTCTCTCTCTCTCTCTCTCTCTCTCTCTCTCTCTCTCTCTCTCTCTCTCTCTCTCTCTCTCTCTCTCTCTCTCTCTCTCTCTCTCTCTCTCTCTCTCTCTCTCTCCCCCCCCCCCCTCGGAACTTTAACTATCAGTAAAAGGAAGGCTGAATCACTGAAGAAGCCCCTCCCTACTCCTAGATCCATTTCAAACACAATGCTGAAGCTGGACCAATAGACACCCATACTGGTCTTGCTGAAGTCATTTCTTTCTGAAATACTACAGTTGGTTGCTCTTTGTTTTGTTTTTTTCTTTTTTCTCTCCCTTTCATTTTGCTTTGGTTACAGCTTAACTTGGTTCTTATGATAATATCGAGGGATATGGTATTTTTCATCTCTTGATGTGATGGAAATAAATACTCTCTCACCTAATATTGCAGAGTGTAATGAAAAGTTAAGCTGGAGTCACAAAGTCTGCAGCTTGTAACTTGACATCCTGCCTCTGCAGAGTCCACTCTGCCACTGACACAGGGCTCTATTTAATGTGCTGCCAATCACTTGTGTCAAGTACTATACCAGAAATCTGGGAGAAAAGTTTCCAATTTGGCTGGGGTTGGGAGGGGTGGGGGGGAGGAGGGATGGGATAGGTGGGGAGGGGTGGGGGAAGAGGACAAAGGACTGGAATGGAGAGTGTTGTTTATAACTGTAATATCTTTTTCTGTTAGTATCTTGTATGCCATCAATTGGAAGATAGAACACACTTGCAGCAATTCATCTCTTGAAGTACTGCTTTTAGAAGATGTAGGTGAAGAGTGAGAAATCACTTAGTAAATGCCAAAAAAGATATGCAGACCCCAGCTATTCTAATGGAATAGCAACTTGATGCAATGTATATGGGATATGGGCCTAGCTTTTCATCTCCAAATTTCACCCCTTAGCTACAATTACAAATATAAACTGGTTTATAAGAGAAAAGAAACTATTGGATTTAAAGAGCCTTTAATCAAAGAGTGAAAATGTAAACTATCTGTAGGCATCAAGGTCAGACACACTCATTGCTGGTTCAGAGGGAAATGTTTTATATGAAGAAATCCAGATAAATATTCAACTCAACCTTTTTAATCAGTCTGGTTTGTTTGTACAGACACAACCCAAGTCAGCTTGTTGATAGAGCACTGAACTTGGAACCAGAAAGACCTAGATTCAAACACTACCCCAGACACTTACTAGCTGAACAAGTCTCTAACCTTTCTGTGCCTCAGTTTCCTTACCTGAAAAATGGAGTTAGAATCTAAGATTCTTTTTAGCTGTAAAACTGTGATACTTGTGACCCAATTCCCAAATTGGGAAATTTTCTGTTAATTGTGGTTAGTATGACTTCTGTTTTACACTTGGAAAGAGCGTATTTCTAATACCTAAGTCCATTACAGTTGCCTCGGTGGCTCCGCACAATAATCCTAGAGAGGAAGTCAATATTAGTGAGAGGAAATGTAGGGTGGTGGCTAGAAGAATGGCTTCCAGTCCTGCCCCTGAAATATATGAACTGTTAGACTATGGGTAACTCACTTAACTTTTCAGTGTCTGAAGCAGGACTCTAAAATTATGTTAGAGACAATTGTCTGATCTACTTCAGAGTAAGGGGATTCAGTGACACTGGAACTGGAGTTAGATGGACAACACAGGGTCAAATCCTACCTTGCTCTGTGACCCCAGGCATTTACCTATTTGAGTTTCCATTGCCTCATCTATAAAATGGGATTAAAATGCCTGAAGTACCTTCCTAATGGGTTGGTTTTGAGGCTCAAATGAGATATGTGTGTAAAGTGTGTAAAGTGCTTCACAAACTTTAATACACAATATAAATATATTTTCTTTTTTATTGCTAGGATTTCTGATTAATCAAATATTCTAGTGCTGTTAATAGTGATTCCAAATATGGAAAAACAATTTTCACAGAATTAGAATCCTATAAAATGCATTCAAGAAAATGACAGAATAAAAATAATTTCATTTTTCTTTGATTCAGAAGCATTTTAGAAATTTGCAGTGCCTCTAAGCCAGCTTGGTGAATATCAATTATCATTATTCCATAATTCACAAAAGTGACACATAAGAGGTGATGAATTGATTGAATGATGGGTAAACCAGCTTTTGCTATGTTTTCAATAGCCCTTTGGCACACCTGAATTCTATTTGGCCTGGAAAAAATGCTATTTATCTGAGTCACATTTACCAACATTACCTTCCTCTGCCTGTCTTTCACTGCCAAGCATGGGGCATAATGCTAAGAGCATTGGGCATGAGAGTTTCTCAGCAAATAAGAACTCCATTAAAGCCTTACACAAAGGGAATAAAAGGAATACACTAATTTTCTTTTTGGTCCACAGCCTGATTTCTTTTCTCTTTAGGGCATGTGATTAAAAATTTAAAGAGCTCATGGATGCCTATGGTGATTCTGTGAATTTTTTTTAACTGCTGCCAGGTGATTTGTTTTTTAAACAAATGCATTTCACATCCTTTTTCTTTTCAGAAAAAAAAAGGATCACAAGTGATTCTGGAACTGGCAGAGTTATTTAATTCTTCATCAGAGACCTTCATCCTGGCACCATGTAGTTTGGTCAGGGTAAACGAAAATGTGCTAGTAGGAAGAGAAATTATTAACAAGCTATTTTGCTTTTCAGTTGCATTCATAAAGTTTAGCTGAATAGAGCAAACTTATTTGTAACTATTAGCCCAATCTGCATGAATAATGTCAAGAATTAAAGGCTACCTTAGGCCTTGATTCACTTTTCAATCACTTAGGGACTAGTAGGAGGCTATGTGCTCCTCTGCTCTGGGGCTCCTTCTGTACTGCAGGTGAAAGACAGTCTCAGACAATCTCATAATGCTCCCTTCATGTTTTATTTAAAATGCAAGAAGAGCTTGTTTAGGTTATGAGGTAAAGTGAGCAGCAAAACGGATCAGTGCCAAACCTTTTAACCTACTGCAATGGAAATAAAGGCAATATGGGGGAAAAAAAACAGCAGCCACAGAGGTAGCTTTTAGCTACACCTAAATCCTGCAATTACCAGAGCTCAGGATTGCAGTAATGCCATTTTTCACCTGCCATAGTTCAACATTGTGTTTACACATTGCCTTTTATCAGAGGTTCTCAAATGTTAACTCTGAAATCCTAATAACACCTTTGTCAAGCAAGGGGCACCACTATTATCACTGCCACTGCCATGTAAAACACAGAGAAGGTGAAGCAAAGGCAGGTTAAATGCCTTTCCTGAGCTCACCTAATAAGTGAGGAGCAAAGCTTAGGGATGTCTCTGACGAACCTTGCTGCTTGCATGAATGGTTCTGGATACAGCATTCATCCATACAAAACCTCCAACTCATTTATTCCTCAACCTGGTAGCTAGTGGTAGAAATACAATGAGAGCTTTATCCTTGTTCTATATGGACCATGGGTTTATGGGAATTTCACCCAAAGAAGGTAGAACAGGAAGTCCTTATTAATTTCTGTTTAACTGAATTGTTTTCTGTACTGTATGAATTAATCAATCTGCATTTATTAAGTACTTATTATATGTCAGCTACTAGCCACTGCAGTTACAAATCCAAAAATAAGCTAGTCCTTCACAACTGCCCTATGTTAAGGGTTCAGGCTAGTCAGACTATTCTCCACATATTTGCTTCCACACCATGGCTCCCTCAGTTTTCAATTCCTAGAATACCTTTCTCCTGTGCATTTGACCAAAGTCTCCCAATCCTTCAACAAGGCCTAGCTTGAGTTTAAATTTTTCTGTCAAACTTTTTCAGATTACTGCATTTTATACTCCTCTCTCTCTCTCTCTCTCTCTCTCTCTCTCTCTCTCTCTCTCTCTCTCTCTCTCTTTCTCTCTCTTTCTCTCTCTTTCTCCTTCTTCTCTTTTATCTTTTCTTCTTCTCTCTCCCCCTCTCTCCCCTTTCTCTCACACTTCTTGTATAGTGCTTTGGAAATTAAGCATATACCATCTCATGACATCCCTTATAATGTATTCACATTGTTATTTAATTTCTCACGTGGGCGTGTTTTATCAGTCCAATTTGACAGTTTGCAATCTTCTCAAAGTCAAGGTCTATGTCATATTTCTCTCTACAGTCTCAAGGAGGGTCATCTCCAATCGCCCTGATCTATATCTTGCCACCGGACTCAGATGGCTCCGGAGGAGAAAGTGAGGCTGGTGACTTTGCACAGCCCTCCCTCACTGAAATCCAATTCACCGGCATGTCATGGCATCACCTCCCTGATGTCATGATCCTTTCAAGAATGAAGGACAAACAACAGTCTCAAGTATAGTGGCAACCAAAAACAGTGGGTATTCAAAATATACATGTGTATCATATTGTATTGTCAAACCTTTGTAGCATACTGATTCTATGAATGAATCTATAAATTTGAAAAAAAAATCAGTAATCTCATTTATAATTACTATGGAAGTGATAGTGCATAAGTACCAATGCTTAGCTCAGTGTCTGGCACATAGTAGGTGCTTAGTATTTATTGACTAATATTAATCATTGAATTTAATCAATAAGTATCAAGCCACTATTATGAATTACGTTAAAATTTTGTAACACTCGTATTACTTGTTCATGATCCAGCTTCTCTTAGATTTTGTTTATGTCTAATGGATAAGTTAAAGAATTTGTGAGATGGGATACAGATCACTCACCAAATGAACCATATAGGATGTGAGTGTGTTCACCTAGGGTCGGTTGTCTAAGAAAGGTGCAGTGCTTGAGATTTTTAGTTTCCATTCCTCTCCCACTGTGCTTCTGGCTTTTAGAACCTAGACCCCCAACAGGGAAGGAAGGCAAGAACGAAGGAAGGAAGGAGGGCAAGAAAGAAGGAAATGAACATTTATTAACTGCCTACTATGTTTCAGGCAATATGCTAAATTCTTTACAAAAATGATTTCATTTGAGCCTCACAACAGCCCTGGGAAGTAGGTACTTTTATTATCTCAATTTTATAATTGAAGAAACTGAGGGAAACTGTAGTTGTGACGTGCCCAGGATCACATAGCTAGTAAGTATCCAGATCTGAAGAGGTCGTATTTGAACTCAGGTCTTCCAGACTCTAGGCTGAGGGCTCTGTGATCTGTGTCACCTGTCTGCCTTCTCACTCTTGAAGTTCCCTCATTAAGTGAGTTCTTCTTCTGCAACGTTGCTCTTTCTTCAACTGTCGGGTTATTTCTGGGAGTGTTTATTTTGGGAATAGGAACAGGACAGGTATCTAGGACTTTGGTGCCACGCTGTCCCATGAAGTTTCTCCCACACCCCCACTTTTCAGCACCCTTCATAAATTGTCTTAACCCAAAGAATCTAAACTCCTCGTGTCAGGGGCTGTCTTTGTTTTCACTTGTATTTTTATCTTTTTTATCTTTAGCATTTAGCACAGTGCCTCTCACAACAATAATAAATAAATACTTGTTGTCTATCTGCCTTTTATTTCAACTTTTCTTTTAATGGACAAAGATCATTAAATAAATGAGGGAAAAATTAAAAAAAAAGCAAAACAAAACATGAGACAAGAGTTGAACCATATATTACGATGTAATTATAATCTGGTCAGCTAATGACTTATCATGCATACTGTCTTCTTCAGTAGAAGATTAAGGTGGGCAGCTAGGTGGTACAGTGGATGGAGCACCAGGCCTGGAATCAGGAACGCCTGAGTTCAAATCTTGCCTCAGACATTTACTAGCTGTGTGACCCTGGTCAGGTCATTAACCTTGCTTGCCTCAGTCTCCTCATCTCTAAAATGAGCTTGAGAAGGAAATGACAAACCACCCCAGTATTTTTGCCAAGAAATGGGACCACAAAGAGTCAGACACAAGGGCTGAACCACCAAGAATATTAAGGAAGTGCAGAAGAATCAGATGTTACCGAACTTTTTGAACTGACGCCTTACCAGCATCATATTCCTTCTTGGAATTCCGTAGAGTTTCAGACAATGTCCTGATCTTATTATCTTTGTGAAAGAATGTGGTATTTTACAGAGACTTGGTAATATATTGTGTGTGCAATAACATTTTCAAATGAAAAGTAAGTCTAAATATGCCCATTGGAATTGTTACACAGTTTAATTGAGGGTGGGCTAATGCTCCCCAGGTATAACATGATGTTAACATACATTTCTGTATGCATTATATTATACTCGTAGCATTTTAATATATTTTATTGGGTAAGGAGGCTTTCCCACTTGGAATACTATCACATATTTTGATAGTGTTATAATTTAAAGAGATTACCAGTTGTGGGGGAGGCATGCACTTACATCACTGAACTGAATGTCATAAAGTACCTTGGTGGCCATTTCATTAATTATGGGCCCCAGAGGTTGATATAACCTGGAATTCATCAGAGCTGGTAAAGTCAGCTGATTTTTTTTTCCTCTTTGGAGGTTGTGTATCAAAATGTAAAAAAAAAAAAAGCCTTGGATAGCAAAACAGAGGACCTGGGTTCAAATTCTAATAATTCCTACACATAGTATTTGTATAATCTTTGAGAAGTTCCTTAACCTATCTGGAGCAGTTTCTCCATCTGTGAAAGAAGGGGCTCTAGATGGCTTCTAAGTTGATTTCTATCTTTATAACGCTATGATTTTAGAAAGCTCTTAAGATGTACCATAAAAGGCCCACAATGGAACATTAACAACACACTCCTTGAATGACATTTCAAATACAGAGAGCCTGTATAGTGTCAGGAGAAGAGCCTTAGTTGGAAGTTCTATTTCATTAGAGAGTGGTTTGAGCTCAGTCAAGTTTCTCCACACTTCTTGGTCATATTTTCCTCTTCTACAAAATGACGGAATTGGAGCAGATATGACCCCTGAGCGTACCTTGTACTCTCAAATTTTATGATTCATATAATGTTGAGGTTTAGGCATATGATAGAGATGCAAAGGGATATCACAGTGCCGTGATGAACAAAAGTGTGTCATCACCTCTGAAGGACTAAAGCAAAATTTGGGAGCACTAAATAAAGCAAACATTTTCTAACAGCATTGAATTTCTCCCAAATGCCTTCCTTCTCTGACTTCCTCTAATTTGTCTTTTAAAAAAGCTGGACAGTTGTCCAGGGAGAGGTAGAGACCTGACAGGGTGAGCCAAAGACATACAATATGAGTGATGGAACAATCTCTTCTAAAAACAGCAACAAATACTGTGAAATAAAGATTCTGATGAAATGTATTATAATTCAGGCAAAACTTGTTCCCACTTTAAGAAAACTAGGACCATGGTCATATATACCGTTTAATTCTTTCACAAGAAATCTGCTAGCTCTTTTGAGGACACAGACTCATATCACCTTTAAGGATGGAAAAAGTTGTGTAGGGATCAAAGATTTAATGCCCTCTGCAATATTGTGTATATTTCAAAATCTCGTATCAAAACAACTGTATGGCCTTTCCATATGGGATGACACTTTTTCAGAGGAGATCAATTAATATTACTTCAGGACAGGTTGTTGAAAAAAAAATCCATGGATTTCTAATGATTTAAAATAAAAGATTTGCTTGCCAGGCTCTTCACGTGAACTGAAATTAGCATTCTGTGCTCATCGTAAGCTCCAATAGATTTGACGCCTTTCATGTCTAAAACCTCATGATCAAGAGCAAAATCTTTTGCTAGTGCTGGAATCTGGAGGGGAAAACAAGATACACACATGGCTTTATCACTGTGTGTTTTACTGTGGAGACTATGGGAAAGAAATATCTCTGTTGGGCTTGGTTTATTTAAAGCACATTGCCCCCTTTAGAATTTTAATTTTTTAAACTCTTTCTCATATACATTTAAGGATTTAAAATCTCATCATATCTTTGGATGAAGTCTTACCCTGAGCTTCCGTGATAGCTACTCACATAACCAAACAAAAAAGTTCTGAAGTCTAGCCACTGATTCTACATTGGATATAGTCATAAATCTAGAGGAGATAACAGTTGTTACAGAATAATTGTCTGTAAGGCATAAGTTATGCCTTAAACACTGTGGCCGTATTTTTTGACTGTGGCTGTGTTTAAATAATAAGAACAATAGTAATAACAATATGAATTTATATGATATCTTAAGGTTTGCAAAGCACTTAACAAATATTAACACATTTGATCCTCATGACAACCCTGGGAGTAGATACTAGTATTATCCCCATTTTACAGATGAGGAAGCTGAGGCAGACAGTAGGTTAAGTGGCTTGCCCTAGATCAGACCTTGCAAGCTTCTGAGGCTGGGTTTGAACTCAGGTCTCTCTGACTCTACCTCACAATCTACCCACTGTGCTGCCTAGCTGCCTAAAGTATACTTTGTTAAAGTAAATGTCTTGAAGTATTTGTTAACTCTTTTGGATATGAGGTAAATAACCTTACATGTTGGAGTTGAAGTCACAAGACTTGGGTTTGAATCCTAGAATTCCTAATTGCTACCTGGGTGACCTTGGGAAAGTCATTTCCTATCTTTAGATCTCATTGTCCTCATCTATAAAACTAGATGGTTGCACTCTAAAATGGCCTGTAATATTTCTTCAGGTTTAAAATCTATCCTATGATATTTTTTAATCAGTATCCTGATTAATTAATACCTTGAACAAAATGATCAACTTACCAGAGAATAGTTTACTTACCTTGCCTGTCATAAGATTAAGGTATGTTCAAATGTACATAGTTGTAAGATACAATTAATTGGTTTTGTTCATATTGAAATTTAGATTCATAATGAATCATTTGAAAAGTAAAAAATAATAATACTTGAATTGAATGTGCTTTTTTTAGTGACAAGGTCAGCTAATGTTCAATAAGGGAACACTGAAATAAAAACAGGTAGAATTGCCATGCTGCTCCTTTGTGGCTGTGGAACGACAGACATTCATTTCACCTCTCTGGACCTGCTTTTTCCAGTAGGATGCTGCGGCAAGAACAGGGGGTTTGCAATCAATCCAAGTTTGACACCAGCCTCTTGTCCTCCCATTCTGACCTTGGGGAAACCACTTAAACTCTTTGAATTTCAAACTCCTCATCTGTGAAATGAAAGTGATCACACCTGAGTCACACTATTGGGGTGAGGATCAAATAAGATCCTACACATAAAGTGTTTTGCAAATTGGAAACACTATATAAATATTGCATATTATAAATGATTATTTACTCATCCCTTACATGAAGAGTTTGAACTTGATCTCTAAGGTCATTTTTAGCTCTAGCATTCTGTGATTCTGTTCTTCTAGGTGGAATGTCATTCCACAAGAATTTGCTTGGTACCCACAGTGCATATAACAGGATATTTGGGTGTAAAAGATATAATCCATGTCTCCCTTGGCTTACAATTTCACATGCTAGAACAACAATAACAGCAACAAAAACAGGGCTGCTGTATATAATTAATTCAGTTCATTTCAAGAGATGCTTTTCTGTGCCAGACCCTGTACTACATACTGGAGATGCAAAGACAAATATGAAATACTCCCTTTATACTTTATCTACAGTGCTAAATAGATGTAAGATTGATAAATAATTATTTTTCTTTGGATTGAAGGAAAATAAAAGATGAAGTCTTCTTCTTATAGATTTCAGGATATATGATATCATTACACCCTGCATTTAACTCTCATTCTAACTATTCAAATTAAATACGTCTGTTATACTGTAACTTTCTCTAGATAACCTGACATTGAGACAAAAAAATTGAGTAATTGTTATGATGCTCCCACACTGTAAGAGGAGACTACTTGTTCTTTTTTAATTGGAATGATACTTGGAGTTCCATACATATTATAATCTACAGAAGATCTATGATTTCATTGATATACCCAATATTATTCTACCGACTTAAATTAAAATCATCCTATGCTGTAGTTGATACTTTACATGAATTACTTAGATATACACAGGTGTATTACAGATAAATTCAGGAAAAAAAATTGCTAATTAAATCCTCATCTATACCAATGCACTGCAATTAACCTATTTGTCTGTTATCCATATCTATATCTGTGTTTTTGTCTGTTTCTCTATTTCTGAATCTAAGTCCATCTAAGGCTCAATTTCCTTCTAGCTTGGTAGGATTTGTGGAAGATAACAATTTACTTTTATAGCCTTTGAGAATACAGTCCTATTTCCATGCCATAATGAGTCTTGTGAGTAGGGCTTGCACAGCAAATTTAGAATGAATTTCAAAAGTGTCCTTTTCTTTGGAAGGAAGGAGAGCAATTAGAAGTTGTAAAAAAGGAATGTGAGGGTAACAGCTGAGATCTTTATAGAAAATGCCTTAGGAGGTAAGTGGGAAGAATTTTTGAAGAAGCATAGCTAGGCATAAACTAGTAGTTAAGATCAGGGTGAACAGATTGATTTAGAGTATGAAACATAGCTACTATCATGATGACCCCAAATCATTATCATCATCATTATCATCATGGTCGTTCTCATCATCATCAGTCATCATTATTTCATCGCTAGCATTAGTATCAGCCCTACCCTATTTGTGTTTTCACATGTATATGTATAATGCATATTTATGTACATGCATGTGTATGATATTATTTGATCCTCAAAACTTATATGTATGGAACACAGATGTTTGTGATTTGAAATGTCCCTGTAAATTCTGAGAGTGTCACCAATGTCTATAATTTAAAAGGTCCTGATTAGTTCTGGAGGCACAGTTTTTTAAGGTCCCCTTTAGTTCTGGAATCATCACAATTTTCTTGGCTCAATCTCCTACCTAGATCTGGAATAATTTGTCATATGGACAAGCCAGAAGGTTGGCAATAACTTTGTCAGCAAGCATGTTGTCTTCTAATACAAGGTGTTCCAAAAGTCTTAACTATTTATCTTCAAACTACATTTTTTTTTGGTTTGGTGAGGCAATTGGGGTTAAGTGACTTGCCCAGGGTCACCCAGCTGGGGTGTATCATGTGTCAGAGGTCACATTTGAACTCATATCTTCCTGACTCCAGGGCTGGTGCTCTATCCATTGAGCCATCTCACTGTCCCTACAGTAAGACTTTTGGGACTACACAACACACACATACATACACACACATGCACACACATAAAAATAAATACACATATACAAGCATACATATGTAGTTTGATTAGATGGAAATAATAGCTAGTGGGAATTTAGTTTCTTTTTCTTTTCTTTTCTTTTTTAAGGCAATTGGGGTTAAGTGACTTGCCCAGGGTCACCCAGCTGGGGTGTATCATGTGTCAGAGGTCACATTTGAACTCATGTCCTCCTGACTCCAGGGCTGGTGCTCTATCCATTGAGCCATCTCACTGTCCCTACAGTAAGGCTTTTGGGACTACATATAGACACACACACACACACACACACACATATACACACACATAAAAATAAATACACATATACAAGCATACATATGTAGTTTGATTAGATGGAAATAATAGCTAGTGGGAATTTAGTTTCTTTTTCTTTTCTTTTTTTTTTTAAGGCAATTGGGGTTAAGTGACTTGCCTAGGATCACACAGCTAGTAAATGTCAAGTGTTTGGTTTGAGGTCAGATTTGAAGTCAGGTCCTCTTGCCTTCAGGGCTGGTGCTCTATCCACTGTGCCATCTAGCTGCCCCCATGGGGAATTTAGTTTCTAATCCATATCCACCTACTACACCCCTCACTCTCCCAAACACACACAGTTTTATAGATGGGAAAATTAAAGGCCAGAGGAGTGATGTAATTTAACTAAGGTCCTCCACATAATGTGTTAGGGTTTTGACTTGAATCTAGGCCCTCAAGTCTAAACTGTCTATGATACCATGTTGCTTCTCAATACATCAATTATAGTAATACGATGCAGTAACAGGCACTGAGAACCTTTGAGCATGACTTGCAGATCTTGCTTAAGGGAACTTCTCATACAGAATTTCACCGTGAATCACCCCACAAAAGTTCCCTGTACTGTTTCTGTGGTGTCTGCTTCCAAGGCTGAGTTTAGGACAGTTCCCAGAAGCTTCACCTTGTTCCAAATCTCTGCAGCTGTGACTCCTTGCTGTTCTCTCATGCATTTCGTTCATAACTTGTCCACTGTACTTAATATCGTCTTATATGTATGATTCTCTGAATATTGTCCTGTTGCCTGGCTATTCAGAGGTCCCAGTGCTCTACTCTGGCAGGAGTACTGGAGTTTTAGCATTCAAGGTTTTCCCTACAGAGTTCCTAGGAATAGGAATGAACTGCTTAATCAGGCTCGCCTACTCCTTCTAGCATCCAGGCACAGAAACTGGTCCATTGAGACACAAATTTTGTCCTCCATGCTGCTTAAAAGCTCCCAACTCACATTGAAATTGAATAGAGGGTAACTGAAATCTCACTCTAAACTTAATGTTTCCTACAACTCCACAAAAAATATTCTTTCTATGTTGCCCAAGGAAACACTCTCCATTGCTCTGAGTCAGTAAGATATTCCATTTGTTCTTGGATCATTTTTCCTAGTTTGGGGGTTGTACCAGAGTTCTTCTCCATTTGTCATCATGTGAGGAGTAGCAGTAAAAGTACTAGGTCAGCTCTAATATCTGATATTTGGCCTGAGATGCAGTTGGGTTTCATCAGTATAACTTTTTTTAAATTTTTAAATTTTTATTTTTAGGCAGTTTGGGTTAAGTGACTTGCCCAGGGTCACACAGCTAGTAAGTGTCAAGTGTTTTGTCTGAGGCCAGATTTGAACTCAGGTCCTCCTGACTCCAGGGCCAGTGCTCTATCCACTGCACCACCTAGCTGTTCCATAACTTTTTCTTTTAACATGATCGTTTCAGACCCTACTTTTGCTCAGAGGGGGACAGTGATCTAACAAAGTCCATTCTGAATGATTCCTAGTATATCAAGAACTGAATTCACCTCACATCACCTCATAAACCAAAAAGGAGAAGTCCTAAAAGAGACACATATCAAACAAAACAGAAATAGAATCAAAGGGAAAGCATCCCAATACAGAGTGTAAAGAGAGCTCCTGGCTGCATGTTGCCCTCTTAGCATCTCTGCTGTGTAACCTAACACATTTATTTAGAGGATAATCTCTTCTGATGAAGAAGAGATATACAGCTAGGTGAGATTACCACTATCATAGAATTTCTTCAATTGGATCTCATAGGTTTACCAGTTTCATGAGGAGAAACATCAGTTGATGAGTCTCTCTCCTGAGATAGTTCCCTTTCTCCAAGCTATGCTTGGTCATTTTGCTCCCCTTCCATCTTTGCTTTGAGAGAAGGTTCTCTTATAATAGTCTTCTTATAATACAAGATACTCCAGGTCAGTAGATTATGAATACTCAAGAAAATATGCCCTAAAGGGTCCAGGGATTATGTATCTATGACTCAAAAGAGAACAAATAAGCTGGGGAAAATAAGGAAAAAAGACTTCTTATATGGTCTGAAGTGATCTGCTTTTCCTTGTGTTTCACATGACAATATTATCAATCTTCTTGAATTTTTGACTGAATTTATGTACACATGTACATAAATATATAAGATCGCAGATTTAGAGCTAGAAAGGAGTTTAAAGATCAGCAAATCCAACCTATTTGTGTTATAGTTGAGGAAACTGAGGCCCAAAGAGGTTACACATATTGAGATTAATTGAAGGGTAAGAACTGGAACTTGAAAACAGATTTTCTAAGACTAGTCTTATTTTACCAAATCATTTTATATATGCAGTACCCCACTTACACTCTCTTTCATGGGTTGGTGCCCCAGAGGGAAACTGTTATTTCTAGGTTTTAGGCTATATCCCATCTATTTGTACTCCTATGGCTAATGAGTCTCACACTGATCTGCTTCTAATTAATAGTCATCGAGAAATCACAATTGGCTCAAAGCAAATTAATAGCTAATAATAAGAGGTAAGATTCATATAATGCTTACTATATTCCAGGCACTGTGTTAAGTGCTTTACAATTTTCTCATTTGATTCTCAGAACAACCTGAAAAGGTAGGTGCAAAAGCATTTATGGAGACAGCACAGTAAGAATGGTAATTACAAAATATTCTCCCCGCAAACCAGAAATATCTGCTCCCACAAACCCGTGCAATATTCATGGGAAGAGTAGGCACAAACTTAGAGTATGATGTTAGGCAGACACACATAAGAGAAACACATAGGATCAGGACAACTCAGACCTCTTGTGCTTTAAGGCTTCATGTAATACATTTCCTCATGGGATTCACACCCTTTTCCTCTAGGATCAGGATCTCTGCCTGGTGGGTTGTTCAGCTAGGGACTCAGGGTCTTTTCTTCTTCTCAAATCAATTTTCAGTCTTCCCTTGAATCCATGGTCAGCTTTCTTCTCTGCTTTGAGGGGGCATGCTCTTTGAAACTTCTTGAATACTTGTCCCTATGTCTATGTTTGTGTGGATCTGTTACTGGAAGTGTCTCAAATATATCCAGAACTCTTTTGAATTTATTCTATGTATTACTGCATGTCTGTCTGCAAAGTGCATATCTTTCTTATCTGATGGATGCATATTGACTAGATATCTAGCTGTGCTATAAGATACCAGGGAAGGTGGTAGAGGAGGTAAGAGAAATCCTAAACCAAGACTGAGGATACGAGAATGAGAGGTTTTAGGCAAGGGACACAGTCCACGAAACTTAGGTGCAACTACCTGATTATTTTTCCCTCAATGTTCAGATATTAAAGAGTACCATATTCAGATCTGGGTGTCACTTTTTAGGAGAGAGATTGACAAACTACAGCTCATTCATAGTGCAATGACTGGGCCAGTAAGAAGACTAGACAATATCCTACCTAAAAACCTTCAGTAACTCCTAATGCCTTAACCCAACATCTAAGTTCCTCTACTATCTGTGTTCAACTTACCTTTCCACTTTCCTTCCCATAATTCCCTTTTTGTGGGATGTATGTTCTACCCAAAATGAACTACTAACTATACCCAGGCCTATCTCAACCTTTCTCTTTGTCTTACAAATGACTAGAGCACACACATTTTTCATTTCTAGCTTGTTGAATGCCTCTGTTTCTTCAAAATTCAGGTATTACTTCCTCCATGAAGATTTCCTTGATTTTCACCCTCAGTTGAAAGTGATCTCTCCCTCAAACTTTCCCAGGTACTTTATACCTATTATGTTCTACCTTGTACCATACTTCATGTATATGACATATAACTTTTTAGCTTTGTATTTCTAATACTTAGGGCAGCTAGGTGGCACAGTGGATAGAGCACTGGGTGTAGAGTCAGGAATACCTGAGTTCAAATACAGCCTCAGACACTTACTACTTTTATGACCCTACACAAGCCATTTAACCCTGTTTACCTCAGGTTCCTCATCTGTAAAATGAGCTGGAATGAGAAGAAAATGGCAAACCACTCCAGTATCTTTGGCAAGAAAATCCCAAATGGGGTCACAAAGAGAAGCAGCCATGACTGAAAAATGATTCAACAACATTGAACTAGATATTCTTAAAATTTGTTTAATTTCATGCTTGTTATATTGGGTTACTAAATTTGCAGATGATGGAAATATTATATCTTTAAAACAATATTGTGTCTTTTCAATAAAGTGCTTGGCAAAATCTCTTAAATATGTAAGGCAAAAATGGAGGACTATTGGCTGGAAGATAGTGTTTGATGAAATCCTAGTTCAAAGGTTGTCAGTGAATGGACTGAAGTCAGATTGAAAGGACATACACCATATTGGGCTTGCTAGAATGTTAAAATTATCGCATTCAATATTTTGATCAGACCTAGACAAAGATATGAAAGTCATACTTTTCAAATGTTAAGATGAAACAAACATGAGAGACAGAGCTATTAAAATGAATGACAGAATCAAGATGCAAAAGTGAAAAAAGGTAGCAAGCTGAAATGTAAAGGTGAAAAATGTAACATTGTGCATTTAGGTTTAAAATTTCAATTACCAAAGTTTAGGACAGGGGTGGTCTATCTTGTAAAGAAGTTCCAGTACAAAAGACTTGGAGGTTTTAATCAACTACAAACTCAACATGAGCCAACTGGGTAATATAGCTGCTGCAAGAGCCAGTGCAGTCTCCCAGTGGTGAAATAGAGCTATCTTGTACTGGCTCATGAGAAAAGATTATTAAATATTCACTGTTAACATTCATACCTCAGAAATCAGCAACTGCTACAAATCAGGATTTGATATATTGTTTTATTGATTGTCTAGACTTTAGAAGGTGATAGAGAAAATGTACATAATTCAAATTAAACTTAAATGTGTGTTTTATTTATTTTTCCCCAAATTTTTAAATTTGGAAAACCAGTTGTTAAATATTTTCCAGCACACTCTAAACATCTAGGAAATATAATTTCCAGACTAAGGGAAGTACTAGTTCCTCTTTATTCTGTACCAGTCATGCATCATTGGGAATACTGTCATAAGATTGGGATGATCCATTATAGCTGCTATGTTCAAAAAAAATAAAGCACATTTAAAGAAGAGTGACTATAAAAGTTAGAAGTCTGGAAACTATGTCATATAAAAATATTTGAAAGTACTAGGGATTTTTAGTTTGGATAAAAGAAAACTTAGGGAAGACATGACAGAGGTCTTCAACTATTTGAAGGGCTACCATGTGGAAAAAAGGGAGTAGATATTTTATATTGCTCTAGAAGTTAAATCTAGGAATAAAGATTGGAAGCAACAGAGAAATAAATCATATATATATATATATATATGTATGTATGTATGTATGTATATAATTTTCGGTCTCTTCTTGATTTGGAGATGCAAAGATTGAATTATAAATTCAAAATTTATTTCGATCAAATGAAATATACCTATAATGATAAGGCCTTGGTGGATTAATGTATATAGACCCAGATTAGGGAAAAAACAAAGTAAAACAATATATTTTTGTAAAAGAAGTCAAACTTAAAAATCAGTCTTTTATTTCATTCTGATAACCATATATTATGGGCAATACAATAGGGCAATTCCTCCCCAAAATGGTGACCCTGCCATTACATTTTTGCTTCATTTTTTTATATGTTCAGTTAGTATCAAAGTCCTCTAGATCAATTTCTGTGTCTACACAAGCAAAGAGAAATTAAGAGCTACATACTTATTTAATTGTTGACAAAATCTTATTTTAAACAACTTGTTTTTATATATTTTTAAAATGAACTCATTTCATTTCACCTTTTATTTGTATCCAAGGAACTGAAATATTATAAACTCTTTAAACATCAATACCATTAGTAATCAATTGAACAAAATAAATGGGACAAAATCTTACACAAAACCTTTAGCCTTCTAGTTACTATAATTTCCTCAATTCCAGTTATATGTCTAATATGATTTTTAAACACACTCTTTCAGTGGTGTCGTGCAAAATAAATTATTAAAGAACGAAGGTCTTTTCTAATGTTTATCATTCACTTGTTTTTGACAACATCGTTTTTGCTATTTTTCAAAATTGTACACATTCTATTTCTTTTTCCCCCCCTGCATTTAAAAATGTATTATTTCATTGGCAAAGTCTTTTTGTCTGTGGGAATTGCACCACCATAAAAATTCATTCTTTTCAAATGTTATGCCCTTCCTATCATGGGCTTCCTCAGGGGATTCAAATCCAAAGCTGTTAGAATGGCTTCAAAGCCTGAGATGGAAAAGTGAAAATAAAGTCGTTTGGTGTAATTCTTTAAAAAAAAAATAAGGAAAGAAAGAAGGCACTGCTGTGAACCATCACTGCTAGAAATCTTGGTTTTATCATTTGAAAGAATTCTTATCAAACCATCTCAAATTTTTAATGGTCCAGCTTTAATAGAAAACTATACCTGGGTAATGCACATTCAGTATTTCTTCCCCACTGCAACTAGGTGAACTAACTTGACCCCTCCTTGTCCACTCTGCCTCACATCTATGTTTTTAAACATGACTGTAGAAGTGGAATCAGGTAATGAATCAGGTGTCTTAAGCTAGACACTGATTTCATCCCATTCTGGCAGATTTCATCCCTACAGTATCTGTAGTAAGGCTCATAATTTTATCACATATCAAAATACTTTCTAGGTGGATGGCATATCCCCCCACCTAACCAGCCTAATTTTGGAGTTGGGAATATAAGAACCCTGGGGTTGATTGCGTGGCTGATCCTGCACTTGTACCTGCCTTTTATCCTTTGCCTAATAAATAGTTTGATGGCACTTGTCAGTGGTGAATGTGGTGGCATCATCTTTGATTTGAACCCTTGTGAGTCAGAAGTTGCTAGTTCCATGGCATAACACCACTGGTAAGGTTGTAGGTGCTGCATTCTGGGACGAAAGAAGACAATAATAATCCTTTCATATGACAGTTTTTCAAATATTTGAAGATAGTAATCATATTAAGATTTCTCTACCCCAAGTTAAACACCTCCAGATTCCTCAATCAATCCTTACACAGTAGGGTTTGGAGGCTACTCACCGTCTTGATGGTTCTTGACAACACCACCACTCTTCACCCAAATTTGTTTGAATTTTTTCCATTTTCTTCCTAAATTGTATCATGAAATACATTATTCTAAATGTGCTCTAGGAAGTACAGAGTCCATAACAATCCTAACCTCCCTCCTTATTGATATTATGTGAGGAACAGATAAGCATATTCTGGGTCTAGGAAAAGAACAATTTAACATTAGGGAGGGAGGGCAGGATCTCACCTACTTGGAACAATCAATTTTAAAGATGAATGGTATAAAGGAATTTAAAGATCTTATGGTTCTTCAGTGGAAGTAGTTGTGTAGTTGACACAAATATCTGTGGCTGTAGGTATTAGCTCATGGACATTCATGATCCATTTTATATTGGGTCTAAAAATGATCATGGCAAGAATGGTGGGATTTTTTTCCATTTAATAAACAGCTAAAATTGATATGGCATTTCAAGGTTTGCAAAACAATTTACACATATTATCTCATCCTCCTACAACTTTATGAATTAGGCACTATTATTATCCTCATTTTGCAAATGAGAAAACTGAGGCTTAAATGTTAATGGGTTACTTACCTACTGTGTCTGAGCTAGGATTTGAACTTATGTTTTCCTGAATTCAATTGATTTTATAAGTTGTTGTTTGAATCAATCATATAACGACATGATATGGCCATTAAAACTCCTAAGATGGTGCCATTGATGAATATTGCAATTTGCTTCCATTTTTTCCCTCTAGTCATCTAGACATGAGCTTAACTTGGTCTTTTTTCAGTATTAAACTTATATATACTAATTATGATTAGATGGTTAGAAGTGGTTTTTATCTAAATCAATATGTATATCCATATCTATATCCAAGTTCATGTATAGTTTTATGTCTTTCTCTATTCATGTATCTATATCTGTAAATATATCTATACATATAACATATATAAAGCACTTTATACTCCTTAAATCACTACTTAAATGCTGTTATTATTGTTGTTCTTGTCATTATTACTATTAATGCCAGAACTGCTACGTTCTATTGCAGCTCAGAGAGGTAAATTAATTTGCTTACCATTGTACATGTAATAAGTGACAGAATCAGGATTTGAACTGATGTATTATTATATAGAGCTCCAGTTGGCTGAATCCCATTTTGTACCTGACTCCCAACTTGAGCCCTTCCATCCCAAATTCAATTCACAAGCAAACTCCTTTAGCCTGTTGCAGATTTTTTTCAGTTTACATGCATCTTTAACACCTGATATTTACCCAGTAATTGCCAACTGTTGTATGACTCTCAATTCATTAATTCCCCTCCCTCAGAACTGCATTAATTTTTCACAACATATTTGGTGTTTAAGGTCTAAAGTCTCTCAGTTTTTTACCTCCTTGACATGTCTGTGAAAAAAATTTTGTTAATCTAGAAACACTGCTTATGTTAGACATAGAGGATTACATACATAAGCACGAGCCACCCTGATCCCTATTGAATTTATCCAAATCCGATGTTCCATAGACCACTGTTGTCCTGGCTACTTCCTGATCTTGGTTGCAAAGCTTTCAGTTCTTTGGGGGTCTGAGCAGATATTGTGGCTGAGATGATGCTAGACTGTTCTTGTATTGTCTTTTGTACCAGTATATTAAACATTTTCCTAAGCAAAGTGAGAGGCAGTGCCAAGTATTTCCATCCCCTGCAGCTTCTCACAAAGAAAACCAGTCCCCAGCCTGCTAATAGAGATGGAGGGACTCTTCTAGTAAGCTTTCAAAATCATGCATTCAAAAAGACTGCTTCAAAATAATAAATGGATGGTAACTAGAGAGTCCCGTGTGTCAGCAGGAGACAAGCACAGTACTGTATAGGCGTGTATCTTGCCGTTGGAACCCTGCTGTGAGGTATATGTGTCTCTGTCTTAGTTGAGGACAATGTAGATTGGATGAACACATCAAACCGTCTCTGCCTTTTAAACCCTGTCTGACCAGTGTAGGAAATTCCAATCAGGAAACCTGAGATTTAGCCAGTATGATATTGTGTTGATCTGTGTCGTTATGTTATGTTATTTGATGTTATGGTTGTGCATCATGTACTTTTTATTATGTTACATTAGGATACATTATGCTAGTTATGTTACATTCTATTATATTACGTTATGTTATGCTATATTACTTTACATTGTGGTAGGCTATGATAGGTGTGTCTTTTAAGCATCCAGAGAACAGGCAATGACTGCAAAAACTCCCAACTGTGATCCCCAAATAATGGATTCCTTTCCCTTCTTTGATATATGTCAGACTTAGTTCACTCAACAACGAAGCCTATCTTCAACACAAAGGTAATGACATTAAGGTATTAAAATCTTTGATTGATTCTAAGATAAAATAGGCTGCATATCTTCAGCAAAAGGTGCCAACATGTCCCAAGAACATTTATAGTCTAGTCGTGTGCTTCAGCGGGAATTCTTGAAATGAGACAGTTGTTGATAATTTTTCGGGAAGTTCATATTCTGAAGACATGCTTCTGAATACAGAACTGATTTGAAGGGTAAGGGTTAGTTAGTTTCCATTCAAGTTGAATGAATGTTGCTTTCCCCTTCCAACTCCCCACAGGGCCCAGACTAGTACCAAATACCTTCAGACCTAGAGCACTAATAGAATAGCAGGGGGAACTGGCATTTCAAATTAGGGGAAACACTGAACCCAAACAACAGCACAATAAACTAAAGAGTAGGGTGATACATGTAAATGATGTACTCAGGAGGAAGAATGGTAGTGGCTTACAGGGAAGGGATTTAGCTTTCAGTTAATTCAAGAACAGGGAGATAGGCCTTTCAGGGAGGAGGTTTGGCCAGATTCCTGGAGCTGACAAAAGTCCTAGTAGTTTCATCGTCACACACTGTTCACAATGTTAGCCCATTTTTGTTCTGGCTGACAGGTCTGCCCCTATCACATTTAGAACAGTTTATTCTTTCCTAGTTTCCCCTTTCATAATAATTTTATTGCATGTAAGGTTCTTAGTACACCCCCTTTTCTTTAAAAAATGTAGTGAGCTTAAAAATCAGAATAATGTTTTTTTTTCCTTAAAATTTGACTATGGTGCCTTTTCCCCCCTTATGCTATTCTCAGGGTCTCTAAGATGCTTCGTGGTTTCGATGTAGGGGAATGGAATGAAATCTGGCCCCATAGGGAAGTCCTGACTCCTGAACACGAGCTTCTTCTGAAGACTTTTCTGTTTGTGGAGTCTCTCTAAAAAAAGAATTAAGATATTTTATATTCTGTCTGTGTCTTGGAGATGATGTGTTTTACCTAATCTTATTTCACCACCAGGCAAGCAACTTTGAGGAATTTTTCCCCTAGTGTCATCCTTTAAAACCTGTAGTTCTTTGGAAGGAGAAGATATTTCCATTTCTTTTTAGAAATGCATGGTTTGGTCCTCATCAGAGAACAAGGGAAAAAAAGGAAAATGAAATCCATTAATCAATGGTCCTCTCTTTTAATGGACTTATTACCACTTCTTACTGAGAGTGGTGGACCTGGCATCACAAAGATCTGGTTTCAAATTCTACTTAGTCAAGTTTTAGCTGTGCATCCCTACACAAATCACTTAACCTTGGTCATCTTCAGTTTCCTCGTGAGTAAAATAGGTAAAATAATAGCACCCACCTCACGGGATAGTTGTGAGAATAAAATAAGGTATTATTTTAAAGTCTTTTGCCAAGCTTTAAATGCTATATAAATTCTATTTACTATTATTGTTATTATTATTATTGTAATTGCTGTTGTTACCATAATAGTTATTAAGCATGAGAATGATTAAAGAATTCTCAAAAATAGTCATAATAATTAGCCAACAATTTATTAAGAATTCATTGCATATTAAAGGAATAAAATGGAGATTTTGAGGTTATGAGGATTCACTCACATGGCCACTTCATAACAATGTCCTGTGAGGTAGAGAGAGATATAATCATCCTCCTTTATCAGGTAGAAAATAAAGAGGTTAAAAAGCAAATTATTGCCAGAGCCAGGACTAGAATTTTGCCAGATATTCTCATTCTAACTGTCTTTCCTTACATCAATTTGATGATGTGATAACCCATAGAAATGAAGCACAGTGGGATTTTAGGCATTAGCCTAAAGTCCAGTGAGGCAGAGGCTTTGGGAGCACAGAGACGTTACTAAAATAGCTAAAAACTCACCCAAAAGAGAGCCACCTAACTTATCTACTCAGAAGTGCTTCCTTCCTCAAAACTGGGAAAGGCATTTGGGGACAACTTCATGGGATTGGGCTGACAGCACAAACTTTGATGAGAGTGAAGTTGCAAGGAGAAGAGAGAAGACAAAATAACTAATTAGATACCACTTAAAAGAAATAACTTCCTCCTTTTTCTCACCAAATAAGGTACTTAAGACAATTAACATCTATTTTGGATAGACCCTGATTGGTGATGGTAGTAAAGAAGAACCCAACAGTAGAATGGATTCCACCTTGGTAGTTTATGACTATTATGAATATAAGGACCATTCCTAAGCATTAAAAAATTGCATGTGTAAGGGTGGAGCCAAGACGGCAGAGTAGAGGCAGTAATTCTTCCAAACTCTTCTAACATTGCCCTCTAAACAGCTTTAAAATAATGTGTCAAATCAAATTCTAGAGAGCATAACCAAAAAAAGTCAGTGTAGGACATTTTTCCAGTCCAACACAACTTAGGAGGATGGTAGAAGAGGTCTGTGTCACTGGGGTGGGGGTAGCCTGGGAATGGGAATGCAACACCAGTGGTGGGTCTTGGAGGGAGCTATGACACCTGCAGCAGCAGTTATGGGAACTCTCAGCCAAAAGATGTTAAGAGAATTAGAAAATTGGGTGGAAAAAGATTACAGGGGATGCTGAGCTGACACTGGGCACAAAACTGGGAGTTGTAACTCCATTGCTCACACGCAGTTCCAGATTGCAGTTCCAGGGCAGAGAGGGACCCTAGTGCTTGTGGTTCTAGGAGAGCAGGAGCCCTTCTTGGGTAAAGACCAGGAGAGTTATAACCACACCTCTTCTCAAATCATGCCACCTGGGGCAGCTAGGTGGTGCAGTGGATAGAGCACCAGCCCAGGAGTCAGAAGGACCTGAGTTCAAATCTGATCTCAGACCAGACACTTGACACTTACTTTCTGTGTGTCCCTGAGCAAGTCACTAATTGCCTCACCAAAAAAAAAAAATCAAATCATACCACCTTAAAAAAATGCTAAACTTGTAGATCCCCAGAACTAGCTCTGAAAACAGCAGCAACAGAAATTCTGAAGCTTGAAGCAGTGCCTCCTACCCCTAGGAGAACAGAGCCCAACTTTATTATAAAATTCAAAGTCAAGCAACAGGATGGAGCAAACCACAGAAATAGAACCTAGCCCTAAAAAGACACTATGATGGCAGGGAAGATTAAGACACAAATAGGGGCAGCTAGGTGGCACAGTGGATAGAGCCCTGGCCCTGAAGTCAGGAGGATCTGAGTTCAAATCAGGCCTCAGACCAGACATTGACACTTACTAGCTGTGTGATCCTGGGCAAGTCACTTAACCCCAATTGCCTAAAAACAAAACAAAACAAAACAAAACAAAAATTAAGACACAAAATCAGAAGACAAGGTGAAAATAGCCAAAAGCAAAGCCTCAAAGAAAATGCAAATTGGACACAAGCCCAACAAGAATTCTTGAAAGTTTTAAAGAACTAGAAGAGTGGTAAAAAGAAACTTTGGAAATTAAATGAGAATGATAAAAGAAAATTATAAAAAGAGAGATTTAACAGCTTGGTTAAAGAGGCACCAAAAATACTGAAGAAAATAATACCTTCAAATTAGAATTGGTCAAATGTTAAAAGAGGTAAAACAGCTCAGTGAAGAAAATAATTCTTTAAAAATTAAAATTGGGCAAGTGAAAACTAATGATTCCATGAGACATTAAGAATGAATAAAATAAACTCAAAAGAAGAACAAAAAAGAAAATAGAAAAAATAGGAGAAAATTTTTAAAAAATAGAAGAAAATCTCAAGAAAAGTTAACTTGAGAATTTTTGGGTTACCTGAAAGCCATGAGAGAAAAAAAAAGCCTGAATGCCTCATTTCAAGAAATTATAAAGGAAAACTGCTCTGATATCCTATAATCAGAGGGTAAAAAAATTCAAAGACTCCACTGATCACTTCCTGAAAGAGATTTCAAAATAAAAACTTCCAGGAATGTCACAGCCAAATTCCAGAGCTTGTGGAAGTCAGGGAGAAATCATTGCAAGCAACCAGAAAGAAACCATTCAATTATTGTGGAGCTGTAGTCAGAGTTACATAAGATTTAGCGGCTTCTACTTTATAAGCAAGGGAGCTAGGATTGCAACCAAGAATATTTTACCCAGCAAAACTGAGTATAATCTATTAGGGGAAAAATGGATATCTAATGAAGTTAAGGACTTCCAAGAAATATTGATGAAAAGACCAGAGCTGAATAGAAAATTTGACATTCAAGTATGAGTCAAAAAAAGCATAAAACATGAAAGGGAAATCATAAGGGACTCAACAACGTTAAAAATGTTTACATTCCTATATAGGAAGATGACACATGTAAATCCTAAGTATTTTATCATGATTAGGGCAGTTATATGGAGTCTACATTGACAGAAAGTATGTGTATGATTCAATTATGCAGAGATAATCCAAAAAATGAAGTGGTGGTAAAGAGGGATGTACTGGATAAAGGGGGAAGGGAAATGAAAATTGTCTCACATAAAAGAGGCATATAAGGAAGAGCCTAGGAGAATGCAGTGTGTGGGCAACATTTGACTCTCATTGGAATTGGTTCAGAAAGAATACACAGACACAGACCCCTCCCACACACACACACTCAACTGGGTATAGAAATTCATCTTACTAAACAGAGGAGTAGAGGAGAATAAGATAAATGGGAGGGTAATAAAAAGGTGGGAAGATTCAGAGAGGCCATAGGCAGAAGCAAAACAAACTTTTGAGGCAGCATAGCATAAAAAGAGAGAGAGAAGAAACAAAATAAATTAGGATGTAGTGAAATACATAATTATAATCATAACTGTAAATAGGAATGGGATGAACTCAGCCATAAAATGGAAACAGCACAAATGATTAGAAACCAAAATCTAATAATATATTGTTTACAAGAGACACACTTTAAACAGAAAAATAAAATCGCATACACCCACAGATTCAGAATAATGGGCTAGAGATGGAATCAATTATGCTTGTTGAAGTAAAAATAAGTCAGGGGTAGTGGGGGCAGCTAGGTGGTGCAGTGGATAGAATACTGGCCCTGGAGTCAGGAGGACCTGAGTTCAAATCCAGCCTCAGACATAACACTTACTAGTTGTGTGACTCTGGGCAAGTCACTTAACCCCAATTGCCTCATCAATTAAAAAAAAAGTCAGGTGTAGCAATTATTATTTCAGACAAATCAAGAGCAAAAATAGACCCGATTAAAAGAGATAAGTAAACTATGTTTTATTAAAGGTTCCCATAGAAAGTTATATGAAAAAATTTTACACACTTAGTTCACATACTAAAGACCTCATTGTTCAAATATGTCAGATATAACTGAGTCAATTTAAAAAGAAACATTCCCCAATTGATCAACAATCAAAGGATATGAAAGGCAGCTTTCAGATAAAGAAGTCAAAGCTATCAAAAGTCACATAAAATGCTCTAACTCACTATCGATTAGAGAAATGCAAATGAAACTAGCTTTGAAGTATCACCTCATACATATATTGACTTTCATGACAGAAAAGGAAAATGACAAATGCTTAAGGGGATGTGAAAAAATTGGGACTCATTGGTGGAGTTGTTAACTGGTCCATCTATTCTGGAGAATAATTTGGAAATATGCCTAAAAGACTATAAAACTGTTCGTATACTTCGACCCAGCAATATCACTACCAGATCTATATCCCAAAGAGATCAAAGGAAAAAGAAAAAGACCTATAATCATTATAAAAGCTCTTTTTTCTGGTAGCAAAGAATAGGAAATTGAGGGAATGCCCATCAATTGGGAAATGGCTGAACAAGTTGTAGTATACGATTGTGATGGAATATTTTTATGCTATAAGAAAAAATGGGGGTGGGGGATGGTTTCAGAAAAACCTGGGAAAACACGTATAAATTAATGCAGAGTGAAATGAGCAGAACCAGGTGACCATTATACATAATAATAGCAAAATTGTTATGATGACCAACTGTGAAAGATTTAATTACTCCAATTAAGAGAATGATCCAAGACAGTTCTAAAGGACTTAAGATGAAAAATACTATCCTTTTCCAGAGACAGAGAAAACTGATGAGCTCTGAGTGCTAATTGAAATATAATTTTTCACTTCATTTTTCTTTGTTCTTTTTTGAGGGGTGTGGACAATATGGAAATATGTTTTGCATGATTTTATATGTATAATTGATAGGGAGGGCACAGGAAAAAGAGATGAAGATCAAACTTCACCTAACTTAGCAGTTTTGCATAACAATAGCAATATAATCGTATTTGATCCTTATAACCATTCTCTTCAAAGTACTGAAGCAGGTAGCAATCTATCCAATTCTAGAAGTAAAGGGGGGAAAAAAGAGAAACATATAGTGTAGCTGCAAGACTAATTAAATGGTTCAGTTTAGAAAAAATTCTTATTTACAGCATTTCATACTGTCCACTTTTCATTCTGTAGGACATGTGGCCAAGCTGTATGCTCATATGCTACCTACAGGTTTTCCCTCAACAAAATACCCACAAATTTTTTATGTCCAGATGACCAGAGATAGACAGATATTTTTCTGCTGGGTCTGTAGGTTGTATCATCATGGTTCACAGCAACAAATTCATGTGGCCTAAATAATTGATAAGTGATTTCCTCCACACTCTGATCAGTCATATTTTCTGGACAGCAATACACTCATTTGCTAATGTCCCTGGAACAGATTTTCTTCCCAAAGCATTCTTGGATACATTGATTCATAGATGTCAATTCTCACCCCTAATACAGGTCTTGCATAACCTGCCTTCCTTGTATTAGGAACTTCTCATTCTTTCCTTGTCTTCTTTCAACCAATTCAGGTTAATTCAATCTAGCAAACATTTATTAAGCACCTAATACTGTGTAGAACACTATTCTAGATCCTGGGGGAAGTACAGAATCTAGATAAGAAAAGATCATTGCCCTCATTAAGTTTATAATCTAGCAAGGGAGTAAGATGCAAAGGAATTGCCCAATAAAATAACTGCCTTGGGGAAACTAGGTGCTGCATTGGATAGAGCTCAGGGTCTAAAGTCGGGAAGATCTGAATTCAAATCTGGCTTCAGATACTTACTAGCTGTGTGACCTGGGCAAGCCATTTAACACTATCTCCTCATTTATAAAATGAACTGGAGGATAAAATGGCAAATCACTCCAGTATCTTTGCCAAGAAAACTCCAGATGGAGTCATTAAGTGTGTGACATGACTGAAATAAGTGAATAATAAAAACAATAATAAATGCCTTAGAGAGGTGTGTATGGGGTGAGGTGGAGGGGATGTTCTGTGTGAAGGGGAAGCTCATTACTAACAATGGGGGACCAGGGAGGTTCTTCTGATATTTAACTTGGGCCTTAATGCTTGGGTAGATAGTTAGAGGTGTATGGGGTGTTCAGGGAGGAATAGCACCTCTGATGAGAGGGCTTGCCAATCCCTTTTCTTTTCTTTTCTTTTCTTTTCTTTTCTTTTCTTTTCTTTTCTTTTCTTTTCTTTTCTTTTCTTTTCTTTTCTTTTCTTTTCTTTTTTTTCTTTATTTTTTTTCCTTTTTGGTGAGGTAAGTGACTTGCCCAGGGTCACAAAGTTAGTGTCATGTGTCTGAGGCCTGGATTTGAAATCAGGTCCTCCTGACTCCAAGGCCAGAGCTCTATCTACTGTGCCATCCACCTGCCCCCTGCCAAGCCCTTTTCACTTACCTTTGGCATCCACCTGTTACCCAACTCTCAGCTGCGGCTCCAAGAAACTACAGCATGCACAGTGGCCACACCCCAGTAAAATCAGCACACTAGCTAAACCAGGTTGATGGTAGCTGATAGGCCTCAGTCCGGTGGTGAGTTAAGAGGATGCCTACCTCAAGCATGTGAAGCCCTCTTCCAGAGGAATGGGTAGACAAAAACAATTTGTTCCAATTGCTGTAAAGGTGGCTGAAGCAAGTGCTATGGAGTACTTAGAGCTTGGACAGACATCGAAGAGACCAAGGTCATCCACTGCATCCTGGGCCACTGGATGCAATCATCTTGACTCTTTTCTTGCCAATGGACTTCAGTGACCCCAGAAGAGAGAGTGAAGGTAGTGGCCTTGTGCAGCTCTGACTCACTTAAATCCAATTCATGCACCAGTAAAGACATCACTCAAAAGTGTTATCATTGCTCTTCCCTGAATGAAGAATGAACAACAACAGTAACAATTTTTGGTTTCTTCATGTTCTAGTACAATGTGGAGTTACTTTAAAAATGATGTATAATCAATAACAGGAGTTTGGCTTAATTATCCACTTTAAAAAAAGGAAAATGAACGATGAATACCCATTGTCCAGACTGCACTATACAGACGGGCAATCTGTAAAGCTGGTTCATCAGTATATATATTTTGGCCATGCAAAATTGCTTTTGGAAAATTGTTAATTTTTTTCAATGTCCTCAAGGTTTCCCCTGAAGCAAAAGCCTAAATTTTAAATATTAGTCTTTAGCCTCTGATGTTGCATGAATATGGATCATAAAATACTGGTTTTCCAAAAGGGGAATGGAGTGCCTATGGTATCTCTGAACAGGTTGAAAAATATTTCCAGAGAGGAATTGTATAGGAAAATTTGTGATGGAAAGGATAGCATAGGGTAAATGTATGATCACAAAATTATTCTGGACACAGAGCTAGAATTAAAAATGACTGATGGACCCCCTACATGCTCCATTGGTATCTGTGTAATTAAGAGATCTAGAGGAAAGCAACCAGCACACTGAGGGGACCTCCTATAGAGGATTTATGAGAGAACATGTTCACCAAGGATGAGGTGAGATCTGAATTGCTGGATGGAAGGTCATCACTCATGAGCTCACAGACCTATTAAGTATCATAGAAGAAGTTAGTGGGGAATTATTAACAATTATAATACCTAACATTTAGAATGCACTTACTATGTGTCTGGCACTAGGTTATTTGTCTATATATTTTTCAACTGAATATCATACCTTTGAATTTGCCACAGTGGAACTCTTACTATCTAGTCCCAACAACATGGACCTCCTATTTAACTAGGTGTGACTAAAACAGAGTTAGAGTTTCCTAAGGGTCATTGAGAATAAAAGAGAAGCTGAGATTGAAAGACTGGATCAGAATCTTCTGCTGTCTGAAACTTTAGAAGGGTAAGGAGAAGCGAGATTATTCAGGACAATGGAGGCTAAACAGTAAGATATAAAATCTACAACTCAGTCTTGAGGAAGCTGAGATCACAAAATCTTAACTGAACCTTAAAGACAATCTGTCAAAGCCCTCATTTGCAGATAATAAAGGTAAGTCCAAGATAGGTTAAGTGATTTGCCTAAGGTCAAGTACCTCCAAAACTGCTACTAGAACAGCTCTTTTAATTAACTCCTATTAGGAAGTCCTATGTTCATTCACCATTCCACATTATTCTTTGTTTTTGGATATCGGCAATAGGAATTTGAAATAATTTTTATTTCAATTTACTTGAATCCCTCCCAGTTCTGAGAAACACAGATACAGGGATTTCTCCTAGTTATACCATTTTATTCTGCTTTTTATCACAAATTCTAAAAAGACAAACAGAATTTAGCTTTGAGCTAATTCATGTTCCATGTCAAATTCTACAACCAGTTATTCACTATGCATGTCCAGACTTCTCTCCTCCAGTCTAGACACACCTATCACTTACAAAAAGTTTTTAAAAATTGCTATCACTAGACTTTCTGTGTCAAAGAGTTGAGAGCAATAAAATGCACCATTCTTTTACAGGAAAAATAAACTCTCAAATCAGTTCTACTCCTATGCTAACTGTTCCTTTCATTACCATAAAGTGGTTTCCTTTGACTTATAGAGGTTTATCTGGCTCATAGGAGGACTTTCAGTAGGAGCAGCAGTGAAAGGAAAGGTAGTGGGAACTCATTATCACAGTGGAAGGGACCTGAAGCTGAACTCAAAGCTACAGGTCAAAGGGCACCTCACACTCAGGAGGCTAAAGAGAATAGGCTCACTTGGTGTATCTCCTGGAAGGCAGTAGCTTTGTGTGGATTTTCTTTTCCCTTTCTTGGCTGTCTAAAGGCAGTCCCATTGCTACTTATATTCAAGTAAGATATTTCATCTGACAAGGAACATACATTTCAAGTAAGCTGGGCTTGGCCACTGTAGGAATGCCTTTGATTTAACTGTGGTTTTTGCACTAAGGAAAACCCCTGTCCAAAGAACCCTCTGTCAGCAATAAACACAAATTGTTGCCTTTTTAAGATACTGAGAGAGATACTTTCTGCAGCCTAAAAATCAAGAGGTGAATATATAACATTTACACGTTT
The DNA here is from genome assembly GCF_003287225.1 of Phascolarctos cinereus. Taxonomy (NCBI): domain Eukaryota; kingdom Metazoa; phylum Chordata; class Mammalia; order Diprotodontia; family Phascolarctidae; genus Phascolarctos; species Phascolarctos cinereus. The sequence continues at coordinate 400,303,713 of NW_027555847.1, forward strand.
AAAAATGAAATGGACACACGCATATCTGCCCTCGAGCTTATCAGAATTCATCTGACTGGATGCATCAAAGGATTGAAAGGGAGATTGAGCTACCTTGATTTTGAACTTTAAAAAAAAAAATCTTTCCTTGAATTTAAAGTAATTGAAAAGCACAGGATGTCACCTTGAGACCAAACTGCTCAGCTCATCATAAAAAAAGATACCTAGAGAGATATAGCTATGATAGCATAGGTCATGGGGATGAAACTGGGTCTATGATTTCTTTGGTATAAGGAACTCTCAATGAGGAAACTTCCCCTTTCAATGCAGAGCCATTTCTTCTCTGTATAGAATTACAGAGGGATGCCTAGAGCACTGAGAGGCTAAGTGATTTGCCTAGGATCACACAGCCAATATGAGTCAGAGGCTATACTTGAACACAAATCTTATTGTTTTCAAAGTCAACTCTCAGTCCATTGAGCCTTGCTGTGTAGAGTTATCAATAATGAAATTAGATCTACTTTACTGATTTTTTTTCTAACTATTCTGGTAAAAGGATCTGGGAAGGAAGAACAGAAAGCAAAGGAGATTGAAGGTGGGATCATACTATCATGAGAAGCAGGAGGGTACAGTGACGTTGAAACCAAGGAACCAAAGAATATAAAGAAGAAAGGGGTATTTAATGGTATTATATGCTGTATGTTCAAAGAAAAAAAATAGAAAAAAATATATCTGTGAAAGCAGAAGCCAGATTTCATGTGATTGAGAGGATAATGATCAAGTGGAAGAAGTGAGTATTGATTCTTGATTCAAAAAGTTTGACCAAGACATGATTGAAAACAATTTGAATAGTAGCTAGAGAGGTCAGCTGGGTCAATTGTAAATATTTTCAAAGTAGAAGTTAGAAAATGGGAAGGAAGAGAGTAGAAATGAGCAGAATCAGGCTGTTGGACTGGGATGGAATATATGTAGTGAGAGTCCATAAGTAATTTACCAGAGATCCAATAGCAAAGAAATAGACTTTTCATCATTAGAGACAGTAATTCCCTCTCTTTAAAAAAAAAAAAGGATGCCTTTATTTATGCCTAAGTTTTAAAATCTCCTAAAATGAAAAGTTGGCTAGGCTACTGTTCGGTCAAATTTCACAGGAAGAGATAGAATCTCATCTAACACTTCCGTTCACAGATCAGAAAATTTAAAGATATGAGTGCCTACTATGTACCACATGAGTATTGTCCTAGTGCTGTGAAGCTTATAAAGATTAATAAGGGTGCAGCTAGATGGCACAGTGGAAAGAGCACTGGCACTGAAGTCAGGAGGACCTGAGTTCAAATCCTGCCTCAGACCAAACACTTGATACTTTATAGCTGTGTGACCCTGGGCAAGTCACTTCACCTGAAGTTAAAAATAAAGATTAATAAATATTCTTGATCTTTAAGAAGCTGTCAACCAGTTGGAAGAGATCTGACATCAATCTGACTGCAATACAAAGTAGAAAATAGGAAGTGATATAAAATAAATAGGGGTTAAAAATCAAAGAAATTCAGAGAAAGGCAAATAATTTTTAGAAATAAGGGACAACAATGATAATTAAGAACAATAATTAATATTTGTACAGTGATTTAATGTTTGTGAAGCACTTTACATGTATTGCTTCATATATAACTTATAATAGCCCTACCTGTGATATAGGTACTATAAATATTATTAGCCCCATTTTACAGATGAGGAAACTGAAGCTCAGGAATGTTAAGTAACTTATTAATCCATTATTATACAGTTCCAGATGTAGGAGAGGAATGGAGGTTTTCCTAAAGTCAATTATAAACTTTTTAGATGTAATTTTTAAATTTAAAATTTATTAAATGTTAATTTATTTTAAATTTAATTTTCAAATTTAATTTTAAATTTAATTTTTAACTTTTTAATTTTAAGGTTTAAATTAAATAATTTTAAGTTAATTTTCTAATTTTCTAATTTAATTTCTAAATTTGCTTTTTAAATTTTTATTCAATTTATTTAATTTTTTAATTAAATTTTTAATTTTAATTTTAATTTAATTAAGTTAATTTTAATTAGCTATGCAAACTGTGCTTTTATAGATGGGCAGGAATTCAAAATATAGAGATGAGGGCACTCCTGGTAGAGAAAACGTTGCGAATAGAAACACAGTTTGTAAATAAGGGTTTGTTATGACAGAGCATCAGATTATCCAATTTGGCTGAAGTGTAGTGTGTATTAAAGGGAGTATAGGAAAAGATTTTCTAAAAGAAATTATTACTTTATCGATAGGTTGTTGTCCTTCATTCTTGAAGAGGACCAAAATGATGTCACCATGTCAAAGTTAATTTACAGGGTGTCTGACTGTGGCTGATCAGACCAATATAAGCTCTGAATGCTCTACCACAGGTTGGGCACACATAGTCCATGTGAACATATGGGGTAGATTCTCTAAATTTACATGTCTTATATTTCTTTTGAGCTATTCCAATTCTGCTTTGCTCATAGAGCACAGCACCTTTTCTGATGGAGGTATGCCATGCTTAACAGTCCTGTGCCAATGCCAATCAATTCCGCAGTTCTTAAGAGTGACCTTGAGAGTATCCTTCTATCACTTTTTCCCATTACCATGTGAGTGCTTGCCTGTGTGAGCTCTTCATAAAGTAGTCTTTTTGGCAAGTATATATTTGGCATTCAAACAACATGGCCAGCCCATTGGAGTTGTGCTCTCTGTAGTGCAGACTTTATTGATTAGACAATAGGACACTGTAGAGAAGTGATAAGGTGGAATGGATGGGCAAGAATGAAAGTAAAGGGTAGTTGGGAAGCTATTGCAATTGTCTAGTCAAGGGACAATAAGACTATTACCTAAGGCTATAATAGCATGAATGGTGAGGCAATCAATGCAAGAGACCCTAGAAACACCATATCAATAAAACTTGGAAGCTTATCTAATCAATTACCAAGTTCCATTGATTCCACTTCTGTAACATTTCTTAAATCCATTCCCTATTCTCAATTTTCTATGCCACCACCCTAATACAGACCTTCATTGTTGTTCATGGAAACAACATAAACATGTCCTAATGTGTATTTCTCTTTCCATTTTCTTTCTCCTACATTATATCTATACCACCACTACCCGGTTAATCTTCTTATGCATAAATCTTGTCATACCATTTTTCTACTCAAAAGCCCTCAGTAGCTCCCTATTGCTCCTAAATATGTCAAATGTCTTTGTGTGACATCAAGTCTGAAAATTTGGCTTCTTTCACCTTTACTGTTTTATCTTATATTGCTTCCCCCATAGCTTCTTCAGTCTAGCTTGAACTTGCCTGAAAATATCTTACACTATTCCATGTTTTAGATTTGGACTTTTGTTCACATTGTTCCTTTTCCCTGTCATGTCCTCTGTCCTGCTGTTTGCCTGCTGAATCCCAATCCACCATTTGAAACCCAACTCAATTTCTAGCCCCTCCATATGGATTTCTTCCATGCTTCTATCATTAATAATTTTCCTTCAGAGAATTTATTTTGTTTTGAATCTCTCAATTGCACTGACCCTAACATTCATTGCCTGGGAGCACTGAACAAAAAGATGAATTCAGGAAGTACTTTGGTGGGGTGGGTCATGGGTTTGGTTTTGGATAAGTGAGTTTGAGATTCTGGAGGCATGATCAAGTAAAGGTTAGTAGGAAGCAATTATATATATATATATAAAATGTATGTATATGTATGTGTATATATATACATTATATATATATAAAATGTATGTATATGTATGTGTATATATATACATGTATATATAATGTATGTATATGTATGTGTATATATATACGTATATATAATGTATGTATATGTATGTGTATATATATGTGTATATAATGTGTATATATACATATACACACACACATACATATATATGCTTTAAATAGAATATATGCTTTAAACCAATAAAAAGTTTATTACTATTTAATACAGAACTGAAAGATTCAGGTTAAATTAAGAATGATTAGCTATTTACTTGTTGTTAATTATTACTTATGATAATTTATTTAGAATTAGTTAATTGCATCATCTTTCAAGTATCCCTATGCTGTTTGATTTCATTGGTTTCTGACCTTTTCAAGGATTAGCTATTTCAATATTTGGATATATCTCAGATCTCATCAATGTAAGTAGTCCTTTCAGTAATGTAAATTGTAACCCATCTGTGCCCTTGCCCTCTCATCTTGTATGACTTTTGCTCATGTACTCCAATTAAATCATCCAAGCAGCCATAAGATATACCAGAGACCTTCCCCTATAGCTCTTATTATTGAATGGGTATACATTGATGTGCAAATTTTTTATCTCTCACTCTTAATACATGACTGACCCTCCTCCTCTTCCAGAAATATGTCTTGCTGAGCATGGCAAATGCATTGTTTCCCCAGAAAAAAAAATTCACTGTTAATAAATATGTCATATCCTATTCATACCCACCATGTGCAACTTTATTTCTTAAGAGAATTTGCTATTATAAGATTCACATCCATTTAACATTATTAGAAGAAATTTGGAATGAAAAATATGCATCATTGTTTCAGGGAAAAGTTTAGGACTCTTAAAAGCACTGCACTATTTCCTAAATTCAGTATCACTCACTTTCTTCCTATCCAGTTCAAAACTTGTTTCATCACTTATCCATGCTACCAACCCATAATACTATGTCAAGTATGAAAATCAACTTTAATGTCAAAAAATGATGTTTTAGACTTCCATGTAATACTACAATATATCTATTTATATGCCTCTTTTCTTGGAGCTAAATATAGTTTACAATGAAAATGCTTGGCATATATATATATATATATATATATATATATATATATATATATACATATATATATATATATATACATATATATATATATATATATATACATAATATATTATATATATATATATATATATATATATATATATATGGATTCACGGATTCCTTTGGCCTTTAAAACATTTAATATTTTTTTCTTCTGCCCCCAAAAAGATTAAAATAAGGATTAAATGACAAATGATTACTATGATCAATGAATAGCAACACAGCCACAAACATGACTTTTTGGTTTGGTGCTATTCTTCTACAGGTTGGAAATTTTACAGTTTATCAGAGTATAAATTATAGAATTTGAAAGAAGTGTCATCTAGGGTCATTAGATATTTAGGAATCCATATACTTGGGTAGTATTATATTTTTGTTGTAATATACAAAGTGTTTTCAAACAATCTCATCTAATCTTTACAATAACACTGTGAGGAGAGAGGATAGATATTAGTATATGCATTTAGCAGATAATGGGTATTAGTATGTCTATTGTGTAAAGCTCAGAGAGATTTTCTGGCCCAATGACAGAGAGCAAGAAAATGTGGAGATGGGAGGCAAATGCATTTTCTGATGCCAAATGCAGCCATTTTCTCAATGAGAAACAGTTCTCAATGACATCTTAAGGGTCAAAAGTATTGACAATGAAAGGATAGACTTTTGGGGCTAGGCCATCAGGGCTTCCTTAGGTTAATTGAGAGCATGAGTATATTATGAGCCTCAGTCTCTCAGTTGCCTCTTTCCTAAAGACTCCTACGAGATTTTCTTATTTTGCAGGCCTGATTCTGATCTTAGTGTCAATGATTTTGCATTAGTTTTCCTGACCCTAGTAATGGACTGTGTGCATGGCCTCATTTTTCTCAAGAAAGGAGAGGTTTGATCATCCTTTGTGAGGTTTCTTTTGGGTGCTAAAGGAAAAAAAGAGAGAGAAGACAGAGAGAGACACATGTGTGCACACACACAGGCACACATACAAAGACAGAGAGACAGAGAGAGACAAAGAGACAGAGACAGAGACAGCAAAACATAGAGAGACACAGAGAAAGACAGAGATAGAGACATATAGAGACAGAGAGGCAGAGACAGAGACAAAAGACTGGTTTATATTTGCAGTCAAGAATGAAATAGAGAATAAATGAAGGCCAAAGCTAAGGCTTATTAAGTAATACTGAAGCTCAGTTGAAATTATACAACATAAATTTGTAATGGACAACATTTGCATAACTCTATTAATCTCTCTGGAGGTGCTTAGCAATTTATGAACAGGTATGGAGAAATACTTTAGAGGTTTTCCATAATTTCAGATTAACATGTTGGGAATGGTAAAAAGTTAAGGAGAGAGTGTGGCTATGGATTCTTGGTTTGTATCTAGTAAATTATTGAAATAGCTGACCATGATGCCAAGGTTCCATAGATTTGGACAAGATTTGGTTCAAGGGAACAGGAATACAGTACCAGTGAGGGAGAGGGAGAAGTAGAAGGTGTGTATATGTATCTATCCACATATACACATATGCACACATACAGACATATACATACTGAGTTACTTCTAAGGTCTTAAAATCCAAAATCATATTCTCTAACATATATAGATAAATATAGATGTATTGTGTGTGTGTGTGTTGTGTGTGTGTGTGTGTGTGTGTGTGTTACAGAGTATATTAGGTAGTTTGTTTTTGTTGTCCAAATATAGCTGATCAGACCAATATGAGTCGGAATGCTCAACCACAGGTTGGGCATAAATGGTCTGTGTGAATGTTTGGGGTGGATTCTCTAAGTCTGTGCACCTTACGTTTCTCTTGAACTATTTCAATTCTGCTTTGCTCATGGAGTATAGCATCTTCTCTGATGGGGGCACACCACGCTGAGTGGTCCTGTCCCAGTGTGTCCCATGTCACACAATCAATTCTAAAGTTCTTGAGAGACCTTTGAGAGTGTCCTTGTATTGCTTCTTCTGACCACCATGTGAGTGCTTGCCTTGTGTGAGATCTACATAAAGTACTCTTTTTGGCAAGCATGCATTTTGCATTTGAACAATGTGACCAGCCCATCGGAGTTGTGCTCTCTGAAGCAGAGTTTGAATGCTTGGCAGTATAGCTCAGGAAAGGACCTCAGTATCTGGTATCTCATCCTGCCAAATGATCTTCAGAATCTTCCTAAGATAATTCAAATGGAAGTGATTGAGTTTCCTAGTATGGCACTGGTATACTATCCAAGGTTTCACAGGCATACAACAATGATGTCAGCACAACAGCTCTGTAGACCTTCAGTTTGGTAGTCAGTCTAACACCTCTTCTCTCCCATACTTTCCTTCAGAGCCTCCCAAACACCGAGCTACTTCTGGCAATGCATGTGTCAACCTCATTATCAATGTGTACATCCCTGGAAAGTACACTACCAAGGTAAGTGAACTTATACACAGTATTCAAAACTTCTCCATTTGCTGTAACTGATGGTTCCACACATGGGTGGAGTGGCGGTGGCTGATGGAACACCATACCTGTTCATAAATTGTTTTCTTGGTGTTGCTAGGCCAAAATTAACACGAGCAGCAGAGAATAGATCCATACTTTGTTGCATCTCAGCTTCAGAGGCTGCGTTGAGTGCACAATCATCTGCAAACAGAAAATCATGCACCAACACTCCCTCCACCTTCCTCTTGGCTTCTAGTCTTTTCAAGTTGAAGAATTTGCCATCAGTGTGGTAGCTGATCTTGATGCTATATTCATTCTCATTGAAAGCATTTTCCAAAATGGCTGAAAATGTTATTCTAAAAAGCATAGGAGCAAGCATACAGCCATGCTTCATTCCATTGGTGACTGGGAAAGAATGAGAGCACTTGTCCATTATCCAGAACTCAGGCAAGTATTCCATCATGAAATTGATGGACAATGCTGATAAACTTCTCCGGGCAATCAAATTTTGACATGATTTTCCATAAGCCCTCACAACTGATAGTATCAAAAGCCTTGGTCAGATACAGATACAGATGCTGGTATATATAGGTTATAGAGCCTAACATATATGTATATAAATGTATATATGCATGTGTATTTGTGTATACATATGTATATACACATATATTAGAATGTGTGACTTTGGATCTTAAGACCTTAGAAGTAATTCAGTTCTATGAAAAGGTTAAACATCAGATATTTCTAGACTTTGAATAGAGAAAGAGGTCACTGGAGTTGAGAAGGAAGAAACCTTTTGAGGTAAGGATGTTATTTTTTTTCTGAACCTATGATTTCATCAGTGTAGGAAATTTTGGATTTAGAAACTCTACTAACAGAGATTAGAAATTCGTCTATAACATATATTCTTAAAGAATTAGCTGCAGCACTGGAAATCTAAGGGAATTGTGCATGGTCATACACCTATGTATCAGAAGGACATGAACTGAGTTCATCTGGACTCCAAAGCTAGTCATCGTGTCTCCACCATACCATATTTCTGAAGAGTGAGATTCCTAAAGACAGTGGCAGAAGCTGATGTGAAGATAAAGCATGGGGCAGGTGCCATGATGAAGCTGAGTTGGGAGAGTGACACAGAGTTTGGTAGGCTACACACTGGGAGAGAGATAACAGGCTTAGCAGGAGGAAGGCAGTGTGGTATAGTAGAATGAGTACTAGATTTGGATTAAGGAGATACCTTGGACTTAATCAATAGCTGTGTAATCAGACCTAGTCACATAACTTCTCCAAGATCAAGGTTCTTAGTCTCTAAAATGGAGTTAATAATCTGCTCTTGTAGTACCAGATTCATGGGACTGTTATGAGGATAAGCTGAATTGTGTATAAAAAAGCATTTTGTAAACCTTATGGTTGTCTTATCCATTCATTATAACAAGAAATGAAGAAACTAGGTCACATAATCTGATAATATAGTGTATCAGAGAGTTTGGATGTGAGGATTTAAAGTGTTATTAAGGGATAAAAGGGATACCTTATAGTCTAGAAACAGCAATAATGAAAAAAAAAAGGAATATACCAACCCATTTTCCAAGGCTGTGAGATATATGTTGGAGGCAGAGTGTGGTGAGTGGTGGTGGTGGAGAGGAGGAGGAGGTATGCCCTTCATGGGAGATGGTTGAGGAAGATATGGTATCCTCAGCAGAAATCCAGGTTTCAATTATAGTGAGGAGGAGAGGGAGTAGTCAGGAGAAAGCCACAAGATGTAAGAAAGTTTTCTGAGAATAGTTGAGATTAGCAAGGACGCAGTGAACTAGCCTAAGTAGAGTGATGGAGTAGGAGAAGGTTTGGAGGGAAATAAGGTTTATCAAGATGGGGATGAGAATTCAGAGTTTAGAAGTAGTATAGAGCCTACATGTAGGGGGAAAAAACGAACTAGATTGGGGAAACAGAAAGATTTGAGGTAGACTGAAGCAGCACATGTTTGTAGTGGACTACTATACTGCAATTTTTCTGTAACTAAGATAGGAAGGTAAAGACAGCATGATTTAGTAGATAGGGCATTTTTTACTAGGAGTAAGGATTATCTGGGTTCTGCCTTGGACACATTAATTTTAATACCCTGGGTGAATCACTTAATTTTTGTGCCTCAGTTTCCTCTGCTGTAAAATGAGAAGGTTGTACCTGATGACTTCTAAGTACTTTTCTAATTCTAAATCTATGATCTTACTAATTTAAGAATAATAGTTTCTAACAAGCTCCATATATATTGTGTTGACTAAGCTTCACAAAATGTAATGTTGTTTTTCAAGTGAAAAGCTGCTGAATCCTCTATGGAATGGGAAAAAAACATAAAAATAAAACCTGGATAACTATTACATTATCAACCTAATACATTGCTTCCCCTATACCCTTCTGGGAAACTGATTAAGAAGTAAATCAACATGCTTTATAACTAAATTGATTGGTTAACATAATACAGCAGGAGGAATAAATACAATTTCAGACTTAATCACAGTTTCTTTGGCAAGATGGATCCCTAAGGATCAATCTTTCTATAATGCTTCTTGATCAGTCAATCTTTTCTTAAGACTTTCTCCATTATTTCTGTCATCTGACCATAGTATGAAGTCCTTTGTAGATGTGTAAAGAGTTAATTTTTCTTAACTTTGGACATTTATATGATAAATATGAAGAATCTATTGTGTGCTACAAATCTAACACCTGCACTTGCAGAAATATAAAAAATAAATGTGTTCTATAAATTGATTGAATAAGAAGTCAAATTATCAATTTTTACATCTTGTAGGGCATCTAGAGGTTTTGAAATTGGCAGACTGTGAGCTTTGTCAGAGAAAGAGAAAAAAATCCCTTTACATGAAAATGAGAGAATAAAATTAGTTCAAATGACATTGAATATCACCACTTAACTATTCTTTTTCATGGTAACATTTCAGTTCAACAATTAACGGTAACCTACCAGGGCATATGTGGCATTTTATTGTTTTCAAAGCATGTTTAAAAACAGTTTCTTGTTTGATCAGCATTGCAGTCAGTGAAGGGAGGGGGAAATTATATTTGCATAATTCATAATTTTAGAGATAAAAAAATGAGTTTTGGAGAGCTTAAGTGACTCAAAATCACATAGCTAATAAGTGTCAAAATGGCTCTGAAGTTTTCTATTCTTCTATGGTATATGGTCTTTACCTCTGTTTTGCATTGAACTTCAGATGGAGATTCCCAAGAGCAATACTTAGATTATTTTATAAAAGAGTCATTCTAATGTGAATACACATACACATTTCTTTTTTGTATTTTTCAGCTCTAAAAATCTCAATTATTTTTGAAAAATTTTGAGAAATTACAAAGGGAAAAATATTGTGTACTTTAAAATTATACTTCCAAACGAAATTGGGAATAATTTTTTTGTTATGAACTCTTTGATAATTAATAGTAAATCAACTCCTGTATACTTTTCATCAAGAATTCATATAAATAGAAGCATAGTCACTCCTTGAAACATTTAAAATTATTTATTTTTCAAGTTTCATGATTTCATCTGGGTTACACGTAGCCTGGTTCTCACAGTGCTTGAAGAGTCGGATTTCTGAAGAGATTGAAGGAATAGAATAGACATGGACACAGGCTATAATAAACCAAACCAACATTATTTTCCCACTTATTTTATATTTCATTTCCACCAACTATATGTAAAAACAATTTTAACCTTTTTTTTTTCAAATTTTGTGTTTCAAATTCTTTTCCTTCCTCCCTTCCCTCCCCCACCCAATTAAGATGGCAAGGAATTTGAGACAGACAAACTAACATTCTTAAATTGAAAAAATCAGTTGACTGATCTTAAGCTATGAAATTTAATAATTTCATTAAAATTATTTACACTTTGTAAAAGCCCAAGGTACAGAAAATACTTAACAAATAGAAGTAAAATCCTTAAGCTTTTTCTCAGTAGGCTACTACAGACTGTTGTTTTCTGATTATTCTCAGAAATCCAATAGATGAAATGTAGTTCCATAATTCTTTCTAACATAATTCAGAAAATGCTGTTATGACTTTTATCACCATCACCAGCAACGTTTACTTTTTCACTCTTCAAAGAACTACAGACATGAACTATTTAAACTTTTTTTTTTCCTTTATAGACTTTCTTCTTCGTTCGGGTTAGGGCAAGTTAAACCATTTATCTGTGATCTAAGTATATTTCATTAATATATCACTTTCTGATTTCATCTTAAGATGTTAGGAATATGAGTCACCTCCATCATTTCATCATACTTTATGCCTGCAACATCTTGCTCAGGCCAACTACAATTGCCTCCTTGAAGGCTTCAAATCTATGTACAGCATGTCCCTAGTACTGGTAGTACAATGAATCTTGATATTAAAGGGGCTGAATTTTTATCTAGATTTGAAGTACAGCCAAGTCTTTTCAAGTTCTATCAGATAAAATGTCAACTGTACACGTTCAAGTCTCATTATCCCATATGTTCCTATAAACGATGTGATGTTTATTTATGGAAGTTTATAAATGTTAAATACTAAAATTAAACATTGCTACAATAAAAAGACTAAAATATATTCCTTGAATCGTGTGCCTCTTCATTAGTAATGCAAACAATTGCCCAGCTTTCTTGTACCTTCATTAGATAGTGAACCTCACATGAAAGAGTAAGCTAGGATGTCAGTGGATCTATATCAGGCAAAATGGGATGGGAGTAATAGGACTGGCAAAGGAGATTGGAAGCCAGATGTAAGATGACCAGAACTAGGATTATAATTAGAAGAAACACACACACACACACACACACACAAGCATAATATTGTTTTCCTTTTCAAGAAAAAAAATCCAAAATCTAGCTCTTAAGTGAATTCAATATCACAAATAGATATTCATATTATATCTTGAAGCATATAAATTCTCTTCCTGCCTAAAACTATACATTAGAAAGAAAGTGCACTGTGTTGTGTTGATCCTCATATTGTGATGATCAGATTTTATGTCCCAGGATACTTGCCATTCATTTCTTTCAGGTTTGCTGAATCCATAAATTCTCAAAAAGGAATTTTCAGTACCCATGGGGAACCCCAGTATATCATGAACTATGGAAATTCTTATGCTATCCAGAAGTTAAAAACAAGAAAAGGAATCATTGACAGAGGACATAAAACAGGTCCTGATCTAAGTCTGTGGATACTTCCTAATGTCAAAAGAATGTTAAGGTGTATAAAGCCTCTACAAAAAATTTGTAGTCCCATATGTAAATTATGAATCACTTTGAATTTTCAAGCATAAAAATGATTAAATAATGACTATCAACATAAATAACACATAGTTATAGTTATATATAGTGTCAAATGATTTAAGAAGACAGGGAAATTTGATTATGTAGCAAAACAATTTGGATCGAGAGTAACTCTAGACTGGCACAACTCAAAGTAATCTAGATGGAATTGGGCTTTCGATATGATAATGTTTCTGTCAATAAACATTCTGAGAAAAGAGAGTTCAATGCAAATCTAATAGACTGGTGTCCTATTAGATTGGTGAGGCTAGGTGGAGAAGAATTTTGAGATGATGTAGTGGAAAGAGATATACTCTTATAATCACTAAGTCATAGATTCAAGCCATACTCTAATATATACCGACTGAGTGACCTTAGGTAAGTCAATTAATATCTCAAGACCCTGGAACTATATATTTTGGAGTGATTGTCAATTTGTTTTGGTTAGTTAATTAGTGGAAGGAGTTTCCACATTGGGAGTTGAAATCACAAGTCCAGACCGCTTCCTTTCTCCCAATAAAGAGGAAAATTTAAGTCAGAAACAGATCTGAGAGAATGAGTGTGATTATGAAGTGGAGTGAAGTCAAGAAACATCTCTAAGTGCCCTCTATGAGCCAGGCACTGAGCTAAATTCTGGAGATACAAAGAAAGCCATAAAGATGTTGTTGTCATCAAGGAGCTAATATGCCAAAAAGTCAACAGGTAATCAACAAGGTAGGGCTTGAGACCTTGTCTACTATTCCCTCTTTCTGGTTCTTGTGCAGTTGTCCTCAGCTGGATGTCAGAGAAAAGATAATCTTATTTTGGGAGTTCTATGAGTAAAATACATGAGGCTGCTAAGTTACTGGGTTAGGGAGCTTGGTGAACATCACTGCTGATGACAGAGTGATCATTTGGTACTTTTTACACCTAAACCAGCGCCACCAAGTTTTCTGAGGCAGGTGTTTGGATAGAAGGAAGAATGCCTTCCAGGGCTGGGGCCGGGATTAGGGAGGGAGTGGGGTGCTAAGTCCACTTTACCTCACCACCTGGTAACTTCCTATTTTAACTAATTATTCTTGCTAAATCTAGGTATTAACCTTTGTGGTTTTTTACTGCTAAAGGACTCTAAATACTATTGACTATCTCTAAATTAATTTTAGTTCATGCTTTAGATATGGTCTATTTGTTAGAAAGTTAAAAAAAAATCTGGAGTGAACCTAGACAGTAAGGACTTAAATTCCTTGCTCCCAGAAGAATATCTGTGAGGAAATGATCCAGTGTTAGATGGAAGTCTGAACTGCGAAGTTGAACTGGAAAAAGCTTTGAAAGGCTAATCGATTTGAGCCTTTGCTAAATTAATGAGCAATGAGACTACTTTCTAGCAGAATTTGTGCCTAGACATATCCAAAAAATGGTTATGAAGAATTTTTTTGCATTCTACCCAGCTAAAAATCTATAAGTACTTTTTTGGGGGGGAGGGGGAGCTTGGTGGGGGGAGAGTAGACCACACAAAAATATGAAGGTAAAAAGTATGATCTTGGAAGCACTCTCTTTGGAGAGAACCTTGATCACTAAAGTAGCTGCAACAGAAAGTTCATTAGAGCCTACCTTAATTAACTGGTTCATGTATTCCACATGTTTCATTTCAGGTATAGCTAAATATACACTGTGGCCATGTCTACAGCTATTTAAAAAGAACCAGTGAAGTCAACAGGAGAAAAATAATTCAGTTTAATCATTTGGTGTAATAGAGACCAAACAACTGATTAGGTGACTACGCTTTGACTTTTTAACCTTTCGATTTAGCTTGTTGAAGACAAAGACAGAGAATTTATGCTCATAATTTTGTGAGAAAGTCTCATTTTAAATTGTTGGAGCTAGGAGGAATGAGGGATATCTTCATTTAGGATAGTTGAATTCAAGAAGAAAATTTTAAGAAATGGTGGAGTTTGCCCATATTCCACTTATGTCTCTTTTCCTTGTACTATCAGGAGGTAGAAGGCAGAATCAAATGCAAAAGATTATATTTTTACCCAGAAAGACAAAGAGAAAGAGTGGAAATTTTCAAACTTTCTAAAATTCAAACTTTAGGGTATTAGTCAACAAAAAAAGAATCACTTTACTTCTTTACAGTTTCAATTATGTTCTACTGGAAATTTGCAAAAGTTTTTCATGTATATGTTATTAATTTTCTTACTCAAAGAATAATACCTTTTATAACTATTTGAAAATGCTTCTTTTTCTCACTCAAAGAAAAAATACATTTTTATATCCATCTCAAAATCTATTTTTTAATAATTCATTGGATCTGCTATATAGTTGTGAAAAAATTACATCAGTCATTTCATTGTGTGATTCTTCATATAACTATAATCTATGTTGCTCCTACCCCATTCCCACAAATTATGCTCTGTTTCATTTTTCATTTAAGAGACTGCTAATTCTAATTTTAATCCTCCATTTGAGTAACTCCAATTTAAAATTGTTGATGAATCTTGGCAATATTTAATTCTAATTTAAAAAGTAAATATTGCATTTATTTTAGCACACTGGCCTGAATAGACTCCTGCATTTATCATGTCCTGGCATTGATTAGTCTACTCATGGTTCAGTTGATTCAGACATTTTTACCCAGATAGCCATATTCCCACTGAGCATTAAAATGTGCTTCCAAACTGTTTAAGCCTGTCTTGGCTAAAAGGCAGCTTAGTTGCAAACTTTGTATTCAGCAGGCACTCCTGTTGCCTGAGCAGTACGCTTAATGTTAACAGTACATGGCCAATGCCAGGGTGCTGCCAGTCTGGAGAAGTTGAAAGAAATAGAAGGGAAGTATTTTGAGGTTTCTTTTTCCAAACCACAGGGTGTCGATGGATACAAACACCGCAGGCCCATCAGGCCTTCACATTTCCCTTAAGTTCCAAGAGAAGGTTCTTTCTCAGTCACCACAATTGTTCCTGTTTAACATGGCAGTCTTAAGCCAGACATAATTAGTCTTTTTCTTGACAAATCATTTGTGCCAAGTCTTGACAGGTTGGAAACTGAAGTGGTTATGCTGCATTCTTTAGGGTCTGAACCAGACAAGATTTTTTTAAAAAAGAAATAAAAATGAAAGCGAGTTCATGGTAAGCTGTTACAGAACCACATCTCCACAGTGAGTACAAAGTCCATGTCATGTTTGATCAAAATAATTATGGTTGATTTTATTGTTTCTTGCTTTGTTGTTCCTGTAACATTTAATTGTATGTATATATATTTAAGAATCATAGATGTCTAGAAGAGAAATATGGCATGTAAGAGTAGAAAATCTGAGAGTAATTAATGTTTAGGAGAGTCCTAAAAGACAAATATTGTAGTATGTTTGTATTTTACATATAATAATAATGATAGCCCATCCGTATCACACTTTAATGTTTATAAATCATTTTACATACATGATTTCTTTTGATCCCACAACAATCCCTTGAGTTAGATACTATTATTATCCTGGTTTTTAAAGATGAGGAAGATAAGGCTGAGAGAGATTCAGGGACCTGGTCAGGGTCAAAACAGCTTATGTCTAAAGGAGGATTTGTACATATTTTCCTGCTTCCATGTTCAACACTTTAGCTACTGTGCTGTGCTGTGTTTCTTGGGGGAGCTTGGGGGAAAAAAAATCACTTCTTTCTTTCTCAGAGATTTCAGGAATTAGCTACTTTCGTATAATTAAATCATATGTATAGTCCAGTGAATATCACATCACAGATTTGTTGAAAAGAAAGGTCAAACTTATTGCTATTTTACTCTTTATCTTATTTGCATGAAAGTAAAAGGCGGTAGCATGTAGTATTACTTGACAAATCACTTAGAGTTGAGCTCCTAATTTGGAAATGTGTGGGCAATTATAATTACTTATGAAACAATATTTTATAACTAAACATTATTTAAAGTTGGTGCCTTTTTGTTCTGTACTATGCATTCCAGTATATCTGCAAATACTGGAAGGACTTTGGATAGAATGCTGGGCCTGGAGATAGGAAGAGCTGAGTTCAAATCTGGTTATAGACAGCAACTGTGTTACCCTGGGCAAGTCACTAAACTGATATGTGCCTCAGTTTACATATCTATAAAATGAGAATAATTGTAACACCTACCTGCCGGTATTGTTGTGAGGCTAAAATGAGATTTTTTTTTTGGTGAGGCAATTGGGGTTAAGTGACTTGCCCAGAGTCACACAGCTAAGTGACTGTTATGTGTCTGAGGCTGGATTTGAACTTAGGTCTTCCTGACATCTGGGCTGGTGCTCTATCCACCATGCTACCTAGCTGCCCCTAAAACGAGATGTTGTAAAAAGCACTTTATAGACATTACAACACTAAATAATGCTACTTATTATTATAATTACTATTATTTTTAGTTATTATTATTATGATAGTTTGTTTTTCATCGTTCAGACATGTTGGGTTATAATGGTTATAATTTGATAATATTTCTCCTGAAGGCAGCAGAAATGCGCTACCTTCCTGTGATACCTTTCCTGGCTTTGAGCACACTGGAACAGTCAAATGATAATTTTTAAAATGTCTTCATTGATGCCTCTCTTTGGAGAGCTTGGATAAAAAAAAAAGATCATTTGTTTTTTCTCAGTGATTTCATAGAGTAGCTATTTTCAGAATATCAAATAAAATATAAGCCCTTTATCCTGGCACTCAGTCTCCCATCATCTGTTGGACTATGTTTGCTATTTTATCTCATAATCCTTCCTTCTTATATTCAATGTTCCAGTTAAACTGTCCATTGACTCTCTGACCTTCCTCCTCCTTCACCCGTTCCACCACTTTCAATTGGTGCTGTCACATCTCTGTGTTTTCTTTTGTCATGTAGAACAGAACCTCTCTACATACACCCCATATCCTTAAATTTAATCTTTTGAAATCCCTTTCCCTTCAAGGCTCCTTGCAAATGCAACCTCCCACTAGAAGACATTCTTCATCCCTCTTCCATCACTCCCTCCTCAAATGTCTCATCGTACTGTCTCTGGAACTGTTCTGATCTACTTACTACATTATCCCTGTGTGGAGGTTATTTATTGTGTCTTTTATCCTTGTTAGACTGGAATGTCTTTGAGGGCAGAGACTGAATCTTCATTTATTGTTTTATCACCAGCAATAATCATAGGGCTTTGTACATGGGAGATATATATTTTTTAATTGAGTAGTTGTTCTGTTCCCATCTAATTTTGATTTTCTCTCTTTTCCTTTACCCTTGACTTGTCCTGCCATTTCTATCATCACCCGTTCTGTCTTTGCTAATCTTTTTTTTTCCCCCTTTGGATTTGTCTAGGCCTGCCCTCTTGATGCTTCCACTCCAGCTAATCTTCCTTGCCTTACAATTTCTCTTCAATTTTCTCCATTATTTGGTAATCTGTTAATTGATTTAGATTGATTTATTGGTTAATTGATTTCTTCAATCACATCCTAACCAAAAGGAAAAAAAAGCGACATGGTATTATGGTACCTTGGCTATTAATTCTTTCCTATCCAATATTTGAATATTGTTAATGACAGTGATAATCTTTGATGTTTTTTCTTATGCTTAATATAGGAAGTCCTGCTCAGAAGATGAAATGACTTGGAGATTTTAATAGACCTGGCCATGGGGCACAGTTCACTATTGCTACTGGACTTACATACATACACATAAATATGTAACACATATGTACATACATATGCACATTTATATGTATACTATCTATATAAGCACATAAAACATATGTCAAAATTTAGGACTTATCAGGTACTTAATTTTCATAGGAAATTTAGTAGGAAGATGGCTTTCTTAGTACTAAAAGTCCTTGACATGGCCCTGGGTATAAGCATGATATTTTTAGCACAAAAAATTTAAACCTCATCACAAAATCTTTTAATTCATGACTTTCAACAAATGACAACCTCTCTGGGCCTCAATTTCCTTATCTATAAAATTAGATGGCAGACTAAATAGCCTCAAAGGCCCTTGAATGCTTTCAAACTACACTTTTAGGAATTAATTAATTATAGATGATATATTCTACCCATTATCCCTCTGAAGAAGGAACCTAAGCTATTACATACATAGTGATACAGTTAACAGGGTTGGAAATCAGGGGGAAAAAAAAGATAGGAAATAACTTCTATTTTTCTCACTTTTTTCTCTCCCTTTGCATTTTCTCACACAAGGTTTCATGTTGCACAGAGGGAAACAAGGCTTAGACTTTCTAAAATGTCTTTCACCTATTCAGAGGGGGTTAAGTCCTTGACATAAGTAGAAAGAATAATGCCTATTTCCCCCCACATCAATTCCTGCCTTGTCATTATTTTGAATAGAACTAGAGAAACTTTATTCCTGCAAATGAATATGAATCAAGAGAATATTTGCTAGCTTTAGTTAATTAATAAAGTAATGGTCCTTTAAAAGAAACAAAGCAAAGTAAAGCAAAACAAAACTGCACAATAGCAAAAAAAAAAAGGAATATTTTACTTTTGTTTTTAATTTAAAATCAAATGAAGGTGACATGGTTAAATTCTTGGAGATTTTGGAGACATTTGTGGAACAGAATAGTGGAAATAAAATGTGCTATAAAATGCCTTTAAAGGGTTAAATATAAGGATTAGCTTTGAATAGCTATGCATGCAATTTGTGGAAAGTTAATGTTTCCTCTGTTTTTTTAGCCAAGGTTAAGCTTAAGCTGCCTTGTCTTGGATACCGCTAAAGCCTATGAGTTCCTTGAGTCTCTGTAGGATTTGGGAAATGGGTTAGGGGTTAAAACGTGTGGCTAACTCTTCCAGAACATGTAGGTGACTCCTTGACTGATTCCTAGGTCCTGATAACACAGTATTGAATTGCATGAGATCAAAATAATGAAGTAGGAGTGAACCTTAATTGCTATGGTAAAAGAGTTTGCAAAAATATACAGACTATGCAAAGACCAGTCTAGGAAAATCTCTTCAGCAGGGAGCACCAAATTGCAAATTAATCAATACTGTTTACACTTCTACTGTTTTCTCTTATCATCTGTTTGTTTGAACTAAAGTCTTCTGTCTTCATTACAGGTCATTAATGCCTATCAGTGAGTGGTAATGTGTTTAAATTCTTCTAAGTGTCTTAGAATTTCATAGCAGGCTGTCACTATTTTAATATAATTGTTATTGTGGCCAAAGCAAAGAGTCTTACTTAAGTCTGACAAATAGGCATCTTTCACAGTAGAATTTTAAACACAATTCCAATTTATGAATTTGCTATTAGTACTTCCTTGGTATCTTTTATCCTTTACCATTATTGTGTTTCTGTCTGATCACCACGTGTATACATATATGTCATATTAATATATTCACAAACATATTTCCATGTATTTTCAAGTAAAGGAAAAAGAAAGAAACATAAGGCACAGAATCTACCACTCTACAAAATGATAGAAATCATGGAAAATAGTCTTTAAATTTAATTAACAAAATCTACCTAATATGGCAACTGATAGTGCATGTGATGACTCTTTCTGGGATTAGAATTTCACCCATTTTGCAAGAGTGGGGTCTTTACAGGGACACCCTGCTTTATGTTCTGTGTGCATGTATGACCTACGTTATTATGTTAGAAGGAACATTTAGGGGAAAAAAGTCTCCATTCCAGTGTTTTGACTTTTTAGGAGAAAAATGGATATTGGTAGAAAAGACAGTAATAAGCAACTAGAATGTAAAAACTACGAGGACTTTTTAATTGAAGCATCCAGAGCCTCTAGCTAATATGCCAGGAGTGCAGAAAATATGTACTGCTTGAAAAGACACAAGTGCCCAGGGAAGCCATGTCTGTTTACCCTGGGTTTTCACAATTTAGAATTGTGGATGCTTGAATGAGTAACTACAGTGGCTAATTGTGGCAGCATTTGTCTACTTGCTTCCTGTCTGACTCATGCTAACCTCCAAGTCATTTTCTTCATTGCCTCTGTAAGTACAAGTAATGACATTCTATAGTTACCATGAAAATGACTTCAAACTCAAAGAAATTACAACTTAAAATTTAGAAATATTTATAGCTACAAAGCATTCATTTTAAAAAATAATTAAGAGGTCAGAAAGGGGCAGGTATAATCTCATTGAAGTAAGTAGTTGAGTCATTTTGCTATGTCTTGTTGGTTTTTAATGCTCACTAGTTTGTCTCTTTTCAGTTCAATCCCAATAATGTAGTTGCATGCAACATGTGGTGTATGAACTCCTTATGTGTTTGGTTGACATTTTACGGAGCTGTAGTACAGTTGAGATAAACCCAAGTGGGCATAAGCAGTGGCAGAGGATGTGGCTAGGCTAAGTCATAGTCTCATTAGGGAGGCTCATGTTTGCTTTTTCTAATCTAGAATAAAATCCCAGGTCCTACTTATTCTGTAGTTTCTTTTGAAGTCTCATAAGACCACAGGAGTAGATATGATGACCTTTACGAAAAGCAAAACTTTCCATCACTGTACATATCTGGGTGACTTTGAATTGGATTACCGCAATGACCTCCACTTGGGGTTACCCATGAAGACCATATGTCACCAACACCAAGAGCCAAAAGAAATCATTCAACTGAGTGAAGAATGCTAATGGGATTGAACCCACTGCCCTATTTGCTTTTGAATGTCACAAGGTGGAGTTATTATGGGCACAAATCATGTAGACTTATATCTGGACATGTTCTTAGAGATCATCTATTTGAACCCCTCATTTTTCAAATTGGAAAAGTGAAGCTCCAAAATTTCAGACTTGCCCAAATTCACACAACCAATTATCCAATCATTTAACAAGTATTTCTTAAAATCTTCCTATTTGCCAAGTACTGTGCTAGTGATACAAAGGAAATACAAAGCTTGACCTTAAAAAGCTTACATTGTAACAGGCAGAACACAGTTTATAAGTTTATAAGTATACAAAACTGTTTATAAGTTTACAAAAGTTTATAAGTTTATAAGTATACAAAATTGACAGGGGAAAGTACTTTCTGCTGAGGAAGGGTCTGGGAAATATCTCCTGTAGAAGAACACATTTGAGCTGCATTTTGAAGTAAAAGATTCTAAGAGTAAGAGATATTAAAAAAGCATTCTGGGCACTGGGAGCAGCTGAGCAAAGGCATGGAGATGGTAGATGAAATGTTGCACATAAGGAAGAACAAGTATATTAATATGGTTAGACTACAAAGTGTATAGAAGCAAGTAATGTGTAAGAGGACTAAAAGAAGGAAGAAAGGGCCCATGTTTTGAAGAGCTATAAATGCTAAACAGTGGAGGATAGCTTTGATTCTAGAGGTGACAGGAACCCATTGAATAGGAGGTGATGTAATTAGAACTATATTTTGAGAAGACCACATGGCAGCAGTGTGAAGGTCTTGTAGTTACTGTAGTGAATGGGATAGAGAATCAATTAGGGAGGAGTGCATGGTCTAATTTGCTTCTGAGAAGGCCTGCTTAAGATTAGATAGAAATTTGAAGTGGACCAAAAGAGCATGGTTTTGTAACTTCTGCCCTTCAGTAGTATGTTCAAAACACACAAACACACACATATGCACATACGAAAAAAGGCATTGAAGCAGAAATTTAGAAAAATCTAGCTATTCTTTAAGAGGGAACATTTATGTTATGTAATATATCTGTCTTCAGTTTTCAAAAACGTGTCATCTAGTCATATAATGAGAAAAGTGAATTTGGTTTAGGGAGTGAATATTATCAAGTGAACCAATAGTACAACCACCAAATTCATGAATTCTGAAGGTTCACCGATTAAATGTTACCCTGCTTAAATTGTATTTCATGCCTGGATCCCACCTCTCATCCAAAGTGTGATCAACTGTGATCAACTCTTAAGTTGATCATCATAGGAAATTCTGTCAGGTAAACCAATGAAAACCAAGGTTTTTTTGTAAAAAGTATAAAAAGAGGATAATTCATGAACTTACCAATTGTTATACTAGAGTCAATGCTTATGTACCCCAAAAAGGCAGTTTATTTGGTTGTTGGTATTATTTGCAGTTAGACTTTTGTTTGTTTGTTTTTGGTCAGTTACTGGAGAAGGTATCCAACTTACCTTTCTCTTACTTCCACTCTCTTCCCCTTTTTTTCCCTAAAGATTAGGGGAAATCTAAAAAAAAAAACACCTGCCATTCCTTCTCTTTTTTCTTTGCTGAAAAAGTATCTTTTTTATCTTGTTCAATAAATAAGAGCTACTCGATGTTTCTTAAGAGATTTGCTTTTTCATTTAACAAATATTTGTGATGATGAGTCCTGCAGAGTACACTCTAAACACCTTTTTTTTCTTTCTGTTCTCCTACAGTTTTGATGTTCAATCCCATGGTGTTTATCATCTCTCTTTCTTTCTAGTGGTTAGTATGGCTGTTTTTAAATGCATTGAATCATGGAAGCAAATAAAGGAAGGGAGCCTATAGGCAGTTCAGTCATGTGTGTCCATGTGAAAGTTGCCAGCGCACAGCCTGGGGGCAAGCAACTTCTCTGCCTTTAGATATATGGAGGCATGCTGTCAGCATTTTCTTGGAGAAAATTCATTTCTGTTTTAAGTAGGAGAAGAAAAGTATATATAGAAAAAAAAAGCTTGTGCTTTGAGACCTGTCTAGGTGTGTTTATAAGCCCCTGGTAAGCCATTAGATCTGTAGCTTTTGAGGCTGTGACAAATACAGAACATTTAAAACAAGTGAAAGATTATCCCTTCTAATGATTAGCAATCTGTTGCCCAACTTACCTTTCTGATATCTCCCTTTCTCTTTCTTCTTCACAGGTGAAGCAAACTTTAAAACTGTCTTTCCTTTGTTTGCCTCTTCATAGCTACACCCAGGAAGGCCGTTGGGTCCTAATACAGAAAAGAAATTGCTGGGACCTTTGATCTTAGAAAGCCAGAAGAAAAGGATGAGAGTGGTTTTCAGGTTTCCAGGTAGAGATGCTAATAAGGGCAATATGTTTGCTTTCAAAGAAGATGACCTGTTGCCTCTAGGAGAAAATAAAAGCAGCTTTGTTCAGCATTTTAAGCCTTTCACAGTCTTTCTCCAGTCAACTTTTCTAAGTTTCAATAATCAACAGACATTTTAAAGAATCAGGGGCTTTTCAGGTTTATTGGGTATCATATCCCTTCACAATGTCTATGTTCATGCCAAACTACTGTACTTGCTGTTACTAGGGCTCTGTACCTCAGTCTTTGAATAGGCTATCCCTGGAATCCACTCTTTCCTCACCTCTGTCTCTTAAAATCCCTCAAGTAAATCAACTATGGCCTACCACACCCTACAGGAAATCTTTTCTGAGAGCCATTGTCAAAACATCTCCAGAGCCTATCACAGTAGCTGGCACCCAGTAGGGCCTTAAAGATGATCATTGATTTGCTGATTGACTCCTTTCCATTATCCCGCAAATCCATTCAGTTTCCAAGTCTTTTTGATTCCATCTCTTCAAAATCCCTTTCATCAGTTCCTTGCTCTCTACTCTCAGCACAGATAGACAGAATAGGCTATGAATCAGTACTTACTATATTATGTCAGTCACTTTTTTTAGTATTAACAACATCCAAAAAATTCTACTACCTCCAATCCCCACACCTTCAGTATGTTTTCTCTCCTTCACATAGCTTCCATTGCTTAATAGCTAATAATGGCATAGCATTTTGTATCAGTTATTTCAATTGATCTTAACAAATAACTCTATGTTCTTACTGCTCCAATTTTTTAGCAGCAAGGAAATCCTGAAAATAAGAGAGTTGAAGTGACTTCCCCAATATCTCAAACCAAATAAGCATCTGAAGTGTAATTTGAACTCAGATCTTCTTGAAAAGTTCAGTGCTCCAGTTTCAATGGCAACCTAGCTCTATTTATATCTAGCTTCTCTAGATCCTTATGTGTAAAAGGTGACAGAAAAAAAAAACAGAAACAGAACTTTAGAAAATATCTCACAGGGTTGTAGAGATGCTCAAATGAGCCTATGTAAAGTGATTTTAAAATTTTAAAATACTATACAAATACAATACAAATTGATATTCTATTGCTCAGGGCTTTTAAGTGTGGCATCCCACCTTCACTTCCCATTTGATATTAATCGAATTTGGGTCAGCATTCAATGCTAAGCAGCTTTCCGAGTTCTCTTTTTCACTTCCAGACTTACTGGTTTTTCTCTCTGCTAGGGTTAATAAATGCTGATAATGACAACATGGCATAATGGAAAGCACTGCACTTGATGTTAAAAGGTCTGGGCAACTGTTGGAAAATCACTCAACATATCTGAATCTCAAATTCTTCATTTACATGTAAAATTAATAATAATAATTGAACTACCTACTTCAAAAAGTTTTAGGTTATACAATGTAAAATGATATATAACCCTAAGAAATTATTAGGAGCATCCTTTTCAAATAATATAGTTAAACAAGGTGTCCCAAGGTGTAATAGTTTGAAGCTGCACTAAGACTTTTGGATCAACTCATGTTTAATAACTTAATTAAATCCTTACTTCCCAAGAATGAGTAGTAAAGAGGGAAGATGGGAAGAAGGGAGAGAGAAAGAAAGAAAGAGAAAGAGAAGGAGAAGGAGAAGAAGGAGAAGGAGAAGGAGAAAGGAGAAGAAGGAGAAGAAGGAGAAGGAGAAGAAGAAGAAGAAGAAGAAGAAGAAGAAGAAGAAGAAGAAGAAGAAGAAGAAGAAGAAGAAGAAGAAGAGGAGAAGAGGAGGAGGAGGAGGAGGAGGAGGAGGAGGAGGAGACAGAGACAGACAGAGAGATAGAGAATTATAGTGTTGCAAAGACATTGCATCTGGGAATTAGAGGACTTCGATTCAAATCATGACTAAATACTTTTCTGTGCTTTGGCAAGTCATACTTCCTTGTGGCTCAGCTTCCTTGTTTGAAGAACAGGAAGGGTGTTGAACCACAATGTTTCTAAGTTCCCATGTTCTGTTTTTGATCAAGGCATTTTTTTTGATGATACTTAAATAGAGCAAGCTGGGTATACAATTCTAGCCCTGGAAGGAGAATTGGGTCAGAAAAGACAGAGTCTAAGCATCATGCTTGTGAACAACTACCATTTTTTTAGTTCCCTTCACATGCATAGCATTGTAAGAAATGTTTATGCCAAGACTTTAATCAAGGAAAACATCTCAAAGTGGTTAATAAGGCCTTTGAAATAGCAACATTTAGCAAAATAAAAACAAAGTACTGCATTTAATAGGAAATTTAAAAATATTAAAATATAGGCCATAGGAATTTAGAGTTTGGAAAAAAAATTACCTTAAAAATCTGGTCTATACTTTCCTTTCCCACTCCTCCAGCTCTCCCCTGCTCACCTTTTAAAGATGAAAAAGTTGAGGCTTGGACAAATTAGGATTTAAATTTAGGTCTTTTTTCCCCTCCAAATCTAGCATTCTTTTCTCTACACCATTCTCTAACATAACTTAAAATACAAACTTAAAAATATTCATTTTTCCATTATTTCTAATAATACAGAGGGATAACATGAGAAAGCATTGACAAGAGAAAAAAAAGAGTCTGAATATAAGACTAATGGCAGAGATAAAATGAGGCTGAAATGAAACTGGGATGATCTCTTCCCTTGGCTAGGTACCTTCCTTGCTCAGCTATCATAATGCTACTATCACACTCTCCCAATTCTGAACATCACTCAAAATTAAAAACCCAAATGTGATTTATGTATTCTAAGAGCCTTGAGAATACAAACATACATGCCTTAAAGATGCTCCTCATAGTTCTGTGGGGCTGAGGTTAGGAAAAGAAGAGAAAAGTTAAGAAAAGGAAACATCAATTGGAGGTTAAGAATGTTTCCTAGAGAATCGAATGGAAATGGAAAAGGGAGAGAGGGAAACGCTTTTTTTCCCTGGTCTTTATTCTCAGTTTTTACCTGCCCCTTCTCTAGCTGTGTGACTTTGGGTAATTAACATAACCTTCATTAGTCTCAATTTCTTCATCTATAACATAAAGGGACAAGGTGCATTTACTTTTAAGTCTCCTCCCAGCTCTAACATTTTACAATTTCATGGGGAAATAAGACACAGACTCATGTCATGTTAGTTAACAATCTATTGGGGATTCCTCACAGGCAGGGATTGTACTAGATAACTGATGAGATCCCTTCCCATTCTAGCTTCTGTGACCTCTTGATTTCATGAATAGATGACATAATAAATTTCCTTTCCAAAATAACTTAATGCCTCCTCATGGTGTAGAAAGGACCTTAATTTTTGGTTTTATCAGTAGAATATAAACTCTGGCCGTCCACCACACTCTTAAAGGTCTAGAGTACAGGCATGGTAACAAACTGCGTGTAGCAAAGATAATCTCTATACAGCAAATACAAATGAGTTCCATTACCAGAAAGGGAGGTGGGGTTGTTGTCAGGTAATATAACTTTTTGGGGAAAGGAGAATGGCTGAAGATGGTCTAATACAGCAGAGATGGCTATGATCTATATTGGTAGAGGGAATGAATATGCACAGATCCTTGAAATATTGAGTGATATGTAAGACAATGAGTCATTTCATTTTCCCCCTGTTATTTTGTGAAAAATGTGAAGATTATATCTAACATATGAAATTTGATGAGCTTAATGAAATAGGTACTATATTTGGAATAAAGTGACTATATTACCAAATGTAGGTGTTACATCAGCTCTGTACAGCACATATCAGGTGAATTATTGGTGACATATTTGACCTTAAGACATACAATTGTTTTGTTTCCTTTGTTTAGGCAACTAGGTGGCACAGTAGATAGAGTGCTAGGCCTGGAGTCAGGTAAACCAAAATTCAAATCAAACGTCAGATACTTGTACTAGTTGTGCAACCCTGGGTAAGTCACGTACTGTCTCTGTTTCCTTATCTGTAAAATGGGGATAATGTTATCACTTACTTCCCAGGGTTGTTATGAGAATCAAGTGAGATAATAATTACGATGTGTTTAGCACAGTGACTGGCACATTGCACTACATAAATACTAAGGACACAAAATAGGATAGTTTGGTTAAACCATATCATGTGTGAATGCGAGTCATGTTTAATATTTCTGAAAAAAAAAACAGGTTGGAAACATTTTATTTTTTATTTTTTTAATTTTATTTTTAATTTATGGAATAAATCAAACATTTTCATAACATAGTATAATAAAAAAGATAATTACACATGAAACTGCAAATCTATTACATACAACTTGTTGTTTTTTCAAATATATAATAAAGTTATCATGTAAATTTCTTATCTCTCCTCCTGCCACTCCATAGAGATGACTACCATTAGACACATATATATGTTTATACACACATACACACACATATTTGTGGAAATATGTTGTGAAAAGCTTTAAGTGTCAAAGAAAGGAGCTTATATTTGATCCTAGAGGCTATAAGATTCCACCAGAACCTGTTAAGCAGGGAAATGATGTGGTCAGACCTGTGCTTTAGAAATATCACTTTAATAGCTATGTAAAGGATGAACTGGAGAAGGGTGGGGGTAGAGAAAATAATTTAATTAGGAAGTTTTACAATAGTCTAAGCAAGAGGTGATGATGGCTTGTGGCCTTATGAGTAGAGATAAAGGAACAGATGCAGTAGACATTATGGTCGTAGAACTGACAAGATTTGGCAACTGATTGGAAAAGCATCATTTAGCAATATGGGAAAACCCTTTGAAACATTGGGAGTATGAAAGAGTACTGAGATAAATGAGCTATATATCAAGGCATATGCAGGGGGAATGATATCCCTCACAGTAATAACCATATTAGTGAGGTAAAGCATTTCCTAAGCATTTCTCCTTGCTTCCATTTTGTTTTATTGATCTTACACACTCTGGTCAAAAAGGGGCACTGCATGAAGAACTTCAGCATTATTCACAGAAGTGATCTTAGGTTTGATGGGATTGGTTTTCGACTACCACCAGTATTTAACCACTGGCAGAAAAAAAAATATCAATCCCCTTTCCTGTCTTTTGTCAATGATTTATTCCTCATAGATAGCTAAGCTATTTTCTTTAGGATTTGTTGTAAAAGTATATAGTAACTATAATGAAAAGAAAATGATGAGAGTCAGAAGAAATATCGACTTAGACAAAAGTGCGTGGTTATAGTTCTTGTCATGGTAGTTGTGAGATGAGAAACTATCTGTGGAGATGGCATCTATAGGACTTGAAGGTGATGTTCTAAGTGGCTACATAGAGCCATTTTACTGATTTGATGGCTGAACCCCGCTCTGCCTTGGTATAATAGTATATCAGTTTGATTAGACTTTGATGGCAGGCTGTATATCCCCAATATGCTAGCCAAAGACTTATATATAACTTATAGACTGCCTTCTATAAACATTTCAGCCTGAAACAATTTCAGGAAAAATATTATTCCCAGGGTAGCAACACCGCTCACATTGCCTCCACCAAACACTTCTCTGAAAGGCCTCCCCTGAGCTTATGCCAGTCTGCTTGCAACATTTCAATTGTTTCATTTCTCTTTTTTTCTCCTGTCTTTGTTGTTGCTCTAAATTAAACTCTACTGGAGACTGAAGCATTTCATATTATAACAATGCCTGTCAGGAGTGCTTTACTGTGCATGATAAAATGTAAACTCTTTAATTAACTTTTTTTTTTTAGTAATAAACACCAGGAACTGTTTTAGCATCTTAATAAGTATACACTTTCAAAGTTATTTGTCTGTTTGTTTCTTCTCTGTTGCACATATCTGATTTTTGATGCTATAGATACACTAACATCCTATTTTCAGAGAATTATAGTGAAGCTTCCCTAATTTGAACTCTAATAAATCATACTTCTACCATTCAAACATACAATATAGACAATTTTCACTAAGTAAAGCATAAAAATAATTTCTCACTCTGAAAATTTTTAGATTATTAGTTGAGGATAAGGGAAATGTTCTGAATACAGCGGCTTTTCAGTTACTAAATATTGACTTATAAAAGAAGGAAATGACAACTTGGATGAATCTAGAAGGAAAATAAAGATCCAAAAGGTGCAGATGAAGAATGTAACACGTCCTAGGCCTATGTGAATGAACTGAAGTAAAATATGACATTTTAAGTTTTGGGAATTGCTAGTATTCTACTCCAGCTATAAATATTGAAAAGTGGAAAAAAAACAGTATAAATTAGGCCTACACATCCTCATACAATTAGGAGGAACAAGAAGCTACAATTCTATTGTATCCTTATTTCACTTTGTATGCATTTTTGCCTTTGGTTACATAACCTAGGAGATAAAATGACCTCTTCATTGCTTTACCTCTTCATCTTAACACTTGTATTTATTAGAACTCTTATCATGACCAACTTTTAAAATCCTTTTTGTCTTTAAAGACCTAGCTCCTGTGTTGCTTCTCCATGAAAGCTGATTAACTACTTCCTTCTTTCATGATCTCCATACCTCATTGGATATTATTTTATTTGCCTTCAAATTCCCATGGCCTTTTTTGTATCTCTTATACATTTATCATTATCTACTTTGCATTGTACTTATTGTAAATCTGCTTTATCTCTTGCATTTGAATTTTAGCACTTGGAGGAAAGTTATCATGTGTTATTTATCTTTGTATCCTCATATCTACTTAGAATAGCATATGGCATTTTCCAGGGAGTTGGGGTGGGGACATCTTTTTGTGTCCAAATCTATAACCTTTCCAAGAAGGAAACTCCTTGATGAGGAGAGACCATTTTTTCTTTATCCTTCAACCATTTATCTATCCATCTATCTATCTATCTATCTATCTATCTATCTATCTATCTATCTATCTATCTATCTATCTTTAACATTAGTTTTTAGAACAATATTTTATTTTTCCCCATTACATCTAAAATATTTTTTAAAAAAAATTTGAGTTCCAAATTTTCTCCTCCCTTTTTCCTTACCCTTCCTTGAGAAAGTAAGCAGTTTGATATAGGTTATACGTTATACAATCATGTAAAATATATTTCCATATTAGTCATGTTGTTAAAGAAAACATAGACCAAAAAAAATCCCCATCAAAAGTAAAGTGAAAAATAGTAGCCTTTGATCTACATTCAAGCTCCATCAGTTCTTTCTCTGGAGATAGACAGTATCTTTCATCATGAGTCTTTTAGAATTCTCTTGGATAATTATACTGCTGAGAATAGCTGAATTGTTTACAGTTGATCATCATACAATATCACTAGTACTGTGTATGATGCTCTCCTGGTTTTGCTTACTTCATTTTGGATCAGTTCATGTAAGTCTTTCCAAGACTTCCTGAAATCATCATGCTTGTCATTTCGTATACTGCAATAACATTTTATTATAATCATATACCACAATTTGTGCAGCCATTCCCTAATTGATAGACAACCCCTCAATTTCCAATTCTTTGCTGCTACAAAAAGAGCTGTTATAAATATTTTTTATACAAATAGATCCTCCTCCTGCTTTGTTAAAATATCTCTTTGGGATACAGACCAAGTAGTGGTGTTGGTGGATCAAAGACTATGCACAGTTTCATAGTCCTTTGGGTATAGTTCCAAATTGCTCTCCAGAATGGTTGGATCAGTTCACAATTCCACCAACTGGGATTAGTGTCCCAATTTTCCCAAATCCCCTGCAACATTTATTGTTTTGCTTTTCTGTCATATTAGCCAATCTTATAGGTTTGAAGTGGTACTTAAGAATTGTTTTAATTTGCATATCTCTTAATCAATAGTGATTTAGAGCATTTTTCCACATGACTATGGATAGCTGTGATATCTTCATCTGAAAGCTGCCTGTTTGTATTGTTTGACCATTTATCAATTGAAAAATGACTTGAAATGACTTGTATTCTTTTTTTTTGGCAATGACTTGTATTCTTATAAATTTAAATTAGTTCTCTACATATTTGAGAAATGAGGCCTTTATCAGAGACACTTGCTATAAAAATTGCTTCCTAGATTTCTGCTTTTCTTCTAATCTTGGTTGCATTGGTTTTGTTTCTGCGAAAACTTTTTTTAAATTTTATGAAATAAAAATTGTCCATTTTCTATTTAGTAATGTTCTCTATCTCTCTTTTTTTTGGTTATAAATTCTTCCCTTCTCCATTAATCTGGATAAATTATTTCTTGCTGTTTTAATTTTCTTATGGTATCACCTTTTATGTTTCAGTCATGTATTTATTGATCTTATCTTGGTATATACTGTAAGATGCTGGTCTATATCTAGTTTCAGCCATACTATTTTCCAGTTTTCCCAGCAGTTTTTGTCAAATAGTGAGTTCTTCTCCCAAAATATGGGGTCTTTGGATTTATCAAACACTAGATTACTAAGTTTATTTACTACTGATTGGTACCTAATCTATTCCATTAATCCACCACTATATTTCTTAGCCATTACCATATAGTTTTGATGTTTCCTTCTTTATAATACAGTTTGAGATCTGGTATAGCTAGGCCACTTCCTTCACATTTGTTTTCATTAATTCCCTTAATATTCTTGACCTTTTGTTCTTCCAGATGAATTTTGCTATATTTTTTTTCTAGCTCCATAAAGAATTTTTTTTTTGTAGTTTGACTGGCATATCACTGAATAAGTAAATTAATTTAGATAGATCTATTATATTGAGCTAGCATACCTATGAAGAATTAATATTTTTTTCCAATTGTTTAGATCTGACTTTATTTGTGTGAAAAGTATTTTATAATCATGTTCATATTGTTCCTGGGCTCATCTTGGCATGTAGAGTCCCAAGTATATTATTGTTGTTTACCTTTTTCAGTATTAGGGTAGTTGGAGAGAAAAAAACAACTATGTATAGATAGATAGATAGATGGATGATAGATAGATAGATAGATAGATAGATAGATAGATAGATAGATAGATAGATTAGAGGGCATAGGTTGAGTTAAAGATGAATGGGTGATATCTGGAGAATAAAATTAAGGAGTGAGAGAGGATTATACTGGGAGAAGGAGAAAGGGAGAGGTAGAAAAGGGTAAATTATCTCACATAAAACCAACAAGAAAAGGGGAAGGGGGGATTCCTCTTTCTGCTGCTGGACTTTCTTGGTAACATATAAATGCTGATAATTTATATTGGTTCATTTTATATCCTGCAACTTTGCTTAAGTTGTTAATTATTTCAGCTAGTATTTTAGTTGATCCTCTAGGATTTTGTCAGTATAATATCATATCCTCTGCAAAGAGTGACAGTTTTGTTTCCCCATTGCCTATTCTAATTCCTTCAATTTCTTTTTCTTCTCTTATTGCTATAGCTGACATTTCTAGTACAATATTGAATTATAGGGATGATAATGGGTATCTTTGATTCAGCCCTGATCTTATTGGGAAGACTTCTAGTTTATCCCCATTACAGATAATGCTTACTGATGGCTTTAGATAGATACTACTTGTCATTTTAAGGAAAGCTCCATTTATTCCTATGCTCTCCAGAGTTTTTAATAGGAATGGATATTGTATTTTGTCAAAGGCTTTTTCTGCATTTATTGAGATAATCATATGATTTCTGGTGGTTTTGTTATTGATATGTTCAATTATGCTTAGTTTTCTAACATTGAATCAGTCCTCATGATATATTGTTGCAATCACCTTGCTAGTATTTTACTTTTTTATATATATTAACATTCATTAAGGAAATTGGTCCATAGTTTTCTTTTTCTTTTCTTTTCTTTTTTTTTTGCATGTAAAAACAATTTCTAACACTTGTTTTTAAAGCTTTGGGTTCCATATTCTCTCCCGTCCTCCCTCCCCACCCACCATTTTTGAGATGACAAGCATCTTGATACAGGTTATACAGGTTTGCATGTAGTCATGCAAAACACTTGCATAATAGACATGTTGCGAAAATAAATATTTCCCTTCATCCTATCCCACCCCTCATTTATTCTATTCTCTCGTTTGACCCTGTACCTCCTCAGAAGTGTTTACTTCTGATTACTCTGTCCCCCAATTTGCCCTCCCTTCTATCCCACCCCCTCTCTTATCCCCTTCCCCTATGTTTTTCTGTAAGGTAAGATAGATTTCCATACCGCATTGAGTGTGTATGTTATTCCCTCCTTAAGCCAAATCTGATGAGAACAAGATTCATTCATTCCCTCTCACCTTCACCCCCCTTCCCCTTTTCTTGTTGGTTTTATGTGAGATAATTTACCCTTTTCTACCTCTCCCTTTCTCCTTCTCCCAGTATAATCTTCTCTCACTCCTTAATTTTATTCTCCAGATATCACCCATTCATCTTTAACTCACCCTGTGCTCTCTAATCTATCTATCTATCTATCTATCTATCTATCTATCTATCTATCTATCTATCTATTCATATAGTTTTTTTTTTCTCTCCAACTACCCTAATACTGAAAAAGGTTTCATGAGTTACAAATATCATCTTTCCATGCAGGAATGTAAATAGCTCAACCTTAATAAGTGCCTTATGATTTCTCTTTCCTGTTTACCTCTTCATGTTTCTCCTGAGTCTTGTATTTGAAAGTCAGATTTTCTGTTCAGCTCTGGTCTTTTCATCCAGAATGCTTGAAAGTACTCTATTTCACTGAATGACCATTTTTTCCCTGAAGGATTATACTCAGTTTTGCTGGGTAGGTGATTCTTGGTTGTAATCCTATCTCCTTTGCCCTCCGGAATATCATATTCCATGCCCTGCAGTCCTTTAATGTAGAAGCTGCTAAATCTTTTGTTTTCCTGATTGTGTTTCCACAGTACTTGAATTGTTTCCTTCTGGCAGCTTGTAATACTTTCTCCTTGACCTGGGAACTCTGGAATTTGGCTACAATATTCCTAGGAGTTGTCCTTTGGGGATCTCTTTCAGGAGGAGATCTGTGGATTCTTTCAATTTCTATTTTGCCCTCTGGTTCTACTATATCAGGGCAGTTTTCCTTGAGAATTTCTTGAAAGATGATGTCTGGGCTCTTTTTTTGATCATGGCTTTCAGATAGTCCAATAATTTTTAAAATCTATCTCCTGGATCTATTTTCTAGGTCAGTTGTTTTTCCAATGAGATATTTCACATTGTTTTCTAATGTTTCATTCTTTTGAATTTGTTTTACAATGTCTTGATTTCTCATAAAGTCGCTAACTTCCAATTGCTCTATTCTAATTTTTAAGGAAGTATTTTCTTCAGTAATCTTTTGGACCTCCCTTTCCATTTGGCCAATTTTTCTTTTTAGGGCATTTTTCTCCTCGTTGGCTTTTTGGACCTCTTTTGCCATTTGGGTTAGGCTCTTTTTTAAGGTGTTATTTTCTTCAGTATTTTTTGGGGTCTCCTTTAGCAAGCTGTTGACTTGTTTTTTGTGATTTTCTTGCATCACTCTCATTTCTCTTCCCAATTTTTCCTCTACTTCCCTTACTTGCTTCTCAAAATCCCTTTTGAGCTCTTCCAAGGCCTGGGACTGATTCATATTTTTCTTGGAGGCGTGGAGTGCAGGAGGTTTCACTTTGTTGTCTTCTTCTGGTTGAAAGTTTTGATCTTCTTTGTCACCAAAGAAAGATTCTATGGTCTGATCTTTTTTTGTGCTGTTTTCTCATGATTCTAGCCAATTATTTGAGTTTTAAACTCTTTGTTAAGTTAATGATCTACTTCCAGTGTGGAGAATCTATGACATATCCCGCGTTTTCGGTGTTTTGTGCAGCCGTTTTTGGAGGTACTTCTAGTGACCTGTAAATTTTCAGTTGTTCTGAGGTGGTATGAGCAAGGGTGATTTACTCCTATCCTGGCCTGGGCTCTGGTCTATTAGTGATCACAAGTACTGTTTTCTGCCTTGGAACTGTTAGGAGGATTCTCTCTCAACCGCCACCACAAGCTCCACCACTTCAGCACTTCTCCTTATCCCAGGTCCACCATCCAGAACTGTGACTTAGATCCAAACATGGGCAAAGCAAGAGCCCTGCCTCAGCACCAACAAAGAGATCCTTGCAATCCCCCTCTGATCAGCCACTTGATCCCCCCTCTGTCTGTGGGCTGAGAGCTCTGGAAGGAGCTGCCACCCCAGGGCTATGCTGGGACTGGGATCAGACTGAGCTCCTCTCACAGTCCACAGACCTTTTCTACTGACCTTCTAAGTTATTTTTGGTGTTTGTGGGTTGAGAAGTCTGGAAACCACCACAGCTCCCCTTGATTCAATCCCCTGAGGCCTGCTCTAGGTTTGATGAGGCCCAGTTTTTGCCTGTGTGGCCCATGCTGAATTGAGCTCTTCTCCCAACCTGGCACAATAGACCTTTCCAATCAACCATCCAGCTTGTCTTGGGTGGAAATTTGTTTCACTCTGTCTTTCTGTGAGTTCTGCTGCTCTAGCATTTGTTTAGAAACATTTTTTTACATGTTCTTTGAGGGGTTTAGGGGAGAGCTCAAACAAGTCACTGCTTTTATTCCACCATCTTGGCTCTGCCCCCATAGTTTTCATTCTTCCTGATTTAGGTGCCATATCTGTGTCATAAAAAAGAATTTGGTTGGACTCCTTATTTGCCTGTTTTTCCAAATAGTTTTACATAGCATTGGATCTAATTTTTCTTTAAATGCTTGGTAGAGTTCACTTATGAATCCATCTGGCCCAGAGTATTTTTTCTTAGGTACTTCATGGGTGGATTTTTCAATTTATTTTTCTAAGATGAGGTTATTTAATCATTCTATTTCCTCTTCTGTTAAACCAGGCAATTTATATATTTAAAATATTCATCTAGTTTGCTTAGATTGTCAGATTTTTTTTTTTTTGGTATATGGTTAGGCAAAATAGCCCCTAATAATTGCTGTAATTTCCTCTCCATTGGTGGTGAATTCACCCCTCTAATTTTTAATACTAGTAATTTGGTTTTCTTCTTTTAAAAAAAATCAATGGTTTTCATTTTTTGATCTATTTTAGTTTTTTAAAATAAAACCAGCTCCTTGTTTTATTTATTTGTTCAATGGTTTTCATTCAAATTTATTAATCTTTCCTTTAATTTTCAGGATTTCCAATTTTTTGTTTAATTTAGTATTTTAATTTGTTCTTTTTTTAGTTCTTTTTTTTTATTGCATACCCAATTTGTTTATCCGTTCTTTCTCTATTTTATTGATGTAAGCATTTAGAGAGATAAATTTTCTTCTAAGTACTACTTTGGCTACATCCCATAAATTTTGGTATGTTGTCTAGTCATTCTGTTTAATGAAATTTTTGATTGTTTCTATGATTTATTGTTTGATCCATTCTTTAAGATTAGATTATTTGGTTTCCAATTAATTTTTAATCTATCTTTCTTTGGCCCTTTATTGAGTATAGTTTTTACAGCATTATGATCTGAGGATGCATTTAATATTTTTGCTTTTCTACATTTGATAGTGAGGTTCTTACACCAAAATACATGGTCAATTTTTGTGTAGGTGCCATGTGCTGCTGAGAAAAAAAGGGTATATTTCTTTCTCTTCCCATTCAATTTTCTTTAGAGATCTATCATATCTGACATTTCTAAAATTCCATTCACCTCCTTAACTTTTTTCTTGTTTGGATTTTTCTTATTCTGAGAGGAGAAGATTAAAAACTTAACTTATACCCATGCCCTGTGTTCATGTATACCCCTTCTAACTGCCATAATAAAGTTCTTAAGAGTTACAAGTATCATCTTCCCAGGAGGAATGTAGGCAGCTCGACCTTATTGAATTCCTTCTGTTCTCTCTTGTTTTTTCTTTTTATGCTTTTCTTGAATCTCATATTTGATGATCAAATTTTCTGTTTGTTTCTGGCCTTCTCATCAGGAACACTTGAAAAGTCCTCTATTTCATTTAATATATATTTTTCCCCAGGAACAATTGTACTCAATTTTGCTGGGTAGATGATTCATTGTTGTAATTCTAGCTCCTTTGCCTATTATATTCCAAGCCCTATGATCCTTTAATATAGAAGCTGCTAAATGAGGTGTAATTCTGACTTTGGCTCCATGATATTTGAACTATTTTTTTTTTGTTGTTGTTGTTTTTCTGGCTAATTGCTGTATTCTGTCCTTGATCTCAGAGAGCTGGAATTTGGCTATAATATTACTGGGAGTTTTCATTTTGGGATCTCTTTTAGGAGTTGATCAGTAATCATTACAATTTCCATTTCACGCTCTGATTCTATAATATCAGAACAGTTTTCTTTGATAATTTCTCAGAAGATACTTTCCAGGCTCTTTTTTCCCCTCATGGTTTTCTGATAGTCATATATATATATGCATGCGTGTGTGTGTATGTACATATATATATATATATATATATGTATGTGTGTGTATGTGTATATATATATATGTGTATATGTGTGTGTGTATCTATATCTATATCTATATCTATATCTATATCTATATCTATATCTATATCTATATCTATATCTATATCTATATCTATATCTATATCTATTTATATCTATATCTGTCTATCTTAGTTATCCCTTCTCAATACATTTTCAGATCGGTTGTTTTCCTAACAAAATATTTCACATTTTCTATTTTTTTCATTCTTTTGATTTTGTTTTATGGTTTCTTGATGTCTCATGGAATCGTAAACTTCCACTTGCCTAATTCTAATTTATAAAGAATTTTTTTTTTCAGTGAGCATTTGTACCTCCTTTTATATTTGGCCAATGCTACTTTTTAAGTGTTTTTTTTCAGTCAATTTTTGTATATATTTTTCCATTTTTTGATGCTTTGTTTCCCAAGCTGTTGACTATTTGTTTTTCATGATTCTCTTGCATCACTTTCATTTCTTTTCCCAATTTTTCTTCAAACTTTGTTATTTCATTTTTAAGATCCCTTTTCAGCTCTGCCAGGAATTCTTTTTGGGATTGAGACCGATTCACATTTTTCTTTGAGGCTTTGCCTGAAGGCATTTTGACATTGTTGTCGTCTTTTGAATTTATGCTTTGATTTTCCCTGTCATCATAGTAGCTTCCTATGGTCATGTGCTTCTTTTGCCCTCATTTTTTTCAATCTATTTTGTTACTTTTAAGTTTATATCAAAGTTGGATTTTGCTTCTGTGGTAGAATGGACACCATCCCAAGCTTCTTTCACAGGTGGGGACTTGCTATGGGGCTATGCCAAGGGCTATGGGGCCTTACTGCTAGTATGTGTGAGGGGTTGTAAGGCCTCACTGCTGGTATGCCCCAAAGACTGTGGAGCCTCACTGCTGGCCTCTGCATGAGGCTATGAGGCCTAGCTGCTGGCCTGTCTCAGGACTTTAGGCCTGACTTCTGGCTTCCGGGGATGTAGCCTGCTTCTGGTTTGCCCAGACAATGGACTGCGCTGGACTGTGCTCCCCTTTCTTTTACCCCAGTGAGACAGACCTTTGCTGCCAACCTTCTAAGTTGTCTTAGACTGGAAAATTGTTTCACTCTGTCCTTTTGTTGGTTCTGTTATTCCAGAATTCATTTTGAGGCATATTTTATAGTTGCTTGGAGAGACATTTGGGAGAGTTCAGATGAGTTCCTGTCTTATTCCACATCTTGGGTCCATCCTCTCTTAACATTCTTTTTTTTTTAATTTGAGTTTTAAAATGTCTCCCTTCATCCAAATCCTTCTCTGCCCATTGAGAAGGCAGGCAATATATCAATCATACATGTAAAATCATAGGAAACATAGTTCCATATTAGCCAAGTTGAAAAAAAAAAGAAAAAGAAGGATTTTTTTTTAAAGTATGCTTCAATCTGTACTCAGAGTTCATCATTTCTCTCTGGAGATGAAGAATATTTTTCATTGTGGATCCTTTGGAATTGGAAAGATTATTCTTTGAATGATGATCAGCCACTGAACTACAACTTACATTGCATTATAGAATAGCATGGAGTACCGACAGCCCAATATTTCATGAGTCTAGCCTTAGCTATATCCTACCTCAGTCATTGCCCATAGTTAGGGTAAATATGATTAAATAACCATAGTAGGTATTTAGTCATATTTGTCAATGCTTGATTTGTTGATTTTGTTTGTGCAAGGTTAGAAATAGATGCTTTTAAAAAACCTCCAACAACAGGCTTTTGAACAGGGATGACAAGGTCTTGTCAAAAATATTTCTTCTTATAGACTTAAGCAAGCCTCACAGAGAACAAACCACTGAATAGAATCACCAGAATCACTGGTCAGGTGCTTTGTAGAAAACTCATTATGACGTATCAATAGAATATTTATGGAACAAAAGAAGCTACCAGGTTACTCTATTATTTGCTATGATCATATTATCATAAAAAATGTTATTTTCTAATATTAGGTGAGAGTATTTCTCACAGATGGTGAAAGTGACTGAAACAAGTAGTTGTTTAATAATTTCTGAGGCCACAGACTACATTTATTTTAATTATGATTAGTTCATGAAAACATATAGGCTGAAATTTTGTTTTCAATAAAACATAAGTCCAATGTTAACATTCATACTATGAAAAGTGTTATAATGGCATTTGGGATTATTCATATTGTTTATAGATCAATATAAAGTTCTAAAAATTATTCTCCAAACACATTCAAATTCTTTCTGCACTTCCAAGAGGTTCTGATTCTCCCTTTTCTATGGATATGAGCTCAACATATTATCTAGAATTGAAAAAAATCATAAATGAATGTTGCTAAATGATAGCCAGTAAATGTGTGTATTTAAATTGAAACAACTTCTCATGTACTTTACTTATTCATTGACAGTCATCTCATCAAAGCATCATTTTGAAAGCTATTTGAAGTTCAAAAAGCTGTTTCAATTTTGTTCAGACTTTTAAAAAAAAACTCCAGTCAAGAAGTTATATGGCAGTAGCCATCATCAGCTTCATCAATCTATCATCATCACCATCATCAGTCACATTATTAGAAAATGAATGCATCTGTCTGTTAATTAACATGTTCAGATTTTAATCACATAATATCTCATTTATCTAGCATTTTCAAGTGTTCCATATATACTAATTATCCAGATATTTGAAGCTTTCCCCCTTTAACAGCAGAATTCTTTGAAATATTTTTTGGCTTTTCAGATATATTTAATGAAATGTTTTACCTCTTCCACACTTTCTTAAAGATTAAATTAAATTAAATGAATTCCCATATCAATGGGAAAGTACATGGTGTGTTAGATAGAGTTCTTGACCAGGAATCAGGAAGATCTGAGTTCAAATCCAGACTCTGACATTTACTAGCTATTTGACTCTGGGTAGTTCATATAACTATTGTCTGCTTCAGTTTTTCATCTGAAAATATTGATTAAAATTAATACCTACATTGTAGGGTTCTTGTGAGAATAAAATAGGATAATATTTGTAAAGTCCTTGGTAGAACTTT
Organism: Phascolarctos cinereus; assembly: GCF_003287225.1. Taxonomy (NCBI): domain Eukaryota; kingdom Metazoa; phylum Chordata; class Mammalia; order Diprotodontia; family Phascolarctidae; genus Phascolarctos; species Phascolarctos cinereus. Next base: position 400,344,497 of record NW_027555847.1, read on the forward strand.
ATAAATGCTAGCTATTACTATCCTCCTCTAATTAAGATTCTGACCCCTTCAGTCATGGTTGTTGATGAGATGCTATGGTCAAAAAAAAAAATCATGCAGCAGCTAACATTTTGGTAATGAACCTAGCTGAACTCAGTATTGTCTTTGGACAACATACAATTTTTGCCAGGGCCATACTCAAATCTTTAATCTATGAATAGACCTCAAAACTTGTGACTTATTGGACAGCCTTTAAGAAAACAGGGAAGCCTACATCCATCATTGGTCACTTGTTAAGTGCCTACTATGTGCCAAGAACTGTGATAGCACAAAGAATAAAACATTCTGTGTTCTCAAGGAGCATCATTCTAATGGAGGAGATAGTCAGTCCATTCTTAAGCATATACATATTAAATATGAAGAGAATAAATACAAAAAAAGTAATTCAGTAAGGAAGGAACTAGCAACTGGGGGGATCAGGTAAAGCTTCCTGTAGAAAGTGAAGCCTAAGCTGAATTTTGAAGGAAGAGAAACATTCTATGAAGCAGATGGGAGAAGGGACTCCATTGCAGATATGGAGAAGAGTTGAAGCAAAATCATGAATACATGAGTTATGTTGTTGTTGTTACTTGTCCTTTATTCTCAAAGGGGACCATGACATCATGTAGGTAATGCTATGACATGCAAGTGAATTGGATTAAAGTGAGGGAGAACTGTGCAAAGTCACCAGCCTCACTTTCTCCTCCAGAGACATCTGGGTCCAGTGGCCAGATACACATCAGGACTGGAGATGGGCCCAGATGTGGTGAAAAATCTTGGCCTTAATCACTGAATGGATGTTGCCTCAGTCAAACTGAGACTTGCTAAAAATCTTAGCTTTAAAAGGAGTGTTATGGGTGAGGAACCAGAGATAAAGGCTGCATGAAAGACTTGGCTGAATCATGAAGGACATGAGGGGGAGTAATATATAAAGGGGCATGAAAGATGGAGTCAGGTTGTAATGGTCTTTAAAAGGTAAATATAAATATTTACATTTTACCCTATAAGCTAGAGGAGTAGGTTGAGTAGGTTAGTCATACTTGGCTTTAAGAAAAATCACATGGGTGATGTGTGGAGAATTGACCAGTGTGCGAAGAGAATTCAGGCAGGGGAATCAATATGGAAATTATTGCAGTAATCTAAGCCAGAGGTAATGAGAGCCTGACCTAAGACGATGGCTATGTGGGTAGACAGAAGCAGTCATATACAAGAGATGTTGTGGATGTAGAAATAGCAAGATCTGGCAACTGATTGAATATATGGAGTAAAGAGACAAGAATGCAGTTGATGTTCTGAAACTAGGAAGAAAGATAGTGCCTTAGACAAAAATAGTGAGGTTTGGATGTAGGATAGACTTGGTGGGAAAGAATTCCTTCTGCTTCTTCAGTAACTTCTAGCCTTGAAAAGTCATTTGAATGGAAGAAGCATAGGAATTAGGAAGAAAATAGTACGTGGTGGGGAAAGCACCAGAATTGGCTTAAAAGAATCTGTGTTCAAAACTTTGACATTTAATATCTATGTGACTTTGGTTAAGTCATTTAAGTTCCTGGGGCTTCATTTTTTCCTCATATGCAAAAATAGAAAGTTGTATTAAATGGCTTTTGTGGTCCCTTCTAGATCTCTACTGCTAAGAAACTGTATATTTATGCATTTTGTTCTTTTTCAAAATCATCATCATGAATATCCATTGTTGTAGGGTCCTGTAATAGTGATGTCTTAAGGGGCTGTTGAGAATTATTTGCTTTTCACATTAAATGGAGCCAAATTATTATGCAATTTAAGTTTTTGCATCCTCTTTTCATGGTTTTCCTTTATTCTTCCCCTGCTCTTTTGATTCCTTTTATCATTTTTTGGTGGCTATCAGTTTCCATTCATTGGAAGCAATTTCATCCTTTCCCCTTCTAAATTTGTGTGCCTCCTAATCTCCATAAAGATCTAAAATGCATTCCATTCTGCTGTTTGAGTAAAAAGAAAAAGGAATAAAAGAGAATGGGTCTATAGAATGGGCATAAGAAGATATGTAGTGAAGAACTCAGGAAGTCTGAGACTGTAAGAATGACCACAGAGCTTCCTTTCCCTGTGGCCCTGTAGGGTTGACCTTATTCATAGACATTTCCCACCCTTGGGTTCCCAGAACTGGTGGTTGGGGGGAACCTCCTCAGCCAGCTCCAACCCTGTGTGGGTTGAAATGTTCTAAGTCTCTTTTTCCCTACTTTACTTCTGGTTCCACCCACTGGCTTCAGCTTCAGAAGTTCAAAACCACTACACAGAATGATACTGTAGGCTGGGAACCTAGGAATACCTCAAATCCCTGCAAAAACTCCAATTTGATTCAATTAAAAAAATAAGTGAATAAGAAAATTATAACCTTAAAACCTAATATTATGTATGCTTTCAAATTTATTTGAGTATGTGGGATAAAGATATAAGAATAAGACAGAAATATTATGTAATTTAATTGGTAGTTTCAATATTTGAAATAGTTATAGAAGAATGAGAATTATTATTTACTGTGAATCAAACAGTAGCTCAGTGGATAGAGTATTGGTCCTGGAGTAAGGAAGACATGAGTACAAATCAGGAATCAGATACTAGATAAGTAACCCTGGGTAAGTCTCTTAACCTCTGTTTGTCTCAGTTTCCTCATCTTCAAAATGGAAATAATGATAGCACCTAACCTCCCAGCGTTATTGTGAAGATCAAATGAGATAACTGCATGGTGCTTATTGCAGGACTGGGCACAGAATAAGTACTATGTAAATATTAGCTACGATAATTATTAAAAAGATAAAATATGTGAAATTTAAAATTCATAACATTAAACATGAATGATCTACATTTTTCTATTAAAAGGAAAAAAAGTAACAGAATGGATCAAAGAACCAAGCTCATCAAGGTTTCTTACAAGTACCATGTCACATATACCTTTTTTAGATAGATGAAAAAATTAGTTTGATCTAAAATATATTATGAAAATATAAGTTTAAAATAAACAATGATAACTGATATTACTGAAAAGATTGAAAGAGACAAAATTATTGAGAAAATAATGAAAAAAATTAAAAAATATGTAACAATTTTCAATTATATGAACTAAATTATTTTAAAGTTGAATTAATGAAAGAAAAATGAACAGTTTTACAAATAAAAAAACACAACCTAATTTTAGGGAACCTCAAAATATCATTATCAGAATGTGACAAATCCAATAACATATTAATAAGGAAATCAAAATTTGAAATGCTGACTTAGTAAGTTGGAATTAATAGTTTTACAAAGATGCAAAATGGGAGAAAATAAACATGCTTTTCAAGTACAAATGGGATGCTCACAATTGGGGAGGAGATATAAATAAATTTTCAGACCACTGTATAATAAAATTAGAATAAAATAATAGCATTAGTAAAAATAATACAATGACTTTGGAAATGACAATACTTCATTAACTAAAAACTGGGTTAAAAAATAAAACAGAAAAAATAATAAAACATTTTTAAGGACAATGACAGTATGGCATTAATGGAGGGAAGCACAGAGAAACCATCACTACCTGGTTCTAGAAGTTGTGTCCCTCTTGAGGCAGCTTAAGATTGCATTAGCCCTTCCCCTTTTTATTTTTTTTGGGCATTATATTGTTGATTCATGTTGAGCCTGTTGTCTATTAAAACACCCATATATAATTTTTTAGACAAATTGCTGCATTACTGGGCTTTCTCACCTCATACTTTTAGGTTTAGGTGGCAAAGATAAATATGTAGCAGATGAAGTAAGAGCCGTGGAGTGCTATAAGTAGACAAAGTTGGAGAATGGAAATTTAGGAGCTCTAAGAACATGACCAGGCCAAAATTCTTTCTGGTGATTCCAAAGCACTTCATGCCATCTTGTATTTTGTTGTTCAGTCATATGTGACCCTTTGTGACCCCATATAAAGTTTTCTTAGGAAAAAAAAGTGCTAGAGTGGTTTGCCATTTCCTTCTCTAGTGGATTAAGGCAAACAGAGGTTAAATGACTTGTCCAGAGTCACACCTAATGAGTGTCTGAGGTTGGATTTCAACTCACATCTTCCTAACTCTAATCCTATTGTTCTATCCATTATAGCGGTTCTATTATCTTATATACATATGTTATATCATATATTTCAGTGGTCCTTCAATTGTGTTGTATTTTTTCCCTTATCACAATAGGAAATATTCAGTTGGACCAAAGAGTCAGTATTAAATTTAATTAAAAAAAAAACTTACAACCTTCCATAAAAAAGGAGTAAAGCAATGTTTACTGATCTTACCATTATTATTCACTATCATGCTAAAAATTCTGATTGTACACAAAGTAAATAGAATTAAAAAGTTTTGATAAAGAAGATAACATCTCTATTTGTGGGCAACATGATGATTCATTTGGTAAACTTGAAACAATCAACAAATAGCTATTATTAACATATATGATAAAGGAAAAAAATCATCATTTCTATATACAATCAGTAAAAAAATCAGAAAACACAATACAAAGAAATATGCTCCTTAAAATTTTGGTCATTTTTGAAAAAAATTTTGTTCCAAGCACTTTGCATTATCTTATGTAAATATGTTATAATGTGTTTAAGTGCTTCTTTAAAATATAGAAAACAGGTTTAAACACATATAAAGTATGCTTTGATTATACCATATGAAAAAATTATTTCATTAATTAAAACATACTTTATCTAGCTTTAAAGGAATGATTCCTTTGTACGTAGAAAGGTACACCAGTGTATGAGATCTCGTAGAAGGATTACACATATGAAAGTTATTACACTTGCCAAAGGGGAAAAATCCTAATCTAGTTTAATATTATTTAACTATATCTAGGTTTATTTGCTCCAATTCCATGGACCCAACAATTTCCACCTGAAGAGACCTTCTAAAAGAGAGAAAAGTTCTCAATGGAGATGATCTTTGTGGAATAAATATGGTAATGCTGTCTAATTTACCTATGATTTCAACTTTTTGCAAATTATGTCTGATCTGTTTTCCAGAAAAGCAAGAAGGATACTCTAATGAAATTATGATATACTTTGCCTTTGTGTGATGATGGCCTTAGCATTATTAAGTACAATCACTGTAGATAAGACCTACCTTTATGCCTGTGTAGACAAGGCCAGACAGGCATGTCACTAAAACTGGAGAATTGCTAAGATTATACATTTTCTTTTTATTTGGGTGAGGATACTGGCAGCTCCAGTGCTCCAAATAAAGCAGGTTGAAGGATCAATAAATATATTATATACAACACAACATACAGTATTTTATCAGTTTAAAAAAAGGGGGGGGAGTTAATCTTAAGAGCATGATTATTGCACTAAGATGTGAAGAAGTAACTGACCTTGGCTACAGTATCTTGGAATTTCTTCATTATGTAGTTCCAGGCTATACAGATGTCCTTGGGTGTTGTTATTATATAATTTCAAAGATAACAACCTCATGCATAGAACCCACATATGTTAATTTTATAGCAATAGCTGCAGCCAGGAAAGTTAAAATTTTCCATGACTTTCCTCCAAGACTAGAAGATATTGACATAAGAAGATCCCATGGTAGTTAAAAAAATTGTGTGTATATCTAAGTACAATAAAAATGTTATGTTGGGGCCATAATCATTAAAAAAAATAACCTCCAATATTATGCCCAGAAAGACTGTCTAGTTTTCTCACTTCCTTTTGGCAGTTCCCTAGCCTGCTGTAGATTGAAGAAAATAGGAATAAGCATCTTTCGACCACAAACAGATGTGCTTGATAAAGAAAATGTCAGCAAAAATACTAAAGCAATGGTCACAGCAGCTTTCTGACAGATAGAGGGAAAAGGTAAAAAATGTTCTATCATGTCCGACAAGGTGTTCTTTTTGAGATTTAAAGATCACTGTGCAACTTTAAACATGTTTGTCACTTTGGCTCTGACTGGAGCTATCTGGAGCTTCACAAGAACTTTATCAGCTGAGCATAGGGGGGGAAAAGAAAGAAGCCCATTCCCATTTATCTCAGCCAGGTTCCCTTCAAAGCCAACAAATAAATTACAGTGTACATTTGATACAAATTGATTTCTTAACTCAAATAACAATGTTGTCCTCCCAGTCAGGCCATGTGTCACTCATTCGCAAGCCTGAGTGAAAGGCTCAATCTATCTGTGTGACAGAAATAGGCCTGACGCATCTCACCGAGGAATGCTAATAATCCAGGCCTGGCCTAGGCCTTTGTGGGCCAGCCATGATAAGGAAAATCAGCCCGTCCTGTCACACACAGTGTGAAGGCCTGATCAGTGTTTGTTCCAACAAGCTATATAGGCCTTGGAGTTGCCATCCTATTTCATGTAGGAAAATAAGATCTGGTCGCTATGGTTAAGATGCCAGTGACTATGATGAAGCCGAAGTGAAAGGAAACCCATTGAATATCTTGAACTGATCTTATCAGGGGCTGGAGAAATGAGATATTGGCAGGGGCTGTTGAGATTCTTACAGCTGAGCAGGTTAATAAGGTTGGGAGGCAGGCCACTAGCTAATTGGATTTGCCTTGGCTTGATAAACAGTGGCAGGCCTATTGCCAGAGAAAAAACATATACGATGTGGCTTTTTTCCCAGCTTTGTTTCTCTATAAGCCACAGAAGGAAAAAAAAAAGTTGCTGTTTTGAAGTTGAAGGTGTCTTCCCTAATTCCCAGATGAAGAGGCCAACAGAGTCAAACTACCGAACAGTAGTGGTTGGATGTTCTGATTTTAATCAAACAGCATTTAACCTTTCTGACCCCCTGAAGTCAGCCTACATCAAAACATCGTCACTCCAAGAGCTAACTAGAAGCAGGAGGGGTTAAGGAGAGCCCGTTGAAGCTCTGGCATCCTCTTGGAATGTTCCAGGGCTTTATTAAAAGTCCAAAATAAAGGAAGAGATAATTCTTGGCTTTTTGTACTGTGTGCTTATGTTGAAATTTTCCCCTATGAGATCTCCATTCGATATATGTAGAAGTGTATTACAGGTACAAATGCATAGTAATATTTGTAATATAGAGTCAGCTCATGAATAATATGTGTTCCATCTACCTTCAGTTAAACATATGAAATTAATCTGGAATAGACCCATCAAACTTTGTCAATTTACCATTTTCATGTTTCACATTACATGTGATTATCATAGCGTTGGTATCTAACATTAATATGGGTAGCTAACATTTATATAAGCACTTACTAGGTGTCAGATATTATGCTAAGTGTTTTACAGTTATTATCATTTTATTCTCACAACAAGCCTGGAAGGTAGGTGCTATTATTATCCCCATTTTATAGATGAAGAAACTGAGGCAAAGAAGTTAAGTGCTCTATCCAGGATCACACATCTAATAAGTGTCTGAAGCCAGATTTGAACTCAGATCTTCCTGTCTTCAGGCCTACTGCTTGTCTACTGCACCACTCAGCAGTCCCTACGTATCTACACACATTAGGAAATGTGGAGAATTTACAATTAGTCATGGTCTACATCTAGCATGATCTAAATGATTCTTTAATATGAATCATCTTAATTCAAATTTTTGTTCTTGTAATTGAGAGATAGCTTTGATTAAATTTTGACACTCCTTTAAAAGCTGTTAAATCACTTTTTCTGGGACATTTCTACAAATCCTTTTGGAGAATTTTCCCCCTTCTGTTGAAATTGCTAAATTAGCTTTTTCAATTGTTCAGTGTCATCTGATATAATTTCTTCCCCAGAGGAGCTATATCATTTTTTTCAAATTACACGATAAAATATGCATACATATAGATATATTGTTATATAGATATATGTATTTACATACGTGTGTATGCATGTGTGCGTGTGCGCGCTCATGCATAACCATTTCCATTGCCATACACTTTCTTAATCACTGGCTGGTCCTAAATGTTAACTCTTACCTGATCAACAAAAACATATCATATAATATTGTCTTAATATATTTTCAGAGATTATTTCATACTTAGATTATTTTTATATATTGTATTTATTTCCTCTATGAAAGTCCCATTTAAATGCTTCTTTTTATAGTACAAGTGATACTGTGTTCAGAGCTCAATCTCTAATAAGTACCACCACACCATGAAAAAAGAAAAAAGAAAAAAACATAACTTTGACTGTGAGTCTAAGAACTCCAAGCCTCTCAGTTCCTCAATCTACTTAATTCCCATGCATGGCCCATTTTTCTATTCCACCTTGGGTACAAACAGAGATGGTCAAACCTTTATCTTGCAATCACTTACGTTTATATTTCCATGGTGATGAACTCCAAAATTATTTTGGGACATAAGCTTTTAATATTCCATCTTTTCCTATGCCTTATGAACCTTACCTCTAGTCTTGAGCCTTACCATGCATGACCTCTAAGCTCTCCACTGCTCAATTCTTTCCCAGGCAACTAACCCTGTAGTAACTATATTATTTTGCCTTCTGTATCTTGGCCCATTTGGTAAACTGACTCAACTCTACTCTCCCCACTATTCTTAAATCTCCAACCTCTTTCACTTGTATATGTATGTGCTTATGAATGGAGATGGAGGAAACCATAACATTGGCTCAAGGAGTCTACTACAAATTTATGCCACCCTCACTACAATAAAGCAAACATTCTAGTTCCCCCTAATTGATTTGCTATCCCATTCTTCATAGTGGCTCTTACAAATCTTCCAAATCCTCTCTGCAAACCTCCTACCTCCACATTCTCTGCTGCGGACTTTGCCTCATATTTGACCAAAAATATGAAATGATCCAAATATTCGGGGGTCCTTCATTAATTTACATATAACCTTTACTCAAAGATCCTCACCATCTTAGGTATCTTTCTCTAGATACTCTCTATCAATGGTGATCTTAAATGTTGGGGTTTAGAATTGTATACCCTATTCCAGATTTGACCATAATATAAATTTCTGTTTACTATATATCTCTTGTCCTGAAACTATAGTTCTCTCTGACTATATCCCATGATCACATTATTTTTAGAGTGTCATATTTTACCACTGATTCATTTTAAGCTTTTAATCCAATATAATCTTTACGTCTTTTTCATAGAAAGTACTGTCCCATTATGCCTCCTTATAGTCTGCACCTGTGAAGTAGAATTTTTAACTCAAGAATAAGGTATTTCAGTTATCTCTATTTAATTCTGAGACAGTTAGGTGGCACAGTGTCTACAGTGCTGGGCCTGGAGTCAGAAAGACTCTTTTTTCCTCAATTCAAATCTAGCCTCAGACACTTACTGGCTGTACTCTCCTAAGTCACTTAAACCTGTTTCCCTCGGTTTCCTCATCTGTAAAATGAGCTTGAGAAAGGAATGGCAAACCAGTATAGGATCTGCCAAGAAAACCCCAAATGAGGTCATGAAGAGTCAAAGGAGACTGAACAACAACAACAATAACTATTTAATTTCATCTCATTAGATTCAGCCCAATGCTGTAGACTATCAAGTTCATTCTCAGTCTTATCTCTGTCTCTCCAGGTGTGAACTCTATTTTCCAAATTTGTGTCATTGACAAATATGTTAAACAGTATAGGGCCAAACACAGATGCCTGGGGCACTACACCAGAGGCCTCCTGCCAAATTAACATTAAGGACTATTTTTTGAGTCTGGGTATTCAGCCAGTTCCAAATCCAACTTGTAGTATCATCCCATCCATATTTCTCCATCTTTTCCTCAGAAATATTACAAGATACTTTATGAAAAGCTTTGCTAAAATGTAGATAAATTATATCCATGCTATTCTCCTCATCCATCAGTTTAGTAACTTTGTCAAAAGATGAAATAAACTTAGGCTGTTTGGACTAGTTCTTGATAGAACCAGCATGGTCCTTTGTTAACACAATAGGTCACTGCCCAAGCACCACTTAATGGTTATTTTTGGGCCCTCCTGGCTCAGAATGAATGTAAAAAGTAACTGTTTCTCTTTTGGCCAGCAACCCTCAAGGTCTTCCTCTCCTAGTTTGAGTTTTTTTTTTTTTGTTAAAGGGACCATCCCTAGGTTCGCTTCTTAAAGAAACCTATTCCCTGAATTGGCATTGCCTCACTCGAAGTGAGAAGCTGAAAAGACTTTAGCTTAAAAAGGCCAAGGTCTTCCACTGCATCCTGGTCCACGTCCAGTCATCCTGATGGATATCTGGCCTCTGGACTCAGATGGCTCTGGAGAAGAAAGTGCACAGACCTCCCTTATTGAAATTAAATTCAATTGTAAGTCATATCATCATCTCCCTGATGGCATGGTCCTCTTTGAGAATGAAGGACAAACCACAACTCCCCTTTCTACCTTCTCTCTAAGGCTCTAATTTTCCTAGGAATTGATATCAATCTTAATGACCAGTACTTTATAGGCCCTATTCTCTTTTCTTTTATGGAAATCAAGACTTTTGCTATTCTCCAGTCTTGTAGTGCCTCTTCTCTACATATTTCAGTACTTGAGGATATAGTTTATCTGAGTCAGATGACTTGAATTACTTAAAGGTAATTAGGTAACCTTTTCTCTTTACTCATATTGGTCATCAGCTCCTTTTAAGTCCTTTTCTGTCTCAATTTCAGTATAAAGGTTATTTCCCTTGATAGAGAAAACAAATCAACCAAGAATTGAGGAACTGCCTTCCCTTTTGTTCTTTGTGTCATCAACCTATCCATCCCAAACACCAGACCTAGTTCATTTTTGGTCATCCTCGTCCTCTTTTCCTCAATATAGCTAACACAAACACTAACTATGCATACCCACATCCACCTACCCATTCCTTCATACCCTTTCCCCCCACACTCTTGCAGACCCCTTGTGTTGTCCTGAGTTTCTCTCAACATCCACAGCTCATTCTGAGTTTTAGTACTACTGATTCTTTTTTTTTTTATAGACCTTATGTTCAGTTAACCAGTCCTCATAATTATTTCTGTGCAGTTAGTGACAAGCAGATCCAGAATAGAATTTCCCCTGTTGATTCTTTCACATTTGATGGATGAAAATATCATTAAAGCAAATAAAGAGGTTATTAAGTGTTCTGTTTTTGGCAGAGAAAGAGAATCAAGTAGATATTTTGATAATATCTTATCATCATTAGTATATAATAATCCAATGCAAAGTTTATGATTTTTTCCCAGATATCTCGTCTATTTCTTCTTTATGTCCTGATGCTCTATAGTATACCCTGACTGCTGTTTTTTCTTCCACTAATCTTTACCTAAATGTTCTCATGTTTTCATATTCTTTCCTCATAAGAGTATACCTAAACCCTCTAACCTACTGTGTTTCCTTTGAATAAGATGTGCACATCCAGTGTGACATTCAGCCATGGTTTCATCCCACCGAATCCCAATGATACTTATAAAGTAAAATTTCTCTCCTTGTATCAGGACTTCTAGTTTCTTTATCTTGTTGTCTATCCTGTGAGCATTCACTTTTTGATTTTTAAAGCCTTGGATTTTGTTTCTGGCTCCTTTTTTGATTTGGGTCTCCAATTTGGGTGAAATTTTGGGTATCTTAACTATTATCCTTCATTATAGACCCACTCTATGCTACCTGTCTCAAGGGGTAGACATGGGGTTTTTTGGTCACCATTTTTACTCCATTTGTACCTAATAATTTGAACTCATGAAAAGAAGTAAAATGCTATTTTCCCATAAGTTTTCTGTCTAAAGATCATTCTGCTTGGCAAAGAAAATAGAAACAAAAATGAGGTGAGGAACTTTATTTTCTGTCTCCATCATCCATTAGTACAATCCTATCTACCCTGAGCAGTGATATTAACCCCACATTCCTCCCCACCCCCCCATGCTCATTTCATTTCTAATATAGCTAAAAATGCTTTTATTCTATTTTGTTTCTCCCTATTTTAGACCTAAAATGAAATACTCTCCACTGTTTCCTACTTCTGTTTTTTTTTGATTTCTCCATATGACTATAATCCTCAAGCACTTATTAATTGCCTTCTTTGTGTAAGATACTGTGCTAGAATTAATTTGATCATAACCCACCAACTTTAATCTAGTTGGTTCATTTAGAATAAAACACAACTTTTCAGAGCTATATTGCATAATTTTCATCCTACCGAGTTCTGAGTCACACAGCGGGTGGGGATGGAGAGGAGAGTCAAATGTGCTTCCTTGTGTTAGGATTTCTAATGTCCCTTGCTAGTTACCCATTTTTTGTCTGTCTGAATTTCCTCTGGGATGGCAGTACCTATGGCTTTTTTCTTTCCTCTGCTTTCTTTGGTATCTACTTTGTACAAATACACAAGCAATTTTATCATTTCCTCAACCTTTGCATTTTAAAGTCTCATTGATTAGATTTATAAGACCCTAGGCAAATATGGCTATAGCAGGTCTCTTTAATTTTACTTCATCCCTGGCCCCAGAACCTGTCATTGCTATAATTTAAGCCAAGGTGCTAAAATCCTAATCCCTTTCTTAGACACTATCTTTTTGATCAGGTATTCACTTTCTATATATTACTTTCTCTCACCCAAGCCCTTGACTTTTATCAGTGCCAGTCATGAAAATACCTTGTGTCCTTAAGGCCTTCAGTTCCATGCCCCAGACATTAGCAGTGTTTTCTTGATTCTTTTTAGCAGAATCATCTGTCCTCATGTACATCACTAGAATGAACAGGAACAAGTATTATTTTCCTTCATAAAACTATGGGTATAATTAACATCTTTCACGAGTCAGATAGCTTATTTTTAGAGCTTAGTAATCTTTTTGGAATTGGAACCCAAATTCAATTCAACAAACATTTCTTAAGTGACTGCTACATTTAAGACACCAAGTATGTAACAATGAAAAACAATAGCTTTAGTTTCTGCTGTCAAGGAGATTATAGACTAATAGGAAAGAAGAATCATGTATACAAAAATAAGTATAGTAAAATATGATAAATATAAAGGAATAATTCAGACAAAATTCAGTAAGAAATCAAAAAAAGAGAAAGGGAACTTTTAGTTTAGTGTGGAATAGGGGGAAAGTATTAAGGGAGGCTTCATGGAGAAGGATTCAAAGGAATGTTGCCTTTCAGTAGATACTCCCCACATTAAGTGGGAGAAGGGTGGGGTTGGGGTATATCTTCACATTGAGGATACCTTAAGCAAAAGCATAGAGATTAATAGACTGTGGTGATTGTATATACACACATACACATACACATGCACAATTACATGCAAACATTTAAATACATGCGTTCAGATTATTGTTGGATTTTATGGATACCACATAGTGAATGGAGAACCAGCCCAACATCAGCGTAACTTTGATTTCATTTCCTCCTCTGGTAAATATTGACTGTATGACCCCAAGTAAGTCCTTTTATCTCTTACTATTTTAGTCAGCTCTGAAACAGTGATTGACCATTGACAGAAGAAATTTCCTCTTTGAAAACCTCCATAAATTGACAAAATTACAGGTCCAGTTGAAAACTGACAATAGAATTCAAAGGTGGAAATAACCTGTAGGATTACCTAGTCCAATTACATAAATGAGAAAAAGGAAAATCCAGCAAGATTAAACTACTTGCCCTGAGTCTATATAGTAGAGCCAAGATTTCAACAAATTTTATCTGACTACAAATCTAGTACTCTTTTCACTATGCTATGGCTGATGTGGAAAAGGTTAATTATACATATAGTTTTATGAAGGAAAACAAAATCTGTTTTCCTATTCATTCTGGTGATGTATATGAGGACAGATGATACAGATTCAGATATAATCAATAAAACATGTCTAATGATAATTATATCTGGGACACAAGGATACACACATACACATATACATATATATGTGCAGTATATATGTATTTTTGTGTGTAAACATATGTATATCATGTAGTACTTAAAGCTTGCTCACAATTACTATGCTGGATTTTATGTATTTCACTGATCTAACTGCATTTACACTGAAGTTAATATATTTATAACAAGTAGAACTAAATGAAAGGTATCAAATCTTAGTGGAAATGCTGAAATAGTTTTATTTTTAAAAAGCATTTGTCAAAGCAATGACCATGCAGAATGGTCAGCTTGCTGAGCAATACCTTTTTTGAACTGTAAAATATTAAATTTGACCTTGCTTTTTAGTGAGAGAAGGAAACCAAAAAAAAGAACCTGTATTGAATAAGAGGAATTAGGGGGAAAAAGTTCTATGTTGGAGCGAAGTGAAATGACTTGGGCCAAATAAAGAAAAGAAAACAAATTTAAAATAAACTTTGTTTAAAATTAAGATTCAGGTTTGTTTGTAGAGAAGGAAAAATCTTTCCTAGTATTAAGTGTGTTTCTGAGACAGCATCCTCTTGTACAAAATTGGCTTTGTCTGAAAATATCTTATGTATAATGATTTCCTCCTTTAACATTGTGAGTGTTTTATTATCTTTGGATACACTTCAACACACCATGGCAGCAAGTGCATGGAGCAGACTTAGGGATATTGAAGTACATTTTCTACAATGGAATTATAGTGGAAAAAAAAAGTCAACTAACTTCTCCTTTTGAATTTAACATGGTATGCAAAAGAGAAGTCTTTGAAGCTTACAGTGAGGAGATGATAGGATTTAGCACTGAAAGGGATCTTTGAGGTCATCCAGTCCAATGTTTTTATTTTACTGAGGGCACTTTAAGTAACTTGCTCTAGGTCACACACGTAGTAGTTAACAAAAGAGCCTAAATTTGAGTACAGGTCTTCTGACTCCAAGATTTTATATACATACATACACACATATACATATACGTATATATATATATATATATATATATATATATATATATATATATATATATATATATATATATATATATATACATACATATATATGTATATATGTGTGTGTATATATATACATATATGTATATATGTGTGTATATATGTATATATGTATATATATGTGCATACATATATGTATATGTGTGTGTATATATATATACACACGCACACATACACTCACATACATATTTACCCTGACAATCAGATTTTTGTTAGGTTAATGTATGACATTTATGAAAAAAAATATTGGTGTCAGATTTCAAAGCCATGTATGCTATTATTTAACAGATTATCCAGTTTTTTTATATTGATCAATGTAATTACATTATTTACAGCTTGATTTTAATATAATTTTTTCATCTAAATTTTATTTTAAAAGGGAGGAAATCAAAACAAAAAAGAAATGCACTGACCTGTCCTTTTCAATATTTTTTTATCAATAACAAACAAAAAAGTTAAGTCATATAGTTTATATGTTAGACAAAAAAAATTAATTTCTGTTGGTCTGCTAAATTTCTATTCTGACACGTCATGTCCTCATAGGATGCAGATGAAACTGGGTTCTGGAATATATTATCCATAGATTATAGGCCTCAGAAGCTAGAGACATCTAGGTAGATCAGTGGATAGAGTACTGGACTTGGAGTTGTTCAGGATGACCTGAGTTCAAACCCAGCCTCAGACACCTATCTAGGTATATGATCCCAGGCAAGTCATTTAACCTCTCACAGACTCAGTTTCCTTATCTGTAAAAATGGAGACAATAATAGCAACTACCTCCTTCTAGGCTATTGAGATGGAATAATGAGGAAATATGTGTAAAACTCTTTGCAAATCTTAAAGCATTATGTAAATTTTCTTGCTATTATTGTTAGAAAGGACTTGAGTATAGAGCCCAATATTTATTGTGTATTTCTCATCAGATGACCAGACTACGTTTAGAAAGTCTTTCTAATAGACAGCTGAAAGATGAATTTTTTAAAAGGCTGTAGAAACTCAAGATGAATGTCAATCACTTTCTACAAGTTGTGATCTGTGTCAATGGAGAAAGTAACTTCATTGCATAGATCTTGGGCTCTTCGTATCAGCTGTTAATTGTTCAACCATTTGATACAGCGGACATAACTGGCATGATGGAATTTAATAGAGATAAATGTAAAATCCTACATTTAGGTTACTAAAAAACAAATTCATGAGTACAGCATAGAAGAAAATTAGTCTGAATATAGTTTGTATGAAAAAGACCTAGGAATTTTAGCTGCTTATAAGTGTACATGAACTAAAATGGCTACAACATTTGGTGATATAGGGCTACCAAAGGAATTAGTGTAATCTTACATTGTGTTAGCAAAAAAACTAACTCTATGTGTGTGTGTGCATGTGTGTGTATGTGTGTGTGTGTATGAGAGAGAGACAGAGAGAGACAGAGAAAGAGAGAGAGATAGATGGGCCCCTTTGCCCCTTTGGGCTTTGGCTATCTAATATAGCCTATGGACCCCTTAAAGGAATATTTTTTAAAGCATAAAATAAAAGGAAAAGAAGTAAAAGGAAACCAATTATCTTAAAAGACAGTTAATAAAATGATTTTTAAATAGTTCAGACTACAAGTTAAAAACCTGTGTTCTAAAAAAAATAAAGATCCTAGCTCCATTTACAGTGTTTGGCCACATCTAGAGAAATGTGTCCAGAAGTTGGTCACGTCGAGAGCTTCATGCATCATCTTGGATTAAGGGGCAAATTGCACCCACAAGTTAGGTGTGACAATGGGAGCTGGGAGGATATGGGTACAGGGAACCATGTGGGCCATTATAGGTGGCCAGGCTGATAAGCAGTTTCAAAACGATGTCACGTGATGATGACTTGAAGGAAAAAAAGATGCTTAACTTGGAAAAAAGACTAAGAAAGCACATGATAAATATTCTTTTTATTTTAAAATAGAATTTTCTTATGAAAGAGAGATCACACACTCTGTGTAACTCCAACCAGTACCACATCAATGGACTAAAACCTTAGAAAGAACCAATATAAAGATGAACTTTCTAACTATAAGAACTGTCTAAACTATAATGGCTACCTTGTGAGATGATGAGCTTTTCTTTACTCTCTATTCAAGCACAGACTGCCTGATGACTAGTTAAATATGTTATAGAAGAGGTTGGTTCTGGGTGGGAGGTTTAACTGGATGACTTCTATGTGATTATGTGGTATACTTAAGTTCACACAGCAAGTGAATGGAAACAGGAGGTTTGGCATTTACATTTCCTAAATTCCTGGTTTTATATTGAACCTCACTTTGAAATGAGTATTTTCATGTGAGAAGCAATGAGAAAGAAAGGAAAACAGAGTGAGACTTTATGTGTTGAGATTAAGTCTGTGCATTGCCTAATGTCTATGGCAGTGAGACTGTGTTAGCAAACAAATGAAATAGTGCGACATTTACTGACAAGGGTAGTCATTTGGTCTATGGAAATTCTGCCTTCATTGCAGTTATTATTGCTCATTAGTAAATGAAAATGTATTTGAATAAACACAAGTGTGTTTGAATTGAGTGAGTCTTATATTCAAAAAAGTATCATATCTATCATAAAACCATCAATTATTTTCTTTATGTGCAAATATTTAACAAATGAAAGCGAATATATAAGTGCCTGTTGTGGTTGTTGTCAATTTGACTGCCCCATATGATGATTAAGAAAAGCAAAACTTACACACTTGAGTTCTGGCTGGGTGTAGAAGTCTGTGTGTGAGGGCTATTCCATGTAGTAGTAGTATACAGAAAACCTGGCAGGTTTACAGTTTCTGGGAGGTCTGTGCCCACAGTGCTAATACATACTAAGCTAGACCAAAGAGAAAGGGAATGAGGAAAGGGGGAAGAAAACATATTTTATTTTATTTTTATATGGATAAAATTCACTTTTGCAGATCCTTTAATTTGAGAAGGTATGATTTAAATGGCAGAGTCATAAAGTCAACTTAGGTCTCAAAGGATCCCTATTGCAGAAAACAAGCCAATAATTTTTGGGGTAGTATGTTGGCCTTGATGAATAAAAAATTCATTTTTAGTTCTTTTTAATATCCCTTTTCTTCACAAGTCCATGCAATTGAAATATTCCAGCAATTTGCAGGGAATGGAATTTTTTTTTCAGTGTTAGACTTAGGTATAGGAACTGGTTAAGAAGTATGAAAAAGAAGAGGTACTACAAAGTCCCACTTTCCTCCAAACTTTTCCTAAATAATGTTTCTATTAATAAAAATAATGCTAATAATAACAATAATAACTATCATTTATATAGCTGTTTAAAGACTGCAAAATATTTTCCCTATGCTATCTCATTGTATCCTGCAACCGAATTTCTTAAACTTTGTATTATTGTTTTTACTTTTTCAGGTTCAGGAACTGTCTCCAGAAAGCTGCTTAAGGATATATAAAAAAATGACAATATGGAGCATTGGATTACTTAATTAGATTTTCTACTTGTGAGAGGCAGCTGCTGGCAAAGTGGCTAGAGTACTAGGCCTGGAGTCAGGAGCACTTGAGTTTAAATCTGGCCTCAGACATTTCCTAGCTGTGTGACTCTGGGCAAGTCGCTTAACATCTGTCAGCTTCACTATTCTCATAGTAAAATGCTGTGATGATTAAAAAGGTTCGAGAGACAAAGTTTCTGAGTAGTTAAATCATTTTATTACTAATTTCAGCAGGATGGTCTTTCAGTTGTCTCCTTTAGACCAAAGACCTCTAAAGGCAGTGGGCTCTCAGTTTATATGTCCTTTGAAGAGTAGGTGTTCCTGAGGAGTTGCAATCACCTCTGATTGGTTAACACAATGGGATGTGAGCTTTCTTGCGGTTTGTGACTTAGGTCACTCAAATTTTGGTCAAAGAGACATCAATTTCCATGTCATCTGTCTTGATAATAAGAAGAATCAACATTTTCCCAGACCTATCTGAGCAAACACAGTGAGCAGAAACACACCCCTTTGTCCAAACTTAGAATTTCTTTTACTATCTGATTAGATCCTGGCTGGGGTAAATCTCTAAAAGAGCTTTTCCACACTGGTTGGTTTTTGGATGAAGAAGTAGAAAGGGGGAAAACCCTTGATTCTAATACAATAATTATTTATTAAGGGGGCAGCTAGGTGGTGCAGTGGATAAAGCACCTGCCCTGAAATCAGGAGAACCTGAGTTCAAATTCTTTCTCAAACCAGACACTTTACACTTACTAGCTGTGTGACCCTGGGCAAGTCACTTAACCCCAATTGCCTTACCAAAAATAGTTATTAAATATAAGAAAGAAATATTCATTTCTCATAATGCAGATAATAATACCACCTACTATTCAGGGTTGTTGTGAGTATCAAATGAGATTATAACTATAAAAAGGGCTTATCACAGTAACTGGTATAAAATAGGTACTATATAAATGATTATTTCCTTCTCCTTTTGTGCTTGCCACATAGTAGTATCAAGGGCTCTGCAGGAATAAGCCACAGTACAAAGAAATTTAGATAGGAGAGTAGAAGTCTGGAAAATAGTTCATTGTCTGGGGAAGGCTTGCCCAGGTAGAGGCTGCAGCTAGTAGCTCCAGTTGACTTGGGACATTATAGAGACTTTGATCATCAGGGGTTTGTAGTGATGCTAGTTTGCCACAGAGATTGAGTTCTCCTACTTCACAAATTTATCTATGACTAGCTCCATCCTTTTATTTATTTATTTTGTAAAAGATGGGTAGAGAGCTCATATGATGTTATGTACTACCAGTTTTTCCAAGTCAGGGGAAATTATATATATTTAGATTTGGGGCTAAGTGACTTGCCCATGGTCATACAGGTAGTAAGTGTCAAGTGTCTAAGGCCGCATTTGAACTCAGGCCCTCCTGACTCCAGGGCCAGTTCATTGTGCTACCTAGCTGCTCCTGGAAATGATTTTATATTAAAGGAAATACAACAGAAGATTTTATGATATGATAGGACAGGACATATACAGAACAACATAGTGGATAGAGACCCAGCTACCAAATCAAGAAGACACAGAGTTTATACCTTTCTTTTATATAAACTGTCTGACCACAAGTGAGTTATTTAACCTCTCAGTGCCCTAGGCAACTCTCTAAGACTATAAATTGTGGAGACATACTAAAATGCATTGGCAAAAGTAATTTCCTTGCCAGGGAGTTTTTTTTTTTAATACAATTGAAATAGCATGTCCATTTCTTATCCCTATCATAGATTATATGACATAGTATGATATAATATAGCAATATAATGTAGTATATAAGCTAACATAAGTAGCTAAGACAAACATGATAACAACATTTGACTCCTAAAATGTTTTGTTATCTAGCTTGATGGAGAACAGTTGAAAAAGTGGATATATTCCTGACTTCTAGTGTCAACAGATCCAGAATTCTTCTTCTTAAAGAGTAAAGTTAGGAACAATAAAACAAAACTTTAGACTTCTAATAAATATATAAACATCATCATTTAATTTTATTTTCATCCCTTCCAACATACTATGATGTAATAGTCCATAAAAGTCAATATCTTTTTCTTTTTCCCACCTGACAGGAAAAACAAACATCAGATGCATTCCTTCTAGACAAAACAGGGGATTCAAATAGAAAGATCTACAAGAATTTAAGAATATTAATGCTGAGAATGATTTTCTTCACGAAAGGGCAGTTAAGAAAATTGTGTCATATAGATGTGGTGCATTGTTGTTGCTCCATAATAAATAACTATTAAGAATTCATAAAAGCATGAGGCAATTTGTGTGAACTATTACAGCATGAAATAAGCAGAAGAACATTATGTGTAATAATTACAAGGTAAATGAAAGTACCACTGAAATATAGCTAAACAGATTAATGGTAATAACTGATCTTGGCCCCAAATGAAAAAAAAAATTAGGAACTGATGCTCATTGACCCTAATCACACTCAGCACTTCTCCCCAAGCTCTCATATATCAGTTCCAAGATTACACTAGCAGACTTAAGGACATGACACAGGCTTCTAGCAAAACCCGCTTCTATAACTTAGACTTTTCTCTTCTTTTTTTCTAGAGCTTTTGTGACCTCAGCTCCAGGCTGTGGTGGTTTGCTCAGGCCTTCACACCCAGCTTTGCCACAGCATTTCCAGGAGCTGCAACCTGGAAGCAACAGTTCTACAAAGTGCTGCAGTACTAGTGCTGGGGAAAACAGCCTCTGAACTACTGGTAGCAGGCCATAGAACTGATGAACAGAGGGACTGAGACAGGATACTCTGCATGGGTGGAGGTTGGTAGCACTTCACCAAGCTTGAGGGAAACTCCATATCATGCATCTGGGACTAGTTCTGACTACCCAAAAGTTTGTTGGTGCAGAGACTTAGGCTGGTGAATCACAAACTGACCATTGTGGAAGGAAGTTGATATGCTTCGAGATCTAGCCCAAAAGGAAAACACAATCAGATGGGAGTCAGAAAGTCAGTAATAATGAAAATAAGTGGGGATAGGGGTGAAGAGGGAGAGACCAAGAGTACCAAAGTTTTTAGGAAGAAGAAATTTTGAAGGACTTGAACATAAATAGATAAGTCAATAGAGGAACAGTAACAACAGAAGGAAATGTGACCTCTAGTTCTAGTGAATTCAGGCATCTAAGAACTACTTCAAAATGAAGAAGAAACATCCAATGCTTGATGAGACAGAAGATCCTGTGGAATTTGAGAACATGAACCATAACACATGGTTCCTAAGTGGTTTAAAGGAGTGAAAATTATAGTAGCAGAATTTATAACTTACATGGCAAAAATAATGAGCAGAATATAAAAATTTGAATTTGCAATAGCAAGCCTCACAAAAGAAACCAAAGAAAGAACAATAGGGGATGCAAATACGCGTAAATGAAGACCTATTTAGAAGAGAAACAAAAATGAAATAACATTAAAATAATATATATTCTCAGTATGCAAGCAAAACATACTCATCTCAATGATGGGATACATAAAGACAACCTAATAATCATAGGTCTTCTAGAAGAACATGACAGGACAGAATCTTTAACACCATAATGAATGAAATAAGAGAACTGTCTAAAACTTCTGAATATAGAAAATAAAATTCCATTTCAAAGAATTCACAAATCATTTATAGGAAAACAAAACAAAAGAAAACAAACAAACAAACAAAAAACTTAAGGCTACAAACTCTAAGACCCATAATGGTTAAATTTTATAATTCAATTCATTTAAAAAAAAAACAAGTTCTGCAAGCCACTAGGAGAAAGACTTTCAAATACAAAGGAAAGAATATTACAATAACACAAGAATACTCTTTACTCACTAGAAAACAGGCAAGGGAATGGAATAATGTGTCTGAAGAACAATGGAGCTCAAGATGAAACCCAGGGTAACCTATCCTGCAAATCTGAGCTTAATCATAAAGGACAAAAAAAATGGATATTCAATAATAAAGAAGAGTTTGAGACATTTTAAGAAAGAAAGCTAGAACTGAAGAATTAATTGCCCCCCAAACAACCAAAATGGAGGAAGAGTGAATTAATGCAGCAGGCAAAGCAAACACCAACACAGTCACAACAGAAAGCCCTATACAGAACTTCTTTCTAAATGTACAGAAGGAGACAGGAGTGAAGGCAGAAATCTGGTAGAAGTAACAGCGAAAAAGGAGGATGGGGACATTGTGGACTGAATCTGGTGACACCAAATATTTCTTTTGTGGGAACACGTATAATGTAGGAAGGTACTTGAAAGGAGGGAAGGGGAAAAGAAGCATAGAGAAGAGTGTGTAATGCATTAGTGTCAAATAAAGGGCTGGCAATGAGAGAAAGGTGACCTCAGGTGTCATAAAGAGAAGATCTTACAGGGGAGTGCATGAGGAGGAGGGAGAAATGACCAAAAAGTTGAGGAAAGAAAGGAGGTCTTAATATGGAAGTGGGAGAGGGTTCTACTGATGAATTTCCCTATGGGTGAAAGGAAATAAAGACCTTAGACTTGATGAGGCCTGGGGGATTTGATGCTTGAAAAGTCTACTTGTCCTGGGAGAGGTGGGACTAGAGGTGGAATCAATAGGGGGCACTTGGAATCTGATGGAGTAGGAGAGCATGGACAGAGGAAGGAAGACTTCTAAGCAAATGTAGAAAAACAAAAGTCAACAAAAGAGGGTATAGATAAGTGGTAGGGGAGGAGCCCTGCAATGGGGCATTGTCCTGTCTGATACCTGCAATACTTGGCATTGTTCTGAGAAGGAAGAACATTGAAAAGGGGGAATAAATGGGGCAAGCCTGCAAGACAGAGGCAGAAAGTGTGCAGAGAGAAGAGCCTAGAGTGGATGCCATGGAAGTTTTCATTGTATGACATATACAGAGAAAAGTGAGAGAATAGATGATTATAGGCATCATGAATCAGAGAATGTGAAACTAGAGTAAACATAAAGTAAATATGGGTAAAGAAGAGAGTGAGAAATGCAAAAATGAAATAATAAAAAAAAATTCTAATGAACTAGGACTATCTGAAGGGAAAAGGAGAAGTGGGTAATCTATGTGACTAACTGAGAGGTAAGAAGAAGGGAAAGAAATATATAACAGTATAAAAGCAGGTGAGAAGAAATAACTAATTAAGAATACTAAAGAGAAAGAGGTAACAAATGAGAAGAGAGGATCAGAAGTGAGTGGAAAAGAGACAGTTGGGATTGGGCCACTTTAAAAAGAATATTAATGTAAAGTAACCCAAGGAAAATAATATGTTCTTTACTGAAGATTTTTTTTTCATAACTTGAAAAAGAAAATAATTTCAGAGGTAGATGGAGGAAAATACAAATCTAACTGATAACTTTTTATGTAAGTAGATTAAGCAATCTAAGAAAATGAAAAAGAATGAAAGACTGGAGTGAAAGATTGGAGAAGACATAAAAACCATATAATTTATTGCTTACAAGACACACATTTTTAAAAGAGTATATATACAAAATAAAACAGAGGGGATATAAAAATGACTATATATTATATGAATTCAAAAAAGCAGGAGTTGTCATTATGCTATCAGATGAATTAAAAATAAATATTCAAAAAGTAAAAAGGAATAAACAGGGAACCATATTAAGCTGAAAGCAACCATAGATCACAAATTAATATCAATAACAAATGTATAAACTCCAAAATACCTTATTATCCATATTCATAATGGAAACATTACCTGAGCTTCAAGAAGACAAAGACAGCAATCCAATAATGACAGGAGACTTCAATATACCTTTCTCAGTTTTGGATAAGTCTAACAGAAAGATAAACAAAAGAAAAAATATGGAACTGAATCAATGATGGTGGGGTGGAGCCAAAATAGCTGAGAGAATCCTGGAAGTTGCCTGAGCAGTGCCCAGTTTCCCTCAGAAACAACATTCAATCAAGCCTTTAAACATTCTGGAGTGACAGATCCTATGAAAAGATGAAGTGCAACAATTTTCCAGCTTAAGATAACTTAGAAGGACTTCAGGAAAGGTCTGTCTCACATCAGTAAAAGGGGAGCACAGCATAGCCTAGCACAAGATGGTATTCAGGCAATCAACAGGAGGCTTTTAGCTGCAGCACAGACTAGCAACTGAGGCCCCTGAATCCTGGCTCAGCAGACCAGCAGTGAGACCTGCAATCTCAGTGCAAAAAGCAAATTGTGAGGCCTGGAAACCCAGTGCAACAGGCGTGACTTGGCCAGGCCACACACAGCAGAGTGGGCAAGCCAGAAATACCTGAGGCCCTGGTGTGGAAAGCCAGCAATGGGACCCCTGGCCTCCAACATAAGAAGATTCGGATAGTACCTCCTTTGCCCCAGCAGCAGAGCTCAACTTTAAAAGTCACAAAATAAGCTGAAAACATGAGTAAGAAACAGAAGAGAGCTTGACCATAGAACGCTACTATGGAGACAGAGAAGATCAAAACACAGACTCAGAAGAGGACAATGACAAAATGCCTACATGTGAAACCTCGAAGGGGAATATGAATTGTTCTTGAACCCAAAAATTTCTCTTGGATGAACTCAAAAAGGATTTTCAAAATTAGCTAAGAAAGGGCAAAGAAAAATTGAGAAAAGAAATGAGAGTTATAAAGGAGAATTATATAAAAAAGTCAACAGCTTGGAAAAAGTAATATGAAAAGAAGTCCTTAAAAATAGAACTAGGCCAAGTGGAAAAAAAATCCACTGAAGAAAACAACTCCTTTAAAATATCAAAAAGGTATCAAAAATGAAAAGGTGAATCCACCACCAAGGAAGAGGAAATTAATACAATAATTGGGAATTATCTTGCCCAACTGCATGCCAATACATTTCATAATCTTAGTGAAATGGATAAATATTGACAAAAATCTAAATTGTCCAGATTAATAGAAGAGGAAGTAAAATACTTAAATAACTCCATCTCAGAAAGAGACATTGAGCAAAGCATTGATGAACTCCCTAGGAAAAAATCTCTAGGGCCAGATGGATTTACAAGCAAATTGTATTAAACATTTAAAGAATAATTAATTCCAATACTATGGAGACTATTTGGGAAAATAGGTCAGGAAGCGACCAAATTCTTTTTTATAATAAAAATATGTTGCTGATACCTAAACCGGGAAGAGTCAAAACAGATAAATAAAATTATAGACCAATTTTCCTAATGAATATAGATGCAAAAATTTTAAATAAAATATTAACAAATAGATTACAGCAAATTATCACAAGAATAATACACTATAACCAGGTAGGATTTATACCAGGAATGCAGAGCTGGCTCAATATTAGGAAAATTATCAGCATAATTGATCATATTAACAATAAAACAAACAAACCACATGATCATCTCAATAGATATAGAAAAAGCTTTTGACAAAATACAACAGCCATTCCTATTAAAAACACGAGAGGGCATAGAAATAAATGGAATCTTCCTTAAAATAATAGATAGCATCTACTTAAAGCCTTTCAGCAAGCATCATATGTAAATTCAAGCTAGAAGCATTTCCAATAAGATTGGGGGTGAAACAAGGATGTCCATTATCACCACTGTTATTCAATATTGTACTGGAAACTTAGCTTTAGCAATAAGAGAAGAAAAAGAAATTGAAGGCATTAGAATAGGCAAAGAAGAAACAAAGCTATCACTCTTTGCAGATGACATGATGATATACTTAGAGAATCCTAGAGAATCAAGTAAAAAACTACTTGAAATAATAAACAACTTTAGCAAAGTTGCAGGCTATAAAATAAACCCACATAAATCATCAGCATTTCTATATATTACCAACAAAGCCCAACAGCAAGAGATAGAAAGAAAATCCATTTAAAACTGTAGACATTATAAAATATTTAGGAGTCTACCTCTGAAAAAACCCAGGAACTCTATGAACACAATTACAAAACACTTTTCACACAAATAAAATCAGATCTAAATAATTGGAAAAACATCAGTTGCTCATGGGTAGGCTGAGCTAATATAATAAAAATGACAATCTTACCTAAGCTAATTTACTTATTCAGTGCCATACCAATCAAACTACCAAAAATTATTTTATAGAGTTAGAAAATAATAACAAGATTCATTTGGAAAAAAAGGTCCAGAATATCAAGGAACTAATGAAAAGAAATGCAGGGGAAGGTGGCCTAGCAATTCCAGATCTTAAATTGTATTATAAAGCAGCAATCATCAAAACTGCTTGGTACTGGCTAAGAAATAGGTGGTGGATCAGTGGAATAGGTTAAATATGCAAGACACAGTAGTCAATGACTATAGTAATCTATTATTTTATAACCCAAAGACCCCAGCTTCTGGGATAAGAACCCACTCTTTGAAAAAACTGCTGGGAAAACTGGAAAAGAGTATGGCAGAAACTAGGCATAGACCCAAATCTCACACCATATACCAAAATAAAGTCAAAATGGGTTCATGATTAGATATAAAGGCTGATACTGTAAAACTGGGAGAACAAGGAATAGTTTTACAGATCTATGGAGAACAGAAGAATTCATGACCAAACAGGAGATAGAGAACATTATGAAAAGCAAAATGGATAATTTTGATTACATTAAATTGAAAAGTTTTTGCACAAACAAAGCCAATGCAACTAAGATTAGAAGGAAAAAAATTGGGAAAGAATTTTTACAACCAGTCTTCTGATAAAGGCCTCATTTCTAAAATATATAGAGAATTAAGACAAATTTATAAGAATACAAGCCATTCCCCAATTGATAAATGGTCAAAGGATATGAACAGACAGTTCTCAGATGAAGAAATTAAAGCCATCTGTAGTCATGTGAAAAAATGCTGTAAATCACTATTGATTAGAGAAATGCAAATCAAAACAACTCTGAGGTACCACATCACACCTATCAAATTGGCCAACATGACAAAACAGGAAAATGATAAATGTTGGAGAAGATGTGGGAAAATTGGAACATTAATGCATTGTTGGTGGAGTTGTGAAATGATTCAACCATTTTGGAGAGGAATTTGGAACTATGCCCAAAGGGCTATAAAAATGTGCATACCCTTTGACCAGCAATAGCACTTCTAGGGCTATATCCCAAGAGATCAACAAATGGGAAAAGGACCCACATATACAAAAATATTTATAGCAGCTCTTTTTGTGGTGGCAAAGAATTGGAAATTGAGAGGATGCCCATCAGTTGGGGAATGGCTGAACAAGTGCTTTGTTCCCTCTTTCTGGTGGTTCCTTCTATGGGTTCTAATTCTTACTTACAACATCACTAATGTGAAAATATGTTCAATAGAAATGTACATGTATAGCCTATATCAGATTGCACGCCATCTTGGGGAGAGAGGGGGAGAAAAATTTAAAACTCAAAAGCTTATGGAAGCGACTGTTGATAATGCAAAATAAATTAATTAAAAGAAGAATGAATAAATAGTATTGGTTAACAGTACAAACATAAATTAACAGTACAAACATAAAATAAACAAATCAAACATTTTCAATCTGTAAAAAAAAAGTAGAATTGTCCAAATCTAGAAAGAGGTACAAAAGCTAACTGAAGAAAATAATTCCTTAAATACTAGAATTGAGCAAGTGGAAGCTAATGACTCTACAAAACAGCAGAAATAAGTCAAACAAAATGAAAAGAATAAAAAAAGGAAAAAATGTAAAATACCTCATTGGAAAAACAACTGACCTGAGAAATAGATGTGGGGAGATAATTTAAGAATTATTAGTCTTCCTGAAAGCCATGTTCAGAAAAAGAGCCTGGAGAGCATCTTTGAAGAAACTATCAAGGAAAACTGCCCTGATATCCTAGAAGCAGAGGTTAAAATAGTCGATGAAAGAATCCACTGATCACCTCTTGAAAGAAATCCCAAAACAAAACCTACAAGGAATATTGTAGCCAAGTTCCAGAATTATCAGGTCAAGGAAAAAATATTGCAAGTAGCCATACAGAAACATTTCAAGTATCAAGGAACCACAGTCAAGATTACACCGCATTTAACAACTTCTATGTTAAAGGACCAGAAGGCTTGGAATATGATATTTTGGAAGACAAAGGACCTTGGATTACAACCAAGAATCAACTACAAAGCAAAGTTGAGCATAATCTTTCAGGGGAAAAAATGGATATTGAATGAAATAGAGGAGAGATGGACAGAAAATTCAATCTTCAAATACAAGACTCAAAAGAAACAGAAAAAGGTAAACAGAAAAAAAACAACAAAACAAAAACATGTTATTCAATAAAGGTTACTCTTTAAATCCCTACATGGGAAGATACTTGTAATTCTTGAGACTGTATCTCAAGGATATTAGAAGGCATATAAATAGACAGAGGGTATTGATATAAGCTGACTTTTGTGTGGTATAAAAAATAAGGAGTGAAAAAAAGAAGATTGTGCTGGGAAAAGAGGAAAGAGAGAAGAGGTGCAAAATACTTATTACAGTGGAGGGAAAGAAGAGTGAGGTTGAGCATTGTTTGAATATTATCCTCATCAAATTTGGCTCAAAGAAGGAATAACATACACACTCAATTGGGTATAGAAATTTCTCATACCCTATAGGGAAACAGGAGGGGAAAGGAAAAGGAAAGGGAGGGCTGATAAAAGGCAGGACAGATTGAGGGAGCTGGTGCTCAGAAGCAAAAGTCTCATGAGAAGAAACAGAGCAAAAGGAGAGATAAAAATATATACAGCAAGGAGGGAAACAGAAAGAAGGGAAATTCTCAGTTAGTAATCATAACTGTGAATGGGAAAGGGAAGAACTCTCTCATAAAATGAAAGCAGATAGCATAGTGCATTAAAAATCACAGTCCTACAATGTGTTGTTTACAAGAAACACATTTGAAGCAGAGAGGTACACAGAGTAAAGATAAAAGGCTGGAGCAGCATATTCTTCAGCTGAAGTAAAAATAGCAACACACCCCAGGGATAACAATTCTGATCTCAAATAAAGCAAAATCAAAAATAGGTTTAATTAAAAGAGATAAAGAAGGAAACTACATCCTGATAAAAGGTTCCACAGACAATGAAGTAATATCAATACTAAACATATATGTGCCAAGTGGTACAGCATCCAAATTCTTAGAGAAAAAGTTAAGTGAGTTACAGCAAAGTGAGTTACTAGCAAAACTATGCTAGTGGGGGACCTTAAACTCTCTCAGAACTGTGTAAATCTAACCACAAAATATGCAGTAAAGAAGTTAAAGAGGTGACTAAAATTTTAGAAAAGTTAGATATGATAGACCTCTGGAGAAAATTGAATGAAGATAGAAAGGAATATATAATTTTCTCAGTAATACATGTGACGTGCACAAAATTTGACTATGTTTTAGGGCATAAAAACCTCACAATTCAATACATAAAGGCAGAAATATTAAATATGTCCTTTTCAGATCATGATGCAACAAAAATTAGGTGTAGTAAAGGGCCATGAAAAGATAGGCTACAACCTGATTGGAAACTAAATAATCTTATCCTAAATAAGGAGTGGGTCAAAAAAAAAATTCATAGAAACCACCTATAACTTCATCAAAGAGAATGACAATAATGGGACAAAGTACCAAAACTTATGGGATGCAACCAAAGCACTTCTTAAAGGGAATTGTATTTTACTTGAGTAAAATAGAGACAGAGGAGATCAATGAATTGGACATGCAACTTAAAAAAAATGTAAAATAACAAATTAAAAATCTGTTAAATACTGAATTAGGAATTGTGAAAACCAAAGTAGAGATTAATAAAATTCAAAGTAAGAAAACGATTGAACTAACAAATAAAGCTAAGAGCTGGTTTTATGGGAAAAAAAACTAATACAATAGAGAAAACTTTGGTTTATTTGTTTAAAAAAAGAAGAAAACCAAAGGATAAAGTCACCACTAAAGAAGAAGAAATTAAAGCAATAATTAGGAAGTATTTTGCCCCACTGTATGCCAACAAATCTTACATTCTAAGTGAAATGGATGAATATTTACAAACACATAAATTGCCCAGAATAAGAGAAAAGGAAATTAAATGCTTAAACCCATTTTAGAAAAATAAATTGAAGAAACCATCCATGAACTCCCTAAGAAAAAAAAAATCTCCAGGGCCAGATGGATTTACAAGTGAATTTTACCAAACATGTAAAGAACAATTTATTCCAATAGTATATAAACTATGTGGAAAAATAGGCAGCGTCCTACAAATTCCTTTTATGACACAAATATCATGATGATACTTAAACCAGAAAGAGCAAACAGAGAAAGAAAATTATAGATCAATTTCCCTAATGAATGTTGATGTAAAAATTGTAAATAAAATATTAGCAAAGAGATTGCAATGATTTATCACGAGCATAGTACACTACAACCAGGTGGGATTTGTACCAGGAACGCAAGGCTGATTCAAAATTAGGAAAACAATCAGCCTAACTGATATCAATAACAAAACTAACAAAAGTCATTTGTTTATCTCAGATGCAGAAAAAAACTTTTGTCAAAATACAACACTCATTCCTATTAAAAACGTTATAAGAAGCTGCCAGGTGGTGCAGTGGATAGAGCTCCAGCCTTGGAGTCAGGAGGGCCTGAGTTCAAATGTGGCCTCAGACACATAACACTGACTACCCATGTGACCCTGGATAAGTCACTTAACCCCATTGCCTAGCCAAAACAAAAAACAACAACAACAAAAACAAAATAATACTAGAGAGTATAGGAATAAATGAAGTTTTCCTTAAGATGATAAGTACTATCTATCTAAAACCATCAACAAGTATTATATGTAATGAGAATAAGCTAGAAGCATTCCCAATAATATCAGAAGTGAAACATTATCACCATAATTATTCAATATTGCAATAGAAATATTGAGAAGAAAAAGAAATTGAAGGAATTAGAATAGGCAATGAGAAAACAAAACAATCACTTCTTGTAGATGATGTAATGGAATAGTTAGAGAATCATAGAGAACCAATTAAAAAACTACTTGAAACAGTTAACAACTTTAGCAAAGTTGCAGGATATAAAATAATCCCATATACTCATCAGCATTTCTATATGTTACCAAAAAAGCCGAAGCATGAAGAGATAGAAAGAGAAATTCCATTTAAAATAACTGCAGACAATATAAAATATTTGGGAGTCTACCTGTCAAGAAAAACACAGGAAGTATTACCACTAGGTCTGTATCCCAAGGAGATCATAAAAAAATAGAAAAAGAAACACACATACAAAAAATATAGCTGCTCTTTTTGTGGTGGCAAAGAATTGGAAATTGAGGGGATGCCCATCAATTGTGGAATGGTTGAAGAAGCTGTGGTATATGAATGTAATGGAATACTATTATTCTATAAAAAATGATGAACAGGCAGATTTCAGAAAAAAAACTGAAAAGACTTACATGGACTGATGCTGAGTGAAGTGAGCTGAACCAGGAGAACATTGTACACAGTAACAACAGCATAGTGCAATGATCTACTTTGATAAACTTAGTGCTTTTCATCAAGGCAATAATCTAAGACAATTCCAAGGGACTCATGATGGAAAATTCTATTCACATGCAGTGAAAGAACTATGTAATATGAACGCAGATCAAAGCATTCTATTTTCTCTCATTTCAATTTTTTCTTTCTAGTGGTTTTCTCTTTTTGTTTTGATCCTTCTTTCACAACATGACTAATATGGAAATATGTTTAATATGATTGTACATGTATATCCTATATCAGACTGCATGCTGTGTTGTAAAGGAGGGAGAGGAAGGAGGGAGAAAAAATTGGAAGTCAAATTATTGTAAAAATGAATGTTGAAAATTTCAAAAATAAGAAAAGATGATGATGGGTAGATATAGGAATAGACTGAGAGATAACTATGTAAATAAATAAATAAATGAATAGTTTATAAAAGATTATGTTACCTATATGGTATAAATTGTCTTAATTCAAATAATTTTGGATTTATTGTCTCAATTAAAAAACATAAAGTTGAGTAAGAAATATGTGTGTGTGTGTGTGTGTATACACATACATACATAATAAAAATATTTAAAATGTTTGGGAGACTACCTGCTAAGACAAACCAAAGAACTATATGAAAACAGTTGCAAAACACTTTTCACACAAATAAAGTCAGATCTAAACATTGGAAATATCAATTGCTCATTGGTAGGCCAAGCTAATATAATAAAAATGACAATTCTACTTAAATTAATTTACTGATTCAGTCCCATACTAATCAAACTACCAAAATTATTTTATAGAGCTAGAAAAAAATAACAAAATTCATCTGGAAGAACAGAAGGTCAAAAATATCAAGGGAATTAATGGAAAAAAAATGCAAAGGAAAGTGGCTTAGCTGTACCAGATGTAAAACTATTATAAAGTGGCAATCATCAAAACTATTTGGTACTGGCCAAGAAATAGACTGGTTGATCAGTGGAACAGGCTAGGTACATAAGACACAGTAGTCAGTGACTACAATAATTTACTGTTTGATAAATCCAAAGACTCAAGCTTCTGGGATAAGAACTCACCATTAGACAAAACCTGCTTGGAAAACTAGAAAACAGTATGGCGGAAATCCAGCGTAGACCAATTTGTCACACTCTCTACTAAGATAAGGTCAAAATGGGTATGTGATTTAGACATAAGGTATGATACCATAAACAAATTAAGACAGCAAGCAATAGTTTACCTGTCAGATCTATGGATAAGAGAAGAATTTATGATCAAACAAGAGATAGAGAACATTATGAAATGCAAAATGGATAATTTTGATTACATTAGATTAAAAAGTTTTTGTACAAACAAAACCAATGTAACTAAGATTAGAAGGAAAACTGAAAGCTGAGAAACAATTTTTTTTACAGCAAGTGTTTTTGATAAAGGTCTCATTTCTCAAATATATAAAGAACTGAGTCAAATTTATAAGAATGCATGTCATTCCCCAGTTGATAAATAGTAAAAGGATATGAACAGGTAGTTTTCAGAGGAAGAAATTAAAGCTATCTATAATCATATGAAAAAATGTTCTAAATCACTATTGATTAGAGAAATACAAATTGAAACAACTCTGAGGTGCCACCTCATATCTATCAGATTGACTAATATGGCAGAAAAAAATGGAAAACATTGGAGAAGATATGGGAAAATTGGAACACTGATACATTGTTGATGGAGTTTTGAACTGATCCAACCATTCTGGGGAGCAATTTAGAACTATGCCCAAAGGGCTCTAAAATACTGCATACCATTTGATTCAGAAATACAATTTGTAGGGCTGTATCCCAAAGAGGTCGTAAAAAAGGGAAAAGGGTCCACATGTACAAAAAAATATTTATAGTAGCTCCTTTTGCAGAAGCAAAAATTTGTAAATTGAGGGGGATGCCCATCAACTAGGGAATGGCTGAACAAGTTGTGGTATATGAATGCAATGGAATACTATCATACTATAAGAAATGATGAGCAAGTGGACTTCAGAACAACCTGGAATGACTCATATGAACTGATGCTGAGTGAAGTGAGCAGAACCAGGAGAACATTTTACACAGTAACAGCAACATTGTGCAATGACCACCTTTTATAGACTCAGCTCTTATCAACAATGCAATGACAAGACCACTTCAAAAGACTCTTGATGAAAAATGGTAAACACATCCAGAGAAAGAGCTATGAAGTCTGAATGTAAATAGAAGCATACTATTTTAACTTTTATTTTGTTTTTTCCCTTTTGTTCTGATTTTTCTTTCACCACATGACTAATATAGAAATACATTTAACGTGACTGTATAACCCATATCAGATTGCTTGTTGACTTGATGAAGGGAGAGGGGAGGGAGGGAGAAAAATTTGGAGCTCAAAATTTTATAAAAATGAATACTGAAAAATATACATGCAATTGGAAAAATAAAATGCTATTAAGGAGGATAAAAAAAGATTAATGGCATCTTCTAATGTAGAACCAAATGGGGACTTTAAAAATAAAATCTTAAATAAGTGGGTGAAATAACAAATCATTGAAACAAAGTTATATAAAACAAAATGATAACAATGAAACATGACAGATTTCTGAGCTGAAAAATGCAGCTAAAGCTAATGTAATCCTCAGAGGAAAAATGATATCCTTATAATCATACATTAACAAAATAGAAAAAAAAAGATTAATGAACTGAATACACATTGAAAAATTTCAACATCAATAAACTAAAACAAGCACAACAGAAGTGGTATTAAAAATCAGGGCAGAGGGGCAGCTAGGTGGTGCAGTGGATAGACCACTGGCCCTGGAGTCAGGAGTACCTGAGTTCAAATCTGGTCTCAGAGATATGATACTCACTACCTGTGTGACCCTGGGCAAATCACTTAACCTCGATTGCCTCGAGAGAAAAAAAATAAAGCAGAAATAGATAAATTGGAAAAAAAAGACAGAAATTATAAAACCAGAAGCTGGTTCTTTGAAAAGACTAATATAATTAATAAACTCTTAGTGAATTTGATAAAAAAAAAGAAAGAAAACGCAGGAAATTGTATCAACAACAACAAAAATCTATTTAGGTGGGTAAGTGGACAGAACTCCAGGCCTGGAGTCAGAAAGACCTGTGTTCAAATGTGACTTCAGACACATACTGATTGTGTGACTTTGGGGAAGTAATTTACCATGTTTTCCTCAGTTTCTTCACCTATAAAAGGGGCATAATAATAGCACCTACCTCCCAAATTTTTTGTGAGAATCAAATGAGATAAAAATTGTAAAGTGTTTAGCACAGCTCTTGGCACATAATAAGTACTATATAAATATTAGTTATTATTGTTATTAGTTATTATTTAAAACCAAAAGCAAGTATCAAATGCAACGTGCATCCAGTAGAAACTTTTCCAAAAAATATGGGAGTGAACCAAAGATTTTTACTCTTCACTTTTATTTAATAAAGCTCTGTAATTATTAGTAAAAACAATAAGATAGAAGAAAGGAATTAAAGGAATAAGGATACATAAAGAAGAGATAAAACTATACCTAATTGCGAAGACTGTGATTGTTTATTTGAAAAACCCCACAGAATCAGTAAAGATAGTAACTGAGACAATTAATAGCTTCAACACTATGGCAGGCTACAAAAATAAATCCTCACAAATCAAAGCCATTTCGTTATAATCATAACAAAACACAAGAAGCAATAAGAAAAATGGAAATGCTATTCCCAATAACTACAAAATTCGTAAAGTATCAGAGGATCAGCCCTCCAAAGAACACAAAACACTTGCATAGATTCAATCACAGGGTTCTTCTTAAAGGAAAAACAAACAAACAAACAAACAAACCACCTGAATGGCTGGAGAAATATCAAGTGTTCATGGCCAGGCCATGTCAATATAATAAAAATGTCAATTCTAAAAATTAATTTATACTTTTAATGCTATACCAATCAAATCATCAAAGAGATACTTTATGTAACTTTATAAAAATGATAGCAAAATTCATTTGTTAAAAAATAGTTCTAGAATATCAAAGGAAATGGAAAAAAAAGTAAGGATAAGGGGAATAACACTTCCAGATTACAAACTATATTATAAAGCAGCAGTCATCAAACCATCTGATATTGATTAAAAATGAAGAGATAGATCAGTGGAACAGACTAGACAAGAGAGATTCAGAAACAATAGAACTCAATAACCTAGTGTTTGACAAAAATGGAAAACATAAATTACCTAGGGAAAAATTCCCTATCTGATAAAAAACTGCTGGGAAAACTGGAAAGCAGTCTGGCTCAAATTAGGTTTAGATCAACGCCTTATATCCCACTCCACAATGTGTTCTAAATGGCTACAAGACTTTAATGTTAAAGATCATACTATAGTGAATAGAATAGAACCTAAACTTCTCACAGTTGTGAGTAAGAAATATATTCTTAACCAAATAAGGGAAAGAGGAATTTATAAAAGATACAATTGACATCTTTGATTATTTAAAAATGAAAACATTCTGTAGATAACATTGATTCATCTACAATAAGTAGGGAAGCAGTTGAATTGGAAAAGCATTATTGTATCACAGTTATCTGATAAGGGTTTGATGTCATATATATGTATATATATATATATACACACACACAATTAATTAATACATAACACAAACACATGTATGTACACACACAGACATTCCCCAACAGAAAAAAGTATACGAACAATTCTAAAGAACTTCAAAATATTCACAACCAAATAAAAAAAGGCCCCAAATTACTAATAAGAGGAGAAATACAAATCAAAAGAACCCTGAAGTTTACTTCACATCCTGCAAATTGTGAAAAATGACAAAAAAATGCAGCAGTCAAAGTTGTAGAGATTATGGGAAGATAGATACAGTAATACATTGTTGGTATAGCAAAGAAAGGATACAACCATTCTGGAGAGCAATTTGAAATTATATTGACTAAATATAAATATAAACTGACTACAATGTTTATTTCCTTTGAACAGAGACTCCATTACTAGGCTTATACCCTAAGGAAGTTGTTGATAAAAAAAAAAAGTCTATATATACTTCAAAATATTCACAGCAGCACTTTTGTGATAGCTGAGAATTAGAAACAAAGTAGATGTCCATCAATTAGGAAATGGATAAATAAATTGTGGCATTTGGATATAATGGAATGTTACTGTGCTCTAAGAAATGATGTGTTTGATGCATGCAGAGAAGCATGGGAAGGCCTATACGAACTGATACAGAGTGAAATAAGCAGAGTCAAGAAGACAATATACACAGTAACTTAAAAAATGTAAATATAAAGAGCAATGACACATTAAAAAAATTAAAAGTAAATGTAACAATATTATAATTATCAAGGAGGACTTGAATGAACAGGTAGTTTAGGAGGTGGGGAGAGAGAGAGAGAGAGAAGAGAGAGAGAGAGAGAGAGAGAGAGAGAGACAGAGAGAGAGAGAGAGAGAGAGAGAGAGAGAGGGAGAAAGTCAGAAAAGGTAGGCTGAAGCCAGTTTTTGAAGAGTTTTGAAT
Organism: Phascolarctos cinereus; assembly: GCF_003287225.1. Lineage (NCBI taxonomy): Eukaryota > Metazoa > Chordata > Mammalia > Diprotodontia > Phascolarctidae > Phascolarctos > Phascolarctos cinereus. The sequence goes on from NW_027555847.1 coordinate 400,381,712, forward strand.
TCCAAAGAGAGGAGTTTATGTGTAATCATAGCCAATGAAGCTTTTTGAGTGGGAAAGTGATGCAATCAAACTATGTGTTGGCAGCTGTGCAGAGAATGGAATTGAAAGTTGAGGTACTAGAAGCTGGGAGACCAATTGAAAGGCTATAGTAACATTCAAGGTGAGAGATGATGAAGTCCTGATCTACAGTGGAGGTCATGTTAGAGGAGAGAAAAGGAGCAGGTACTAGAGATGGGGAATTATATTTGGAAAGACATTGTAACTAGTTGGACATGGAAGGATGAAGAAGGATAAGTTGTAAATCATAGTGACTGGAGGCATGGAGCTATTCTGAAGAAAAACTGGAATGTTAGGAAAAGATGTGGATACTTTATTTGTTGTGTACATGTGTAGGAATATTATGAGTTCTCGGCATGTTAAGTCTGAAATCCCTAGGGGATATCCAATTTAAAATATCCATTAGACAGTGGTATTGGAGATGTATAATGAATGGAACTCGAGAAAGACAGATGAGATGTAGGTACATAGATCTGAGATTCTACTGCTTGGAGATTATATTTATCCCTCTAGAGTTGATGAGGTCACTTAGAGTATCAAAACCAATAACTTCTGGACTATGGAAAAATTATGAAATATAGTTTTTAAAACATTTAGAAGTTATAAAGGGAAATCTGTCTTACTTATCCTCCAAAAAATTGAATTAGGAAAACAAACCTATGAAATACCATTTCCAAACTATGTCACCTGCAATTCTTCACAATCCATCACTATAATGGACTCCACTGCTGGACCCTGTTAGGTGAGCATTCATCTTTTCTAACCCAGAACCCTACCTTATTATTTTTTAATGAAAACAAAGAAAAAGAAGAGATTACCTTATAGCTTGAGAGATGGGAGGACTATAGATACAGGGTGTTACATATTCTGTGAGATACAGTGATTGTGTGTCAGTTTTGCTTAACTTTCTCCCCCTCCCCCAAATTGTAAGAATGGACAAATTGAGGATTTAGAGGGAAATGACTGATAAAAATCCAAAAGATATCAATAAACTTCCTTTCCACCATTTTTGAAACACATATCTGCACTCCCTCCCTTTCCAGCTCTTCTTCCTTTTTTAACATCCCCCACTTGAGGTCAAAGACTCTCTTGGTTTCTTGTAGCTCAATCCCCAGCATTTATCACAATGCCGGATATATAATAAATGCTTAATGCATGCTTTAACACCCATAATTCACTTATTTAGTTATATATTCAAATGCCACCTCAAATGATGGCAGTGAATATCAGTGTTCTAAAATAGAAAAGATGCATCCTATTTAAATTAATCCTCTATAACTGAAGTTGTACTGTTTAGATAAATGATCACAAATGCAATGGTTTTACCTCTGAGCAAATAGGACTCCAATTCTTCTTTTGTGAGGTTTACTTCCTTCCCATTCCTAGCACTCCATTTGCTTTCTCTTTTATTCATTCCCCAAATGTCCATGATTTGATTCAACATTTCAACACAAAGTCAGGGTTAGAAACATTGGCAGCTGCCCTTTTGCCGGAACCACCATTTTCAAATTATAGTCAAATCATTTAGGAATGATTCTGCCATCAGGCAAACAGACATTGCAAATGCCTCATTATACTTGTCTATGAAATCTATCAGATAAATATTTTGTGTATATCTGAACAGAAGACATAAACACCTTTTATTTCCCTTATATACTTCAAAGAGACAACATTTAAGTAAATTAACAAAAAAGAAAATGAAAGTGAAATATTACATAAGTGGATGAGAGAAGGATGGAAAACAGGTGGTGGGGGAGGGGAATAAAAATAGTCACTGAAAAAAGCAGTAGAAAATTTCTTTAAAAGTGACACAGAGTATGTATAATAAGACTATATAGTTAGGAGATAGCTTACTGGTAAGGTAGTTTGTCCTGATATTTTACAGATACAGAAACTGAGGTCCCAAAAGATGAAATGAATAACTCATTCACAGTAGAAACTGAAGTAGAATCCAGGTATGCTCACTTCCAGTGTATCATTGCTGCCTTGGGTGGGTGTGTGGGGGTTGTGTGAAGAGAGTAAGGGAGGGCAGCAGTACAAAACCAAAAACTTCCATGCTATCACCTATGCTAGCTCAGATCTAGATTGCCAGGGCTAGAATCTGAATGATGAGAAGAGACTAATATTCATTTAAGCAAGGATGTTCTCCTTGGTTTTTAGTTAGGCATCATTTTTTCCCATTGTATATTGTGCTTATGAATAGGAAGCAGGGGTTATGTTTGAGAAAGGGCTTCTAGAACAACTGTAGACACAAGTCACTGAGGCAATTTAGACCCCTAAAGCTGGTCTCCATGAACCCTTTTAAGGGAAAATGGTTTTGAATTGCTATAATATTTAATATTTTGATAATTGATAATATAACACTTAACATTTTAATAATGCATAATTATAGTATAGGCATATTTAATATTATCCTAATAATTAAATATTATTAGACAATTTGTGAATACAAAGCTTATATTTTGGCCTACATAATTCACATTTTTTTTGGATTGATACAAATTTATGTTGCGTAGATATCATTTAAAATAGTAGAAATCTAGCCAAGGCTTATGCTTAAGTCAGATACTCAAACCAGCCATTTTCTTGTGATCCCTCCTTGCCAAATATACCCTCTCCACACACACCCACACAAACACACCTACCTCCCCCACAACCACTTTTACTCTCCTTCTGGATATAATTATAGCTTCTGGGCTATTTTTAAGTGATGTTAGTAATGGTAAAAGAGATGCTTTAATAAAACCAAACTAGATTGACAGCTCTGTAGAATGGAATGCCAGATTTAATGAGACATATTTACTTAGAACTGGGATAGGAACCCAAAGAGGGTACTGTTCCACAGAACCATTCAGCAACAGGACCTCATGGAAGACCAGTTCTGTGATGAATCTAATTAGTCAGATCTGAATTTAGTGAGTTAATAGTTCTATTCTAGTGTCCCTACTCCCTACCCCCAATAGTTTGAAGGAAAAAAACCAAACTATTCATGTGAACAGACATATTGGAATGAAACAAAACATTTACTTCATTACAGCTGTTTTTAAATTACCTCCATTCTACTGTGGCCTAGTATAAGTCATGGAAACATTTTTCCATTCCATGCTAAAGAAGAGTGGAAAATGAAACTATTTGTTGGGGACTTTATAACAAATTACCATGTCCCCCCAAACTACATATTGTGAATATGAATTTTGTTATAAATGATTTGACAGAGTATTTGTTTTTTAAGTATAGTCAATTGACAATGTTCAATGTTTGGCTCAAGGTATCCTTTCTCTAGTTAATTAACATGACAACATTTAATAGCTTATTTATACAGGAACCTAGGGTATTCTCAGAGATAGCATGTGAAAGAGAAAGTAACCAAGAATAAGGACGAGAGAAAACAGAGGAGTAAAAAAAAAGTCATTTCTTAGAAATGATCTACCTGATAAAGCGACTATGAATGATAGCCCCCACTGATGAGTTGCATGTTAGTTCTGTATCTCACCTTATGACACTTGATTTTCTGATATTGTGCCCTGTTTCAATTGTCAGCCAGAACACTCTTGGGCATTTTTAGGAGTAGGGTTTTGTAAAGCTTTTCCAAACAGTTTTAGTTTTTCATTCTTTCTTTCATAGTATAATCTTTAGTGAGAGATCAATTTGTTTGAGTTTATTTTAGGTTTTAAAGGTAATTTTTATATATTAGGCCCATTTATGTTTTGAAAATAAATTCACTATTTAGCTATTTGACAAGTAATGCTATATCATCAGACAATTAATTTTGAATGAGCATCCCACTTTTTATCACAGGCTCTTAGAATATAGATTAGGAATATGCATTAAAGGAATATGCATTCCTTAGCTAACATTTTAATAGACTGCTAGTTATACTCATCTTTTTAGCCTTTTTTTGGTGGGGGGAGGGGTAGTCACCTAAGTGTTTGACCAATTCTTTAATATAGTGAAGTGTGCTTCATGTATAAACAGTTATTCAGTTTACCTTCCTGTGACCTCAGCTAATTGCCTCTGGAAATACTCAGGAAGAATTACATGTTTATTAGCCATTAGCAATCAGACATTTGATTTTTACTGTAATATGTACATATTTGTATATGCATATATATGTGTATATATATGCATATAGGTGTGTATATATACACATACATACATATGTATTTATATACATACGCATGTATGTATGTGTGCATATATACATGTGTGTGGTGTGTGTATACATGCATACACATAAATGTGTATGTTTTTTTCCCAAGAAAGTAGAGGCAAACTCAAGCTTGTGATATTTGTTGTAAGGCCTAGAAGCAACCACAGCCTGCAATCTATCATGCATAAAAGCAGAAATAGCATTTATGAGCCCCCTCATGTAAAGCTTGAGTGGGCAGATTCATGAAATTCACCGAGATTTGGATTACATCTAAACCATTCTATACAGCTCTACTTTTGATTAGAGCTGTGTGTGTGCAGTGAAAACCTCCCATTTGAATGAGACTTGGGTTTTTAAGGAGTTTGAATGTGCTCAAATCAAAACTGAGCTCTAAGCTTGATCTGAAAATGTACAGTGAGTCAATTTACATTCAGCATTAAAAGGGGGACAAAGGAGATAGCACTCTATCCTTTGAGAATTTTAGCTCTGGATCAGAGTTTATTAATATAAGGATCAAAATACAGTCAACTCACTCCATTTGCAGTTATTAAATTATGAGGCTTAAAAATCCTTAAAGAGAAGACCCTGACAAGACAATTGAAACCTATTAATGGAATATACTTTTAATGGTGTGTATATATGCATACACAGCATTCACAAATATACGAACTCACCTATCTTTGGGAAAACTTAAATAATAGAAGGCTTACTAGGTCTCTCTCTCTCTCTCTCTCTCTCTCTCTCTCTCTCTCTCTCTCTCTCTCTTTCTCTCTCTCTCTTCAAAGAAGACATCTAGCTAACACACCATAAAAAAGTGTTTTTTTTAAATTTTTCACCAAACTGGTCATGCCAAAATTTATGTGAGTTTTCTTTCTTCTCAATTTCTTATCCATCTCCACTACCCTACTATTTCTTGGTTCTCAGGGAATGCAGATTAAAGGATGCTAAACCTTAGATCTTATTTGAATAACCTTAAAACATCCAGAGGATTAACACTAGCTGAAAACCTGATACTTTACATTGTATATAATATATATTGGTGGGATGATATTAAAGAAAATTTAATGTCCTTTCAAAAATATGTCTGACCAAAGTAGTTAAAATTATTAATTCAATTAATAATCATGCATATATTTTTCATGTGGTTATTATCTATACCAGAGCAGATCTATCATAGGATTTTACAAATGCAGGCTGTAACCAGATAACACAGCCTTGTATTTTCTCCCCTTTTTTCTTTCACTCATAGGCTGTAAGACAGCCATTTCTGGCCTTAATCACATTCCCTAGGCATCTAGGAGAATGGACAGATTATATCTATTTTGGGTTTGCCTGATATGCATAAGAAATTCATCAACTAAGGTTGTAGCCCATATCATAAAAACAAGTCATTAAGGAAAATAAAACCATCTGAAAATAGAGAGTACCTGGCACATAGCAAGTACTAAATAAATCTTCTTCTTCCTTCCCTTTCTCCTCCTCTTCTTCTTATCCTATTTTTAAAATGTATAACAAAGTTATTAGAAGGTGACTGTTTACTACATGTATGTTTCTTCATAATTGTGTATTAGAGACTCCAATAAATGGCTTTCTTCTAAATGAAGAGACTTAACCTATAATTTTATTTTATTTATTTTTTTCAATCACTTCATTTTTATTTTTTAATTTTTTTTATATGCTTTTGAGTTGAAAATTTTTCTCCCTTTTTCTCCCCCCTCCCCTCTCCAAGACGGCACACAATTTGACAAAGGCTTTACATTTACATACCCATTAAACTTATTTTCACATTAGTGAAGTTGTAAGTAAAAATTAAAACCAATAAGAGGAACCACCAGAAAGATGAAACAAAACTCAACAGAAGGTAAAAATAAGTGAGAGTGATTCGACTTCCATAGTTCTTTCGTTGGATGTGGACAGCATTTTCCTTCCCGAGGCCTCTGGAGATGTCTTAGATCCTTGTAAAGCTGAAAAGGATTCAGTTTAACATTCTTAGTCATTGCATGACGTGGCTGCTATTGTGTACAAAGTCCTCTTGGTTCTGGGCATTTCACTCAACATCAGACCATATAAGTCTTCCCAGGTTTTTCTGAAGTCAGCCTGTTCATCATTTCTTACAGCACAATAGCATTCCATTACATTCATACACCACAACTTGCTCAGCCATTCCCCAATTGATGGGCATTCTCTCAATTTCCAATTCTTTGCCACCACAAAAAGAGCTGCTATGTATATTTTTGTACATGTGGGTCCTTTTCCCATTTGTTTGATCTCTTTGGGATATAGCCCTAGAAGTGCTATTACTGGATCAAAGGGTATGCACATTTTTGTAGCTCTTTGGGCATAGTTCCAAATTGTTCTCCAAAATTGTTGGATCATTTCACAACTCCACCAACAATGTGTTAGCGTTCCAATTTTCCCACATCCTCTCCAACATTTGTCATTTTCCTGTTTTGTCATGTTGGCCAATCTGATACGTGTGATGTGGTACCTCAGAGTTGTTTTGATTTGCATTTCTCTAATCAATAATGATTCAGAGCATTTTTTCATATGACTGTAGATGGCTTTAATTTCTTCATCTGAGAACTGTCTGTTCATATCCTTTGACCATTTATCAATTGGGGAATGGCTTGTGTTCTTATAAATTTGTCTTAATTCTCTATATATTTTAGAAATGAGGCCTTTATCAGAAAGACTGGTTGTAAAAATTCTTTCCCAATTTTCTACCTTCCTTCTAATCTTAGCTGCATTGGCTTTTTTTGTGCAAAAACTTTTCAATTTAATGTAATATTACTTCATTGTCTATGGTGCCTTTTAGCAGGATGTAGTTTCCTTCCTTATCTCTTTTGATTAGATCTATTTTTGCTTTTGCTTTGTCTGAGATCAGGATTGCTACCCCTGCTTTTTTACTTCAGCTGACGCATAATATATCTGCTCCAGCCTTTACCCTGTATGTGTCACTCTTTTTCAAACGTGTTTCCTGTAAACAACATATTGTAGGATTATGGTTTTTAATCCATTCTGCAATCTGTTTCCGTTTTATGGGAGAGTTCATCCCATTCACATTCACAGTTATGATTACTATCTGTGTCTTTTTCTCCATCCTTTTTCCCCCTATTTATGCTTTTCTTTCTCCTTTTTCCTTTCTCCCCCTTCACTAGTGTTTTGCTTTTGACCACCACCTCCTTCAGTCCCTTCCCCTTTTATTATCCCTTTCCCTTTTCTTCCCCTTTAGTCTTACTGCTGCTTCCCTCCCTTCTTTCCCCTTTTCCCTCCTACTGCCTATAGGGCAAGTTAGATTTCTATACCTAACTGATTATATTATGCCCTTCTTGAGCCTAATCTGATGAGAGTAAGGTTCAAACAATGCTCCCCCCCTTCTTTCCCTCTGCTGTAATAGGATTTTGTGTCTTTTCCTGTAATGTAATTTACCCTTGTCTGCCTCCTCCTTTCTCAGTACTTTTCTAAGATAGATTGATCCACTTATTTGGATCCATTTAACCCACTTGATTAGATTTTTTTTTATCATTACATCAAAGTCAACTAATATCCACCCTCTTTATGTATACTCCTTTAACAAGGTGTAATAACAATACAGTTCTCAAGGGTTGCAAGTCTCATATTCCCTTGTAGGGGTTTAAACAGCCCCCCCCATTAACAACATATTGTATCCTTCTGTCCCATTTACCTTTTTAAGTCCTTCTTGAGTCCTGTACTTGAAGATCAAATTTTTTGTTGAGCTCTGGTCTTTTTATCAGGAAAGTTTGGAAGTCTCCTATTTTTGAATATCCACCTCCTCCCTTGAAAAATGCTGCTCATTTTTGCTGGGTAATTGATCCTTGGCTGCATTCCAAGCTCCTTTGCCTTACAGAATATCATGTTCCACCCTGTGGTCTTTTAATGTAGAAGCTGCAAGGTCCTGTGTAATCCTGACTGTGGTTCCATGATATTTAAATTCTTTCTTTCTGGCTGCTTGCAGCACCTTCTCTTTCATCTGGTAATTTTGGAATTTTGCTATTATATTTCTTGGTTGTCAATTTGGGATCTCTTTCAGGTGGTGATCGGTGGATTCTTTCTATGGTTATTTTCCCTTCTGGTTCTAGGACTTCTGGGCAGTTTTCCTTTATGATTTCCTGAAAGATACTGTCCAGGCTCTTTTTTTCATCATGATTTTCAGGTAGTCCAATAATTTTTAAATTGTCTCTCCTGAGTCGATTTTCCAGGTCGGTTGTTTTACTGATGAGGTATTTTACATTTTCATATTTTTTCATTTTTTTGTTTCTGTTTGACTGATTCTTGCTCTCTCATAGAGACATTAGTTTCCATTTGTCCAATTCTAGTTTTTAACAGATTGTTTTCTTCTGTTAGTTTTTTGTACTTCCTTCTTCAACTGGCCAATTGTGTTTTTTAGGGACTTGTTTTCTTCAGTATACTCTTCTGTTAGTTTTTGTCCTTCCTTCTTCAATTGGCCAATTGTGTTTTTTAGGGACTTGTTTTCTTCAGTGTATTTTTTTTCCAACTGGCCAATTGTATTTTTGAAGGACTCTTTACCTCTCTCATTTGACTATTAAAATCCTTCTTGAGCTCTTCTAAGAAGGCTTTTTGGGCTTCAGACCAGTTCATATTCCCTTTTGTTGTTGCAGATGTGGGTTTGTTGACAATGTTGTCCTCTTCAGAATTTCTGTCTTGATCTTCACTCTTCTCATAATATGAATCTATGGTACGTTTCTTTTTACTCATGGTGTTTCTTTATTCCCTGGCCTTTAAAGAGATTGAGCTCTCCTGCTGGGGAACAGAGGGTGCTGACCCAAGCTTCTTGTGTTGGGAGCCTAGGTCTTGGTCACTGGCTTTGCTTCTGGGGCCTCTTATGCTGGGAATTGGAGGCTGTAGGTTTCTGGCAGCTTACCTTGTGTTGGGCTGGAATCAGCAAGGCTGGAACTTTCAGGCAATTCTAGGTTGCCTGCTTTTCCTTTCCTTCAGGTTTCTTCTGCTCCTTTTAGATGGCTGCTGCAGGATGTTTATCTGCCTGGGGCCCCCTGCAGTGTTGTCTCCCTCGTTTCTGCTAATGCTTGGGGAGATTCCTTTGTGGTGGAGTGCCGAGACTCCTGCTGGTATTCTGAGCTGGTTTCCACTGGTTCCCCCCACCCTCACTGAGGCACTTGGAGGTCCAGGTGTTGGTGTTTGCCTGCTCTACCACCTGGGCTTCAGGATCTCTTCACAATTGGGGGCTTCAGGCCTCCTACAGCTCACCTGGTGGGTTGGAATCAGCAAGGTCGGGGCTTTAGGAAGCCTTTAGGTTGTTTTCTTTACCTCCTTTCAGATGAATGCTGCAGAGTACTTATCCTCCTGGGGCCCCTTGTTTTTGCTGAGGCACTGGGAGACCTGTTTGCTGGGCTACTGCACTGCTGCTCCTTGTCTTCTTCTAGTTCAGGTGTTCCAGGTTTTTTTTTTTTCTGGGGTGATATTTTCTGGGTTTCAGAGGTTGATAGGGGAGAGTGAGAGTGACTACCTTTTCACTCCGCCATCTTGGCTCCCAGAAGCGGAAGTCTTAACCTATAATTTTAAACATTAACAGATGACCACTTTAGTCTTGTTAGTCACTACAAAATATGCAGTGTTAAAGAGTATCCTTACTATGTACAAATAGACCCTTTAAAATGTGGGGGGATAGTCAACCATTTAGATTTGGATAAGGGACAATCTATTATATCTTTATGGGAATGTATGGAAAGGCTCTGTTGACCAGTTTTTTTAAACCATAAAATTGAGACATATTTTGGGAACTTTTCAATCAATAATTTATTCAATAACTTTTTATTTATCACCTACTATTTGCCATGTTCTCTGCTAGACACTTATGAAGAGAAAAGTGATAGAAGGAAGGAAAGAAGGAAGGAAGGAAGGAAGACAGAAAGAGGAATGAAGGAAGGGAAAAAGAAAAACAAGGAAGAAGGGCAAGCATGGAAGAGATATCCAGAAGATACTTTGTATTAAACTACAACAAAAAGAATTCTATCACTCATATCACTCCATGGCCTTAACTATAAGATCTCAAGAAATTAGTTCTGTTCAGTAAAATGAATTCTTGTTTTTGATTATGTAGATAAAATAACCCAGTTGTCTAGTATAATGATTCACAATTTACATCCCTTTTCCTAGGATGATACATAATGTACTGAGTATCTTAGATGTTATTGAAACAGATGGCTTGCTCTGCTCCAGATGTGGTGGCTGTTGTCTGTCTAGCTACATTTCTAAGCCATTCTAATCTATCCAGTGCTTAGGAGCCTTATGGGCATCTTACAGTCAGGTAATGGTTTTAGGAGATATTGTTTCAGTATTTAGATTGTTGACCTGCCATGACCCTCAGTTTGGCCTAATGTTTCTTCTTTAGAGCAGGCGCAGAAGTAATTGATACTATTATTTCATTAAGAGATTTTGAGATGTAAAGATCACTTGAATGCTTTGAATTCCTTGTAAGAAAGGTTGGAATGAAAAGCTAATTAGTTAGACTCCCACATTTTAGGGACTTAGATCATATCCACCTTTTATCTGAATTTTAAAGATGCAAATTGTTTTGAAATATTATTAAATACCTAAGTACTTAATCTATAAATCTGCATTTCCTTTTCTGCTTTCTATAAAGGTTTCCCACAAGTCTTAGTGCAGTTTAAAGTTATTAAGGCTTCAAAACTACACTAAGACTTTTGGGACAACCTGTATATGAAAAGCAGTCCTTAATGGAGTAGTTGATGGTTCACTAATTGTTTTAGCATTTAATATGATGCCAACAATGACATAAGATGTTGAGGAAGGTATTCCACTTTAGTTAATAACTTCTTTATTGTTCTTAGCATAAGAAAATCCTTCTTACACTCATAGATCCTTTTTAGGATATTAGATCTGGAGGTGGAAAAGACATTAGAGTATATTTAACCCAACCCCTCCTTTTTTTTTTCTTTCTGGTGAGGCATTTGTGATTAAATGACTTGCCCAGGGTCACACAGCTAGTAAGAAAACCCCATTATTTTATCAGTAAGGAAACAGGTACATGGAGGTAAGTGTACTACGTAATGTGTCAGAGGGGTGATTTGAACCCAGGATTCGACTCTATTTCAATGCTCTTCCCACTAAAACATACTGCTTATTGTTTAATAGTTTGAATAACAATAAAAATTTGACAAAGTAATAGATGTGTATTATAACATATACACTTCAAGGATCTTTTTGTATTAGTGTGACTATTCCTTTCACCACTTCTGACTGAAACTCCTACTCTGAAGCAGGTGATTTATACTAATGTGAAAAAAAATCATCCTCTGATGGACAACCTTTAACCATGACTCTCTCTAGGTAGATTGGTCTTTGGATAATAAGCATCTAGATTATTGGATATTCCCAGGCTAGTACCTAAAGTCTTCTAGCTGGTTAGTACTTTCCAGAACTTATAAACTGCTGGCATAATTTTGGAATCACTGGGTGTCATCCATTTCCCAGTGAGGTATCTAAATGGGGCTTTGGTGAAGAAGGAATAACAGTTCACACTTACATGGAAAACACACCCATATATATGATGTACATATTTCTAAATGTGCACATATGGAGACATATATATCCAATGAATACTTGATCCTTACAATAAATCTGTAGTTATTCTTACCCATATTTTGTAGCTTGAGAAACTGAGGCTTACAGCAGTTTAGTTATTTCCCTATGGTGAGAGAATTTTTATCTGTCAAAGAGAGTATTTGGACATGGTTTCCTCCTAAAGACACATTGGAACATTTAACTCTGTACCATACTTTCATGGATAATGTAGTTGCTTTAAATGAACAATAAGGTACATTAAAAAAAAAAGTAATGCTTGTTGCTGATTCTAGTGAGTAATTCACTATTTCCATTTGTTTCCCATCAAATTTTTGTTTGGTTTGGTTTGTTTAGGAGCTAGTTGTTTCAAAGTATTGAGAGAAGTTCCCCTGATTCCCTGTGTGCACTGGAAAAGAATAGAAGCTGGGTTAAAAAGCAGCACAAAGAATATGCAAAGGACAAAATTGCCTCATGTCCATTGAGCAATGTGAAATAAGCGGAACATGTGTTCTGCATACTAAAAATGTGCAGCATTGAGGAAGTTGTGATCTGGGAGGTGCTGGGAAGCATTAAGGCCAAAAAAAGAAAAAAGTTAGAAGCACCACATGCTTCCTTCAAGGATGTGGGTTCCACGAGGAATCAGGAAAGTGTAAAAGAAAGTCTTTTCTGTCAAGTTATGAAATAAGTCCTTTGGTAAATTCTCAAGTGCATACCAGACCCAAGGAAATGTGTAACATACCAATATTCAGTGTGTACAATTGAGTATTGCCCAAGCAAGGACATAAAATGGCAGTTATGATGTCACAGAAACATTCTGGAACATTCATTGCAAAAAACCAAAAACAAAAACCACAAACCAAAAACTATGCTTTATGGGAAAAGAAAAGCTTAGAATCAACTGATTATATAAATACGATGCTTAAAGTGGAGGAAACAAAAAAAAACTCAAATGATTTCAGCCTTTTCAACCTCAAGCTTGCTACTTCCTTTCTTACCTTTAATATTAAACACAGCACCCTCCTGTCCACTGAGACAGACTTGGGGAAGGTGAGGTAGAGGGAAAGGAGAGAGGTGGGAAGAGAGAAAGACATTCTTCAGTGCTACAAATTGGCTCAACTTTGGCACAGTATTAACAAAGCCACACAAAGAAGAATGGACTAATTCCTTATGGTTTGGCCAGAATGATGAGAACTTTCCCTTTTTCAGGTTTTCTTAACATGGGGTCCTTGAGCTTATTTTTATTTTTAATTTTAATAATTCTATGTCAACATAATCTTTTTTTGTAATTCTCTGTTTTATATATTTGAAAACATCATCAATCTGACAAGAGAGTCCTTGACACACACAAAAAGACTTAAGAACCCCTGGTCTTGATGTTTAACCTTGAGAAAATGAAGATCTAGGACCCAGAGAACCACTGTACAGTGGCTGCCACTCAAAAGAGAATTGAGAATTTTTGAGAGTTTACCCAACAGACACTAGGCAGCTCTTCGTATCCTACCAAAGCTACCTAAAGGCCACCAGCATTAAGCCCAAGTAAAGGCTCTTTGAACTGTTATATTCTAAGTGTTCCCTTTATGCCAGAGTCAATGTAACTCAGGTTGCTATGCTTCTTCAAACGATTCTTCATCTCTTTAATAAAATGGAAAAATGATGTAATACAGTGAGGACATAAAGTGTAACAGCTACAAAGCTGACCTTGGAAGTAGGAGACATGACATTCAATACATTAGACACATTGTATGATCATGGACAACTTCTTACTTAGTTTCTCATCTATAAAATGGGGACAATAATGCTCATATGGTTTGCTACCTGCCTTTCAGAGTTTATGAAGAAGAAAATTTGCAAACCTTCAAATGCTACATAAATACTTGTTATTACTCATTATAATGGCTGTGAACTAATACGAAAGCTTCCAAAGAAGGGTTCTCCTGGTAGCCCACTCCACTTAACCTCAATTTACCTGTTTACATTTTCCATGGTTTCTAGTTTCTGTCTTTTGGGGCCAAACAAAACAAATCTGTTCCTATTTACACATGACAGCCCTTCAAATACTTGAAGATAACTTTTATATCTCCCCTATGTCTCTTCTCTTTTCCAAGTTAAACATCCCCAGTCCCTTCAACTGATGTTCCTGTGAACTGGATTCAAGACCTTTCACTATCCTAAATATATTCCTCCAGACTTTCTAGTTTATTAATTGTCCTCTTAAACCTTTAGTGCCCAAACTAAATACAATACTCCAAATGATATCTGAGAAAAGCAGAATACAACATGACTATGACATCCCTATTCCTGGAAGTTATAAAGGTAATGAGGAAAAGGGCCAGACATTTGTAGGAAGGATGGTTCTTGGTCAGGTCTATCTGATTGGTTTCCCATTTCCTAACTTATAGGCAGGGGTGTGCCAAATGGCTAAGAAGTTAGAATTTCCCTGAAAGAAAATTTCCAGATAGGGAAGATCTAGAATAGAGAGTGGGTAGCATGAGGCAAAATAAAGGGTTGGGAGTTATATCATTACAATAGAAACAGCTCGTGCTAGGATAGGCCCTAAAAATCATGGTATTTTCTGAACTATCCAACCAAGCATGGAACTTCATCTTTATCTTTATGAAATTTTGTTTTATGAGATTCTTCTGGCTACTCTAATCTGTACTGTCCCTTTTTTCCATTCTGATTTAGCCTGATATTAGCTATCTCACATTAAGAGGTGGCTTTATTCCTTACCAAAGTTAACCCTTATACCCATTCAAGTGATCCCATTCCATCCCAATTCCTCCAACAGATTACGCCTCTATCACCCACACTCTATCACTTATTTTTAATCTCTTCTTGTCCGCTGGCTCCTTCTCCACTGCCTACAACATGGCCATGTCTTTTTCTAACTTGAAAAAAAACCCTTCATTTGATCTTCTATCACCCATTAACTATTGCCTTGTATCTCTTCTGCCCCTTGTCGCTAACCTCCTTGAAAAGGCTATCTATAATAGGTGCTTCCACTTTGTCTCTCACTCTCTTCTTAATGTCTTACAATCCAGCTTCTGTCCTATCAGCCCATAGAAACTGCTCTTTCTGAAGTTACCAATGGTCTCTTAGTTGTCAAATCCAGTGACCCTTTCTTAATCCTAATTCTCCTTTATTTTTCTGCAGCATTTGAAATAGTTCATCATCTTCTCCTTGATACTTTCTTCTCGCTAGGTTTTCAGGACACCACTCTCTCCTGGTTCTCTTCCTGACTACCTGACTGCTCCTTCTCTGTCTCTTCAGGATTGCTTTTTTTCTAGATCTCACTCTCTGACCCTAGAGTTCTGCACTGGCCTCTTTCTCTTTTCCCTGTATACTACTTCACTTGGTTATCTCATAATTTCCCATGGATTTAATTATCATCTCTGTGCTGACAGTTCTCAAATCTACCTATCCTGTCCCAGCTTCTCTGCTGATTTCCAATCTCATACCTCCAATGCCTTTCCAATGATCTCAAGCTGTATTTCTAGTAGACATCTTAAAGTCATGTCCAAAATAGAAATCATCATCTTTCCTCCTAAACCTTCTTAGCTCCTCTTTTCCGTTATTGTAGAGGGCAACATTACCCTCCCAGTTCCTCAAGCTTGCAACATTAGTGACATCTTGAACCCTCATTATCTCTCACCCCCTCATCCAATATCTTACCAAGGCCTGCCAATTTTACCTTTGCAACATCTCTCCTGTATGCCACTTAGCTCCTCTGACACTGCTACTAATCTGGTGCAGGACTGCCTCACCTCAAGTATGGATTATCTCAATAGCCTACCAGTGAGTCTGCCCATCTTAAGTCTCTCTCCACTCCAGTCCATCCTCCATTCAGCCACCAAAGTGATTTTCCTAGAGTGCAGATCCAACATGTCACTCCACTTTGCCCTCATTCAAGAAATTGCAATAGTTCTCTAGTGCATCTGGGATCAAATGCAAAATCTTCATCTTGGTTTTCAAAGCCCTTCGTAACCTAGTTCCCTCCTACCTTTCAGTCTTCTTTCACCTTACTCCCCACCACTCTATGACTTCTTTAATTCAGTAACACTGCCCTTATTGCTCTTTGACAAACAAGACATTTCATCTCATGACTCTGGGTATTTCCTTCCCATGGCCAGAATGTTCTACCTCCTTGTTTCCACTTACTAACTTCTCTGGATACCTTTAAGTCCCAACTAAAATCCCATTCTCTACAAGACACTTTTCCCAACCCCTCTTAACTCTAGTGGTTACCCTCTCTTAATTATTTTCTATTTATTTTGTATATAGCTTGTTTGCTTGTTGTCTTTTCCATTAGACTATAAGCTCCTTGAGGGCAGAGGCTATCTTTTGCCTCTTTTTGTATTCTTAGTGCTTAGCATAGTGCCTGGAATGTTTATTAAGTGTTTATCAAGTGTTTATCCTAGAGTACCCTCCCCAATTACTTAAACAACAAGAATTTATTAAATATCTCCTTTGTGCCAGATACTTTGGTAGGGGATACAAAGACAAAATTGATTTGACTATTCATAGAATTTTCACTTTATATGGGAAACAATATGCACCTACACATGAGTATATGTGTGTGTTTGTGTATTGCCATGTGTCCCATAGAGTATTAAATATTAAGATAAGGAAGAGTTATAAAAGGAGATGCTATCCCTGGCTCCCATGGTTTACAGTGTTTTGGGGGAGACAATTATACTTCAGAAAATAATCTATTAAGAACCCAAGATAATATACCATCACAAAAAATCAACAAGCAAATATTTACCAAGTACCAATGGCCTGTGAAACATTGTAAGGTCCTGTAATCAAGTGTTAGATTGTGCGGTGCAAACTGTTCATGTTACAGAATTATATGGATGTGAACAATCATGGGTCTGACAATGGAACTTTGTGCAGCTATTATCATGGCACTAACATTCAGGTGTAGGTTTGTAAGGAAAGAAAAAAAATCACCTGGAGCCCACCCCCTCAAAATTCACTATAATGAGATGTCAGTTGTTTGCTTTGTGTGTAATAGAAATGGCTGTAGACTAATTCCACAATTCTACATTTTTTTCTGTTTGTCTATAATATCTTTTTTCTAAGTTTGAAACGCACTGTTTTCTAATCCATAAAACTAGAGTTTGCTTACTTAACTATGCTTTTGATGTCCCCTTTTAGCTCTATATAATAATGTTAATTTCTAAAGTCCACCCACAAACTCCTTTGTATTACATTTATTTGGAAGGTCTCAGCATTCTTGGGAAATACTTGGAAACTTCAAATAATGAAGAATGCAACTTCTGGTTTCATCTATATCCTTATGAGGAATGTTGTTCAAACAAATTTTGGGATGGGTCCTCTTTCCCTTGTGTTGTCGAATGGTATATGAGAATTTCATTGCATGCCACATACTAAAGTCAGTTCCCCATATGGTGCTTTGAAATGTAGTGGTTAATATTATTGTTAGCAGACTGATGAACTGGAAACTATGAAACTCAGATTAGATCTTGGTTTATTGGCAATGGCATAGGATATTCCTTCAACTTCAAGGCATCTGGGAAAGAGAGAGAGAGAGAGAGAGAGAGAGAAAGAGAGAGAGAGAGAGAGAGAGAGAGAGAGAGAGAGAGAGAGAGAGAGAGAGAGAGAGAGAGAGAATGGATAACTTCAAGGCAAGTAGATAAGAGACAGAGAGAGATGGATGATGGACAAGCTAGTATGAAGAATGCAGGGTGACCACTTGAAAAAAAATCAAAAAGAATCATATTACTTGTGAATAAGAATTTTCTTTAATGTAAAATCACTCATAAAAATAATAAAGAGGAATAAATTATATATGCAAAGGGGCCTTAGAAGTCATTGTGGCCCACAATACTTGTCATACTGTGGTATAGTTTTGCCTTCATTCTGGGATCTTTTCCTTGATTAGAGGGAGTTCCTTGGGAATTTGTCTCCAAGTATAATCAACTTTGCTAGGCAGTGTATGTGAGAATGGCTTTTGAATTCTTCCTTGTTCCTCAGTTAGCCATATTTAGGGGGTATGCATGAAGTAGTTGCCATAGGGTGGGATTGCTAGTTGTCCCACTCTGGCTTTATACCCCAGAAATATGTTTCAATCCGCATTCAGACTCCACTGTTCTTTCTCTGGATGTGGTTAACTTTTCATCATGAGGAATTGCCTTAGATCCTTGTATTGCTGAGAAGAGTTAAGTCTATCAAAGTCTTTCCAGGTTTTTCTGAAGTCTACCTGATCATCATTTCTTATTTAACAATAGTATTCCATTACATTCATACACCACAACTTGTTCAGTCATTCCCCAATTGATGGGAATTCGTTCAATTTCCAATTCTTTGCCACCACAAAAAGAGCTGCTATGTATATTTTTGTACATATAGGTTCTTTTTCCCTTTTTTATGATCTCTTTGGGATAGAGACCTAGTAGTGGTGTTGTTAGATCAAAGGGTATGCACATTTTTATAACCTTTTGGACATAGTTATAAATTGCTCTCCAGAATAGCTGCATCATTTCACAACTCCACCAACAATGCATTAGCATCACAATTTTTCCACATCTTCTTTAACATTTATCATTTTCCCATTTTGTCATGTTAGCCAATCTGTTAGGTGTGATGTGGTACCTCAGAGTGGTTTTAATTTACATTTCTTTAATCAGCATTAGAGCATTTTTTCATATGACTATAGATAGCTTTAATTTCTTCATCTAAAAACTGCTTGTTTTTATCCTTTGACTATTTATCAATTGGGGAATGACTTGTATTCATATAAATTTGACTCAGTTCTCTTTATGATTTAGAAATAAGGCCTTCATCAGAGACATTGGCTGTAATTTTTTCCCATCTTTCTGCTTCTCTTCTAATCTTGGTTGCATTGGTTTTGTTTATGTAAAAACTTTTTAATTTAATGTAATCAAAACTATCCATTTTGCATTTCATAATGTTATCTATCTCTTGTTTGCTCATGTTCTTCCTTTCTCCATAGATCTGACAGGTAAACCATTCCGTGCTCTCCTAATTTGCTTATAGTCTCACCCTTTATGTCTAAATCATGTACCCATTTTGACCTTATCTTGGTATACAATGTAAGATATTGGTCTATGCCTAGTTTCTGCCATATTATTTTCTAGTTTTCCCAATTATTTTTGTTAAAAAATGAGTTCTTATCATAGAAGGTAGAATTTTTATGTTTAACAAACAGTAAATTACTATAGTCATTGGCTATTATGTCTTGTGTACCTAATCTATTAATCATTTCAATTTTTTTTAAAAAGATGCTCCAGAATGTAAAGGGATTTAATCTGAATGTTGATTTTATATGTCTTTGTGTAATGATGTATAAGCATGCACATGGTATCTGTTTTATTTTTTCACAAAACATTTGGTAAGCCTCTTTCCTTGGAAAATTATAAGGAACATTTTGAGGGAGAAATTTAATTTTAGAGTTAGAGTGGTTTAATGGTCAGAGGATAATTCTTAGAGTCAAGAAGACCTGAGTTCTCTGACACATGCCAGTTATGTGACCATCAGTAAATTATTTAACCTCTCATTGCCACAGGCAACTTTTCAAGATTATAAATTACTTATGTGTTCTTGATCTGACATCAAGGAAATCATGACTTGATGAAAAAACAAACAAAACACATCAAACAACTTAAACATCATCTCAGAAGCCAAAATCATGCAATAAACATTACATACCTAATATGTGCAAGGCACAAAGGAAAACAAACAGTCCCTGTCCTCAAGGACCTTGCCTCCTTTAAATATAAGTGTATATATTTTTTTCATTGATATATTTTGTATATACGTGCCTCTTTGACATTCATTATTTAAAAAAGTAATAATAGGGGGAGCTAGGTGGTGTAGTGGATAGAGCACCAGATCTGAAGTCAGAAGGATCTGAGTTCAAATCCAGCCTCAGACCAAACACTTGACACTTACTAGCTATGTGACCCTGAGCAACTCACTTAACCCCAATTGCCTTAAACAAAAAAAACAACAAAAACAAAAAAAGTAATAACTTGAATAAAACCAGCCAACACATCAACCATCTTTTATATTAGGTACAATAATCAATAACCATAGGCTCTTATCAGTTCAATGAAAGGAGGTCTGTATATTGCCTCAATTCTTTTTTTTTTAATTTTCTGGGAATATTTGGTCATTAGAATTACATAACATTCAGTCTGTCTTTGTTGTTGTTGTTGATATGTTTGTTCTTTTTGTTCACATAGTTATAGTTGTTGTGCATATTGTTTTCCTCATTCTGTGCTTTTCAATCTTTATCAGTTCATATAATTCTCTTTGTGTTTCTCTGAATTCTTCGTATGCATAATTTTTGTAGTATAAGATTTCATTTTGTTCTTATACCATGATTCCTTTAGACATTCCTCAATTGTAATTCATCTTAGCCTATTTACTGGATGCGAAGTAAAACAATAAGCATTATTTTAATTTTCAGTTTTCCTATTATTAGTCATTCAGAAAATCTTTCTTATACTTGATAATTTGTAATTCTTCTGATTGGTTTTGTTCCTAAACCTTTGAATACTTATTCATTGGAAAAGTTTACTTAGTGTTGCATATTCAAACCCTTTTTTAATTCAAAGATTTTTCATATATTGATGATTTTCCTTCTTTTACTGATTTTTTTCTGCAAAAGCCTTTAAGTTTCACATAATCAAAATCGTCTAATTTTTCTTTTGTGATGGTATCTATTCCTTCTTTGGTTCAGCATTCTCCTCCTAGAGAATGATTACATTTCTCTCTATCTCTGCCTCTCTCTGTTTCTTTCTCTCTCTACATATGTATATGTATGTATGTGTATGTGTGTGTATATATATATATATATATATACATATATATAATATGTGTATATAATATACACATATATTTATCATTTTTCTATTATGCTTATTATGATATCACAGTATTGTGATCTGTTGTGATGTATTGGTCTAAACTTAATTTCTGCCAATGTCTTTCCACTTTTCCCATCAGTTCTTGTCATATAGAGATTCCTGCCTACCTATGCTCTTGTATAGCAAATAGAATAAAAGATTTTTTTTCTGATTCGTGTTTGTCTAATCTGTTTCAATGTGTTACTTTTGTGTTTTTAACTAATACAAAATAAGTTTATGATTAATGCTTTATAATAAAATTTCATGTCTGAAAGCACAATTCTCCCTTCATTATTATTCTATTTTTTATAATTTTCTTGAAATTCTATGCCTTTAGCTCCTCTAAATTAATTTTATTGTTTTCACAGAATGACAGAATTTGAGAGTTAGAATGATCCTGAAGAGGAATCTAGTTCCACCCGTATATGAGAGATATTCCAAGTATTTTTTAAAATACATCTAGCTGTATTAAAAAAAAAAAAACTCCTTTGGCAGTTTGATTAACGCAACACTAGGTACATAGGCTAACCCAAGTAGTACTGTAGCTACACAAATATTTAGTGTGTCATAGTAGACTGATTTCATTTTTCAAATTTTAAAGTTATTTTAAATACATTTTGGTCTTGCATTATTTCATTTCAGATTTTCCTGCTCATTTAATATCTATCTATGTATCCATCTATCCATCTTTCTATCTATCTATCTATCTATCTATCTATCTATCTATCTATCTATCTGTAGGGCAACTAAGTGGTGTAGTGGATAGAATGCTGGAGTCAAAAAGAATACTCTTCCTAGGTTCAAATTTTGCCTCAGACACTTACTAGTTGTATGACCCCGGGAAAATCACTTAACTTTGCCTCAGTTTCCTCATCTGTAAAATGAGCTGGAGAAGGAAACAGCAAACTAATCCAGTATTTTAGATAAGAAAACTCCAAACAGGGTCAAGAAGAGTCAGACATGACTTAAAATGACTGAACAAGAAATATATCTGTATAGACTCATGGCTTCGTTGAGTAAAGTAACCCCTCTTACCAATGCAAATTGGCAACTTCTGTGCTATGTACAGCTTGGCAAATGTTCTAAGTCACCAAGAAGTTAAAATAAAAATTTGGGTCTCTCAACTAGTTTATTTCAGTGGTGGAATAAAAGCCAGATTTTCTGACTAGGCCAGTTCTATATCCACTATGCTCAATTGGATTTTCTTACTGCTGTCTAGAAATGATGTTTTCCCCCCCATATTTATTTTCTACCCTACTGATTAATTGAAATTAATCATTATTTCTTTCAGTTTCTTTGTTGCTTCTATGGGGTTTTCTAAATAAACAATCATATTTTCTATAAATGGAGGTAATTTTATGTCTTTTTTGTCAAAGACAAAGCAGCTAAAAAAATAGCAACAACAACAACGACGATGACAGTGTGATATAATGAATATAGAACTGACTTAGAAGGACCTAATTCCAAATAGCACTTTTGATACATACTGACACAAGTTTAGTAATGTTTTCGTTTCAGTTTTTGAGAATAACTTGTCTAAGATAAGTACTAATTGATCTCCGTGTGATAGAATTCACTGGTAAATCCATTTTGTCTGAGGCATTTTCTTTGCTAACTTGCTTAAAACAATTTTCAATTTCATTTCCTGTGATTGAGTGGTGAATATCTCTAGATCATGACTGATATTTTTGATTGTTTGTTTGGGAGGGGTGGTGACGGCAATTTTACATTTTTGTGGGGAACCCTCCATTCTCCTTAAATATTCAGTTTTTTAAGGACCTTACATTATATAGTTTGCATGTGTATGATTATAATATACTTACAGATAGGCAAATATTAATTAATTTAAGGAGAAAGAAAGCATTAGCCAGAAGGATCAGAGAAGACTTTATATCTGAGCTCAGCCTTGAAAAAGCTAAGAAGTAAAAGGGAAGAGGATTCTAGGCAAGAGAATTTTGTTGTTGTTGTTGTTGTTATTGTTGTGTTTGGTTGCTTGTTTGTTTTGGCAAAGTCACAGAAATGGAAAGTAGAATATTGAAGTTAGAGAATAATAAGCAGGGAAGTTTGTCTGTAATACTGAGTGCTTGAAGGGGAGTAATAGGAAATAAATCTGGAAAGGTAGGTGGGAGCAAGATTTTTGAGGATTTTGAGATGTTTGCATTTTACCCTAGAGGCAATGAGAAGGAACAGTTCATTTAAATCTTTCCTATGGACAAGACTTGATAGGAGTAGAGGTCTTGAATATTTTTATCTCTGATAATAGTTCTGCAGGGTTGTCAGGAAGGGAAAAATCCTAAATTACTATTTTCAGTTAAACTGATATCTTGAGTCTGAATTTCAAAGCTCCTAATATCTTTTGTATTTTTGTACTTTTTTGTCCAGAAAGCTCCTGTGATTCTACTTAGGAATTTAGATCTACAGCCAGAAGGGACTTCAAAGGCAACCAATTTATCCCTTAGTTTACAAGAGTAGGGAAGGTGAGGCTTAAGTGGTTAAGTGGTTAAGTGACTTGTCCAAGCCTACAGAGCTAGTTAAGAAAAGTTGGTGGAACTTGAATTTAATACCTCTGACTCCAGAGACAGGACTTTTTTTCCCACTGTGCCATGCTACCACTATGTCTAAAACCGATCCATTCTCCAGCCCTAAACAATAATCACTTCTTGACTTCCCCATTTATGCCAATAGTATCTACATCCTTCAAGTCATTCAGACTACAAAACCTTGTAGTTAGCTTTAGTTACTCCATTTCCCATCCCTCATAAGCATATATTGTACCCATATGACATCAGTCACCAAGGAGTATGGATTCTTCCTTTGAAATGCTTCTGTTCCATTTTCCTTCTTTTCTTTCATTGCTATTATCTTGGTTCAAACCTTTGTCACTTTTCCCCTGGATTACTGCAGTTCTTTCCAAACCAATCTCCAGGGGCAGCTAGGTGGCACAGCGGATAGAGCACCGGCCCTGAAGTCAGGAAGACCTGAGTTCAAATCCGGCCTCAGACCAAACACTTGACATTTCCTAGCTGTGTGACCCTGGGCAAGTCACTTAATCCCAATTGCCTAAAAGCAAAAAAACCCAAAACAAACCAATCTCCACACATTCATTCTCTCCTCACATGTTTTACTGTCACATATGGCTCAATGTAAAGAACCCAGAATTTTGAATCATGGGACACACTTTGCCACTTACTACTATTATGACCTTGGACAAATCATCTAACCGTTCTGAGCTTCAGTTTGACAAAAATGAGAGGAGTTGACTGGATAACCTCTAAATTCTCTTTCAGCTCACATTCTGTGATCCTAAGTCATTTCACCTCTCTTAGCTTCTCCAGTGAGTGGAGTATTGGAGGCTGCAAACTATCAGCTGTGCTGTTGGAGCTAAGGCTGGAATCTCAGATGGCAAGCATCCCCACCAATCTTGTGACTTCAAGCCTTAATTGTACTGCTGTCTATGTGTATCCCCTTCTTGACTTAGTTTTTCTCAGACACTAGAATTCTTTTGTATATCTCCAAATATATTTCTCTAAGCTTCATTTTTCTCATCTGTCAAATGGAGATTTTATATATATACACACACACACACACATATATGTACACACATATATGTGTGTGTGTGTGTGTGTGTGTGTGTGTATGTACGTATGTATGTACGTATCTACTGCCTGTGTCCTAGGGTTGCTGTAGTTGATAAAATTTAGAGCATTATGCAATTTTGAGTTGCTGCTTGGCTCATTTGAGTTTTACAACTCTTCTATCATTCTCCATTCTCCTCTATTTCCTTTGCTAAGGAGTGTAGTGCCGCACAGGGTGGAGGGAGAGACAGTCTCTTATTTAAATTTCCTTACTAACTAGGTATTAGACTATCTTGTTCCTGTACTGCTGGAGGAGTTCAAAATGTGGTAGTTTCCTAAATTCATCACCCTGGGGAAAAGTTATGGTCACAATGACGTAGTTACGGTTCTGTTAATATCCGTATTTGCTACCTGCCTCTCCTTTGTACACATTGTTTTCCTTCTATTAATTTCCTGGCCCCCTCTCCTTGAATTCATAATCTAAGGATTAGCTCAAGTACCACATACTCCTTAGCCATCCCATTCCATACAGATCCCTTCATCCTCTAAATTCCTATGCCATTTTGCTATAGATAATATAACTTGCCATGGGTCCAGGCACCCTTTTCTTAGTCCCCACGGTACACATTCAGAATAACTCTATCTCAGGAACCAATTGCTAAGTTAAATTTCATCATTGATTGCCAACATGTTCTAGTTGCCATTGCTAATGATATAACAATAGCAATACTAATAGTTAGCATAGAACTTTACAAATGTTATCTCAATTTATTCTCATGGCAACCCTGAGAGATAGGCACTATTATTAACCCCCACTTTCCAGAAGGAAAAAACTAAGGCAAAGTCTAAGTGACTTATCCAGGGCCACACAGCTAATAAATATCTAAGGCAGGATTTAGACACTTCTTACTGAATCCAGGTCTAGCACTGTGTCTACTATGCTACCTAGCTTCCTGATAACTAACATAATATAAAATACCAACTTCTTGGGGGCAGCTAGGTGGCACAGTGGATACAGCACCGGCCCTGAAGTCAGGAGGACCTGAGTTCAAATCCGGCCTCAGACACATAATATTTCCTAGCTGTGTGACTCTGGGCAAGTCACTTAACCCCATTGCCTCACTAAAAAAAAAATACCAACTTCTCACTCTCTGCAGCACAAACAGAAAGTTAAGCCTTCATCCCAAGATACTGTTTTCCCTGAGACACAGGGAAAAAACAAACAAACAAACAAACGTATTTTGTCCCAGTGATCAAGTCCTCCAGTCCTAGACAAGGTATATAGATACATACCAAACTGGAAAATATAGGCAGAATACCAAGCAGCTATAAGGAGGCAGAAATGCTAGGGCAGTCTTATATTCGGTGTGCTTACCTGGGAGAACATGCTAGTATTCTACTTTGGGGTGATTGTAAAGGATTAGTACGGATACTGCTGAAAGACTACCCGGTATCAAAAAACCCTTCCTGCTATTTGTCTATAGTAAGTCAATAAAATGTAAGCTACTTGAAGGCACGTATGGTTGTGTAGCCTCTTCACCCACCCTGAAGTAGCACAGTATAGTAGTAGGAATTTAGGAAATGTTTGCTGATTAACAGTAAAAATTGGAGTGTTGTGAACTGTTGAGTGGATTAAGAATTAGTTAACCAATTATACCAAGAGTATTAGAGTTGAGTAGGTGGCGCAGTGTATGGAACATTAGGCCTGTAGTCAGGAAGACCTGTGTTCAAATCTGGCCTCAGACACTTAAGAGTTGCGCGACTCTCAGCAATCCATTTAACATCTGTTTGCTTCATTTTCTTTATTTGTAAAATGGGGATAATAATAACATCTACCAGCCAGGGTTTCTTATGAGAATCAAATGAGACAATAATTGTAAAATTCTTGGCAAAATGACTAGTGCATAGTAAGTGCTATATAAATGTTAGCTATTATAATTATTGATTAATTGATTAATGTGAAACTGGAGGAAAGATTCAGTGGGAATGTCATAAGACTTGGCCTTGGGCTAGTTTGCATGTAATGCTTGACTATGATGATGAAATAGATGGCATACTTATCAAATCTGAGGATGACAAAAAACGAGAAGTGAGAAATCTGAGTGAATTATAGAATTGGGATTCAGAAATACCACAAGAAGCTCCAAAAGTGTCTTGAAATTAAAAAAATAAAATTGAATATTATATAAATATATAGTTTCTCTATATATAATACATATGTATGCATGCATGTATTATTTAATTGATTTTTTTAAAAGTTGGCAGCATAAGTACATGATGAGGGAGTTATGGCTAGGAAGCAGCTCATGTAGAACTTAAAAAAAAAAGATATGTCTTAGTGGACTCTAAATGCAATATGAGTTGACAGTATTAAGTATAAGATTAATCAATCATCATTGATTATGTACCTACTATGAACCAGGCACTACTCTAAACACTGGCAATAGCTATCCCACTACGTGCTACCCTTGTCTAGGGACTGAGGATTCTGTGGACTACTTGCCAGGACTGTTATCTGTTGTCATCCGTTCTCCACCTTCCTCATGATCAATAATAAGGTTTTGTTCATTGCTATTCCTGTGTGGCTCTGAGGCTCTTTGTCAAAATTCTCCTGTGCCACATCAACCAAATCAACCTCTTTTCCTATGGCTATGTCTGAGTGAGGAGGACGAAATGATAAAAGCTTCCAGGTTGACAGAGAAGCCTTTAGCCTTCATCTTAGCAGAGCCTGGGAACAACTGACCCTCTTCTTACTTCTGTCTCTGTTGTATCTATTCTTTCTTGCTCTCAAGGAATATCTGAAACAAATATGGTCTTGTAAATTTTGAAGATCTGAAAAATGGAAACCCAAAGTCCTAGAACTGGAGGATCTTTGTGGGAGGAGGCCTTTGCAGTTACCACATTAAGTTTCGGCCAATTCTTCCTGAAGGACAAAGGTGGTATAGGCCAGAGTACTGACCCAGTTTAGGGCATCTGTCTGTACTTGTGTTCTTCACAGTAAATAGTCCTTTGTAAAAGATAAGTGATGACAACTGGTTGAGTTGATAGTGGTGTGGTAATTAATGCTATCAATGAGTTTGAGGGGATAAAAACAGGTGATTGATATTAGGAAAGCATCTTTAATGGATAGCAATCAAGAAAACCCCAGAACTCCTCAGTCACACCTCTAGCAGCCTGAGGAAAAGATATAGCTAGTCATCCCCTTAGGGGCATCAGGGCAGTAAGAGTTGGGATACATTCCCTGCTCCTCCTCCCCCAGCTTATAAAAGCTACACCTGTTTCCTTCAAAACTATTTAAATTCCACTTTCTACATGAAGCCTTGCCTGATCTCTCCAGCTTCTAGTGCCGCCCACTGTCCCTTCTAAAATCTTTTATTTTCTTGTGTATTTTTTCCTTTTTTTTTTTTTTTATGCTGAGGCCCATCTGTATTATCTCCTCCATTTCATGTATGGGGTTATTGTAGATCTAAGTAATTCAGCTCAAACACAGCATCAGACTCAGGATTAGAACTCTAACATTTTTGGATTGTTATTAGATTCTCAGGCCATTGGATGATATACCACAACCTAGTTCCTGAAGGGGTTGTAATGAAATTTAAGTTAAATCATTTTCAGAGCAGCCCAGACACAACTTCAGCTGTCATGAAATACATGTCGGGTATTATACTTTTTTGAATGATGTTCATTCCAGTCTGAGTCCTCTCTCCAAATCAGTAGTAGAATAAACTTAACCCCCAATTTCTATCTCATAATTATTGCCACATGAAAAACAAAAATAGCATAAATATTCAGATGTGAATATATTCTGACTGGTTTTTATTTTATTTGCTTGGCCAGAGTAAGAATGGTTGCTCTTTTGTGAAATAAAAACAGATACTTGCCTTGGGCAAAGCACTGATTGTTTGGTGCCTTTTTTTTTAAGTGGGGGTGGAGGCTAGAGCTTGGGGAGGAGACTGTGGGAGAGGCAATTTGTTTCCCTCCAAATATTTTTTGTATAACTAACATTCATCAATTAAACAATGAATAGGAAATCTGTTGAGTGCTATCAGGTGACTTATATGGATGATTCTTAATTCACAAATGCAGTTTCCATAAACAACAGTTATTAATCTACCCCTCCCATTGCTCCTCCAGCACCACTTTGCTGTTTTTCTCCCTTTCTTGCTCTCAGTATTTAAGGAGAATCTACCCTTTACCCAGTGCTAGTGTCTTTGACTTCTTTAACCTGGGATTTAGGTAGTAGTTCAATAATTGCCTATTGTTTCTCTATCTTCTCCATTTTATTCTTCACTTTTCAAACAGTAAACTGCATGTAAATGGCTGTTTTATTGTTCAGAAAGGACACTGCAAACAAAAATAAATGAATAAAAGAAAATTCCCCTGCAGCAGTCTGTGTTGGGTGTTTACAGTTAGAGGGGAGGCTGCCTTCTCTCACAGCCTGGATTTATAAGCCTAACTTGATGGCCTGAAGAATTTATGAATCATGGTTACTAATCAGCTTTAGGCACTTCTGAGGAAGAATCACATTTTGAAGCTACAAAGGTCCACTAAATAGCCCATGGGAAATGACCCTGCATCCCATTAAATATAGAAACTCACTACTGTAGGACTTTATGTCAGAGGTAAAACATTTCAGTGGCAACTCCCTTCAAGTGGCAGAGAGCTCCTTCTGTCTAAATGCTTTATTAAGCTTGAAGAAACAGATCAGGTACTTGCTTCTCAGGGAAAATGGTTTTCTTCTTGAAAGAAACTTTTTTCTTATGCTTTAAAAAAAGCCTTTCTCTCCTCCCCCATTCACCCTTATATTCATTATTTTCCACCTTAAAAAATACTTTTATCTTTCTGTTATCTATTTCATATGCCTGTGGCAAACACCAGAGTTGTCTACTCTCTATTCTACAAATCTGCTAAGGTGTGTGCTTTATCTTACTTATACCAGCCTACTACTATTTTCTTATTTGAATGGCTGATGTGTATTCAAAGTCAAATATGAAGGTCAGGAGAATGATTTTTAGTTCACTGAGATCTAAAATTCTTAGATACATGGTAAGAAATAAAAGAAAACAAATTAACATGGAACAGGGGGGGAAATTCCATACATACCTCAAAATGCCAACATTAGCTACTTATATATCTATATTAACTACATATACCTCCCTCAGGATTCAGCCTCCCAATTTGTTTAAGATTTTATTTTAATTAGAAATTGTAACAATTTGACACCTGGGTACTTCAGCATTGCCCAAAGATACATTCAGAGTCAGTACTTTAGAGAAGATTTGAATAGCCAAAAGATTATAATCCTCCCTTTGTTTTTTATTGAACTTCCATAAAAATCGTATGGACTCCTGATTATTTTTCAGATTACAGTCATAGTAGATTATTTAAAAAAATTGAGCTAATTATATATCCTGTATTTACTTAATATTGAACATGACATATCTCCCACAGTAGAAAGTAAACTCTTTGAAGGTAAAGACTATTTCAGTTTTGTATTTGTATTCCCAGGCACTAACACAGTGCCTGGGACATAATAAATTATTAAGTATTTGTTGATTGATGGGGTAATTAAGGCTATTCAAAATCATAATGTGGTATCTTCACTCTACCAGTGTGTATGTGTGTGTGTGTGTGTATAGTGTATGTGTATGTATAGTATATGTGTATATGTGTGTGTATGTATAGTGCGTGTGTGTGTGTGTGTAGGAACAATAACAGCATTCAGCATTATAACTGAAACCTTTTTTCTCAGGCATTTGCTAACACTCTAATGTGGTTCAGCAATGGGTACACTGAGTAATAAGGAACTGGACAATATATAGGCCAAGCCATCAGTACAGGTGATTGGGGGTAAGGGGTGGGAATGTCCCAACTCCAATCTCCTGAATGTATATCGACTAAGACCTAGGGAAACAAGCATTTGAGTGTTCTCAAGTCTCCATGAGAGGCTTTCCGCTCTTTGTCTCCCATTTGTACCTGGTATAGTCTGTGTGCTGCTGAGCTTGCTAACAAGTACTTGAGAAACTTTGGATACAGGGCTATAGCCCATTATAAGTGGGAAAGTATGGAATACTGTTGTTGTCATTCCACTCTCAGTACATTCACTTTTATTTTCCTCAGTCTTAACAGAAGTGATACATGCTGACCTTATTCCTAATCAGATCTGACTTCTTCTCAGTTTCTCTCTACAGAATTTATAGGATGGCAGGGTAGCTTTCAAAACAAGAACTACTATTGTCCCCAGCATATTAACTTTTTTGTGGTAAGCTGAGAAGATGTTTTGACAGGAATATCAGGCAGTGTCCTTTCTTCATGCTCACTATTGCCTAAAATAGGGGAATTTGAGAGAGAAGGTGGGGAAAATGCCACATTATTTTAGTTTTAACAAAAACAAGACTTGCTGCCAGTTGTGATTTTTGTCAGGTATTCATTACCCCAAACTGTGTGTAATCATCAGGTGGAAATACCCTCTGGAAATGTGTACATTTTTTGACTTCCCACACACTGTTCTCCTAAGCAGGCACATTTCTAAATGCAGTTCTACCTGCCTGTTTAAAGATCTTGCAACATATTGACAGAAATATAAGAACTATTGTGTCCAATTACAACTCGTTTAAATATATATATTTCATTTATTTTAGCCTACCTGGAATATTTAAGTGTTTTTATACATGTAGTGGTTGAGGAAAGAAACATTACCTATCATTGGAAACACTTGAAGAGCCAATTAAGAAAAAAAAAATCTCTCAACCCCCCCCCAAAACTCCAAAATAAAAACCCTCACTTCTTCGGCTTTAGATTATAAACATTCTGACAGTCAAAACACCCATTAAAATAAATAGGAAGACTTTGATTTTTATCTGACAGAAATGCGGAAACTGGCAATTCAAACTTACACAAAAGTCTTGAATCTCTGAGTTGAACAATGGAAGTTGTAAAGTATTAAATTCCTCATAATATCTTAAGAAGGTATGTACAGCAAAGGTCACCCCATGAGTGACAGAAGATGAATCTGTCAAGAGAGTGAGGAAATACTCTTTTTACCCTTCAGTTGTATTCCTTAAGCTACTTAATCACCTTTCTTATCAGGTCTGTGTCAAATTTGAAATATGAAGATCTGCATGAAAGTACATAATCTTTTTGCCAAAGGTTGGTGTAGTTGCTTTGGCAAATACAAACAAACAAATAAATAAATAAAACAAAGCATACACAAAATATATAAATAAATAAATGAATGAATGCATGAATAAATTAATAAATAAAGCTCTCAGACACACAAAATGAGAGGGGAATAAAGAAAGAGGTTAAAAAAAATTACATCTTACATAGTTCACTATATTCTAAGTGAGGGATGATAGTATGATAAGGCCCCTTAAGCCTTATCAAAAATTTTTAATGATGTCAAATGTTTTTCTGAGCACACCTGGATTTTCATTATAATAAGAGGTTCAAAGTCAACTCTCAAAATGAATGTCACGGATCAGGGTCACTTGATTTGGTCTATTCAGACAGTCCTCTATAAGTACTACCTGTATAGCCCTCTCTCTCTCTTTCCTTTCCTACCCCTAAGCTCCCCCCCCACACCCATTCTATAACTCTATAAGTATTGAAGCCAATCAGGCCTCAATTAAACTTTACAAAGTAAAATAAAGGAAATCAAATGAAAGTCCCTGAGTCAGATGACCTCAACCCTTCCAGAAGGATCAAATGACTTAGAGCTGTATTGCCTACTAGGTAAGCTATAAATATTTGGTTTCCCTCCTCTTTGGTATCTAACCCTTCCTTGGTCAACATGAGAAGTAAACCACAGAATAATTGAAATGTAAGGGGCTGGGACCTACCATGTGCCAGGTAACGGTGCTAAACACTTAACAAATATCCCATTTGTGAATGTGATACGAGCATATAATTTAATTTGAGCACTAATAGAATAACACATATTGGGATACACTTCAATGTCCACAGTCCTAACTAACGCTTGCAGAGACCTGAGAGATAGTCTAGTACCAGGTTATCAAACTGGCCGGCAGCCTGAGGTTAGGATATGTTTTGTTCTTTCCTTTCTCTTTCCCTTTTTTTCCCCTTCCTTCCTTCCTTTCTTTTTTTTTTCTTTTCCACATTTTAACATAAAAGGTTATTGTATTTAAATATGGAGTTTGGTCCAATTCACTCATTTTATAGATCCTAGGATCATGGATTCAGAGCTGGAAGGGCCCTTAGAGTAGATCATGCCCACTGCTCTCATTTTACAGATAAGCTAGCTGAGGGTTCAAAGTAATGAAACTTGCTTACAGTAACATGGATGTTAAATGACAGTCTGGAATTTGAACTCAAGACCCTGGGCTTCAAGTTAAGCATCATGAAGGGACAGTAAATGAAGATCATAGAAGTGAAATGATGTATTCTATGGTTGTGTGCAAGCTACATGGTGCAAATTAAAATAATTACTTATTAACATAATATAGATCTTTCAAATTTTACCCTCTTTGAATAACTTTTAATATGCAATCAACTCATCTTTTTTCTTTAATCACTTGCTTTATATGATTTGAAATTTAATTCACAAATTGTGAAAAATCTAACATTTATCATAAAATGTACTTATATTATTATGTTAAGTATATTTTTGACAAGTAGACCATTTTTCTAGCCTTGATGATAATCTTCAGGTTTTCAGCAAGGTTTAAATGAAGCAAGTTCCCAGGATTTTGAAGAATGTTTATCTATATCCCTTGGATAAATATCTAAAATTTTTGTGCCATTAGATGTGGTGCCAGGTCAGGTTCCGATATTTCAACTCCATTTTTATAACTTCTGTGATTTTGGAATAATTCTTCTTTTAAGTATAACAATATATTTATAAGAGTTAATTCTTGCCTCAGTGGGGGACAAGATTTTTCAAGTTCAAAGTAAGTAAAAGAAATCCCTCCCCCCAAAATTTTTTGGGGGAGATAAAAAGTTTTGTGTCTGATCAAGATGTGTAAGTATTACAGGGCAACTTTTTATAATACTTTTGGTGTAGTCTTGAAGTAAAAAGTAAGTTATATCACTAAAAAATTATCTTTTCCCCAACTTTTGATACTCTAGTTGTTATATTATTATCTAGTTGTTATATATTATATAAAGTGTTTTCTTCTTACAGTTGTTAGCTGTTTTTTAAAAACTGGTCTTCTCACTGTTCTTTCAAATTCAAGAAATATATATTTGCTCTGTGGAGTAATCAATAGCTGGCCTTGTGCTCTGAAAATATTTGCTTTTTTATTTTGACAATTAATTAGGCTACAGCTAGGTTATGATTAGTGAATATAATGAATTACACAAAGTGTACACACATATTTTAATTCATACTATTTAAAGTTATACTTATGTAAAATATTGTAGTTGCTTCTAGACCAATGTATATAAGCAGTGCTAAGCAGTTTTATTATTCACAATAATTAGCAGCTAGGTATAAATTACACAATAGTTTGTCAGTTTGGGCAGCTTTTTAAAGCAATTTATTTATTTATTAGACATACCTCCCTATATGTTTCAGTGTCCCTGATTGTATTTCATTGAGGGCCTTAATAACATATGATGTACTTAACTTCTTCATACCAACAGCAAATATAGTATTTTTTTAACAGACACTGAATAATGCTATTTAAGTATTCTAACCCCCACCCCCATTTCCTTGGAGTAATATCTATTCCTATAAACCACAGAATCAGAATAAAATATACAATGAAAGAAATCAGTGAAACATTTGTTGTGGCCCCAAATCTGGTAATATAATGCCACTGAATCAACCAAAGGTAAGGAACCCAATTTGATCTAGTTTTATCTGGTCAAGGTTAGACTTCCTTAAGTTAGGTTATTTTCAGTGAAAAAAAGTAAACAACCACTGCTGTTACAAAATATAACCATATCAAAATTATTGACTCTCCCAAGTAGTTTACACACCATTACAGATTATGTAGCTATTCTCCATAATATGCCCCAAAATTTTATTTGACCCAATAAAATTTAAGCCAAATTTGGCCAAGTAAATAGTTATATGCAATTTCAGTAAAAGACCCACTGCAATTGCTTGCAAGAAAAAAAAGACTGTTTCTCCTCCCAGTTTGCGCCAAAGTCACTTGATGCCTGAAGAGTCGATGTCTATAAGGGTAACCAGCAATTAATTAAAATGTTTTTCTTCCTTCTAAAAGCTGGTTAGATAACTGATAGTGACAGGGATGCATAAATGCTGGAGGAGGTTAAATATGATTTTTTATTCTCCTTCCCCTTTGTTGGTACTCAATACTCAAGTGACTCAGTGATCTCATCCATTTGGATGTTCCCTCCAATAATGAAGATTGAAAACTCCCCATGTTTTCCTATCATCTGTGACTTGTGTCTATTCCCTCCCACAAGTTTACCCCAATGGCCAACCCAGTGTTGTAGAGACCACTCTCACTTTTCCTTATGTTATAAAGCAACCAGCAAAGCATTTGTGTTTATATGATGAAGCCTACTAACACCTACCATATGCTTTTCTGTTGTCATCTGTGAGACAGTATTTTCTAATTATTTGGAGACTGTTATATTCCATGCCACATAGCCATGAAGTAATAATGGTAGAAGCACTAAAGAGACAGACCTTCATTTCTCTGAGTAATTTGGGGTCTTTTTTTTTTATGTGAGGCAATCAGGGTTAAGTGACTTGCCCAGAGTCACACAGCTAGTGAGTGTTGTGTGTCTGAGGCTGGATTTGAACTCAGGTCCTCCTGACTCCAAGGTCAGTGCTCTATCTACTGTGTCACCTAGCTGCCCCAGAAATTTGGAGTCTTAAAGGTGCTTTGATTAAACATGCTTCAGAAATGCTAGAGCAACAACAGACACCTTCACATGTCCATAGATCTCAGGCTTAGCATCTTATTTGCCAACTTGCAAGGAAATAAGATTCATATATTCACCCATCTACAGGCATCTTAAAATATAGCAATGTCTCCAAATGGCTGTGTTAATAAAGTATTACATTCTATATGTGTCTATCTACTCGACTATATATAGTGATGATTCTCAACATAGCAAATATTCATTGACTTGTAAACATGTGCTAGGTGACATGAGGGGATAAAATATAGAAAACATATCCTAGAGACACTTATAATACTGTTTGGAGAAATAGTCAGTAATAATGTATTAAGCATTTACTGTGTGCCAGATATTGTGCTATGTTTTGGGTATGCAAAGAAAGGCAAAACACAGTCCTTGTCCCCAAAGAGCTCAAAGTTTAATCAGGAAGACTACATGAAAACAACTATGTACAAAAAAAGATACATACCAGATAATGTAGTAATAATCAACAGAGGAAAGATTTTATTATTAATAGGGGTTGCAAAAGGCTTCTTCTTAGAAAGTGGGATTTTAGCTAGGATTTGAAAGAAATTAGAAAATTAGAAGTAAAGAGGTTTTGGGGGTGACATAAAAACTCATAGAAAGCTATTTAAATATGGAATATGTGGGGTGTTGGGATCTATATTTGTTGGGAGATGCCAGGGATAGGTGAAATGATGGACTTTTTGAAGGGAAAAATATTGAAATGTTTATTACTATGAAGTATTCCCATAACCAATGCTTTATTGTAAGTAAGTAAAGGTAAGAAAAAGCATGTAATATATTTTGAATCTTATGGCAGATTGGGAGAAGCGCCATATCTAGATTCTGTTTTTTTATGTACCATCTCTAGCTTACAAACACATATGTCCACTGGGAAGAGCATACTACTGAAATTATTACCTCTGTTACCATGGATAATTTAGCCTCTGTGAAAGGAATTGATTGGACTAGATAACTTCTAAGCTCCCTCCTACCTCTAAATCTATGATCCCATATTTTTTTCCAGAAAGAAAAAGTGAAGTGATTGTGTCATGTCGTAAGAAATGAATGACATCTACCCTTTTTTAAAATTTTTCTAGGGGCAGCTAGGTGGCACAGTGGATAAAGCTCTGGCCTTGAAGTCAGGAGGACCTGAGTTCAAATCCAGTCTGAGACACATGAAACTTACTAGCTGTGCGACCTGGGCAAGTCACTTACCCCCAAATGCCTCATCAAAAAGAAAAACAAAAAGACTTTCTAGGTGAATTGGGAATCATATACTTTTTATGTGGATGAGACTGTAATTGAGAGGAATAGAGAAATCATTTAATACATAGAGTCCCTTGACTTCCCTGTGTCTCATCCCAGAGTTAATAAGCAACATGTCTGGATCAGCCACTATATGTAAGAATACCAATTCACAAAAGGTAAAAGTATTGAGAAAATATTTAAAAACATAAGGAATTGTGTGAATAAAAAATAACATGTTAGGAGAATAAGAGCCTTGTATGGGAGACAAAAATCTCATTTGACTGGAGTGCAGAGAAAGTTGAGAGGAATAGTATGAAATTAAAATGGTAGATATGGTGATGACCACCATAAACTAAAGAGTTTGAATTTATTCAACAATTATAAGAAGAAATCTACATATGAAGGATATTATTGTAGCAGCAATGAGAAACGTGGATTGGAATACACAGAGAATGGAAGTAGGAAGACAAATTAAGTAGTTTTTGTGATAGTCCAGGGACATTACCATACTCCTTCCTTTATGAAAAAGGCTTAAAAAAAAGAAAAAAAATAGTTCAATAAATTCAAGTGATACATTGACTTTACCTGACAGTGTGGACAACGTTCCATTCCTATATTTCTCCAATTCTCCAATCAGCTATTCTCATCAAATTAAGCTTCAAATCCTTTGTTTCATGAATAAAGTAAGCAAGATTCAGAGAAGTGAAGCAACTTACTCAAGGTCATAAAGAACCCTTTTTACTACACTAGGTCATTTACACTAAGCCAAAAGACAGCATGCACATGCACACACACACACACACACACACACACACACACACACACACACACAGAGAATACCTACAGATGTTTCCCTTTCCACTTTGATATATACTGGGATTTTGGCAATGGTGTATGAATACAAGTAATGATGCAAATGGTAGAATCTTTTTCATTATAATATTTTTTCTTAGTTGAAGAAAGCAAAATATAAAGATTAAAATGAACCATTTGCACAAAATTCACCTCTGTTTTGACTTCTTACAAGTTGCTGAGATGTAAAGGAGCTTAGGCCCTTCTACTTAAGAATTTTAGGGCTTTTATTAATATGGAAAAGACTGAAATCATGTTTTAAGTGAGATTTATGTAAAAATTGCTATATGTATTCACTCCTTTAGAGATTAAATAGCTCATAAAAACATTATAGGGGCACTTGGGTTAACAATGTGTAGTTCTCTGGCTTATTAGCAACAGAACAATTAATAGAAGGAAAGAGAACTTTAACTTGACAAAGGGCTTTTCTCCTGCAGTGACTATTTAAAAGGCACAATTATAGCTTTGTAAATTGCAAACTCCAGTGCTGAATAGCTCTGCTTTTCCTTCTATTGAGAATAGTAATGTCACCTTCATTATGAAATAAATAACATATCTATGAAAAATTTGTTCAAGAGCCCAAGCTAAGATTGATTCAAATAAAATGCTGAATGACAGTAACTAGATACTGAAGAAGCTTCTGATTTGTTTGATCTGTTTGAACATCCTGAAGTTCTTGAAATTCAGTCCTTCTTTGACATCCCTCACTCTGAAGAACCTGGATTATCCACCTACCCCTGTAATTACCCTTTTGCCACATTTTCTAGATCCTCTTCTTTCTGTCAATTTCCCATACATTTCTGATAACATTCTTCATATCACTTTATCCCTGTTTGTACTACGTAACATGTACTGCTAGCTCACACTTACATGTGCTTCTCCATTTCCCCTTTGGGAAAATCTCAAACTTGATTCCTTGGAGTTTTGTATGTTCCATGTTATTTCTTATTCACACTATGAAATGTAGCTGGTTTTGAGAAGCTATAGAGCTCATTCATTAGTCCATCTAGTTTTGGATAGATCCTCCAAATGGATGTTTAATTGGGTCCCATAATTGAAAAAGAGGAAGTGAGAAGATTGAAAAGTACTTTGAATGACCTCAAATTTCTTGCAACAAAGACTTATCTTTTTAATATCAATATTCTTTTAGTGTCAACATATGGCTGTCTAATACAATGAAATAAATACTGAAGATGAGAAATATGATTCTTCAGTCTTCACACAATCAATTATTTCACCAATATGAGTATTCCTCTTTCATATGTGAGGGGGAAAATGGGCTATTATGTGATCAGAGCAAAGGATAACCAATAGATGACCTCAGTACTACCTTGATACATCTGAGATATTCATGGGAAACAAAGAAAACTCTCAGAATATTGGGTAGATTCCCTGTGGTGAATTTATGGGAGGATATAGACTAGAATCATGCAGCAGAAACAGTGAGATAGCAAAAGCACACACTGTTCCCTGAAATATTTAAGTAAAGTGTTTAAGTAAAAGTTGACTGCACAGAGACAAACTGGGGCATAATGAGTTCAAGGAAAAGTGAATGATCTAGTTAACCAGAGAAGGGATTTTGGCAAAGAGTATTGAGTACCAACAAAGAAGAAGGAGAAGTGGGCATATTTAACCTCCTCCAGCATTTATGCATCCCTGTCACTGACTATCAATCATCTAACTAGCTTTTAGCAGGAGGAAAAACATTTTAATTAATTGCTGGTTAGCCTTATAGACACTGATACTTCAGTGGGGAGGAAATGGTCTTCTCTTCTTGTAATCAATTGCAATGGGTCTTTTACCGATGTGGCATATAATTGTTTCTTTGGCCCGATTTGGCCCAATTTTTATTGGATATATTTTGGATAATAGCTGCAGAATCTGTAGTAGTGTGTAAACTACTTAAAAGAGTCAATAATTTTGATTTGGTAACATTTTGTAATAGCAGTGGTTGTTTATTCTTTTACTGACAATACCCTGACTTTGAAAGTTTGAAACTAGATCAAACTGGTTTCTCTGCCTTTAGTTGGCTCAGTGTCAATGGGGCCATAGCAAATGTTTCATTGCTTTCTTTCATTGTATTTAATTCTGTGGTTTATAAGAATAGGCACCACTTCAAGGGAATGTGAAAAAGTTGGAATGCTTAACAATGTCTGTTAAAAAATACTATAGTTGCTGCTGATATGAGGAAGTCAAGTACATCATAGATTATTCAAGCCCTCATACATATATATGTATATGCACACTTGTCTTTATATATGTATGCATATATGTGTATATAGATATGTATATTATATATATAAATATGTACAATACATAACTATAGCTGTGATATATATATATATAGCTAGCTGGCTTCTGATTACTATGAATAATAAAACTACCCAATTTCTCCAGAATAATATCAAATCCTAACCAACCAATTTACTCCAATACTAAAAATCTTAACCACAACTGCTGTGTGTAGGCAACAGACCATTTGTCTGCTGTGAGGAGATCAATCTAGCTGATTTCATTGTGATTTATCATCAGAAGTTTGGGTGATGGGCTAATGAAGACCACACAAAAAGCTGGAGAGGGGTTGTAATATACATGGGTGAAGGGAGTGGCCACCCCAATTAATAGGTCCTTGAAGAATTGAAGCTAATAATGTGTTCCTAGTGATTTATGCTTAGTCTAATAAAGTAGGGGAAAAAGTGTTCGAAAGAATAATTTTTTTCCACTCATTCTGTCAAAATTTTCCCCAGATTAACTTCCCTTAACTTCCCTTTGCTTTAGTCATTGTCTTCTAAATATGTAAAGCTCACTCTCAACTTAATCATTTTCTCATTATGTTTCCCTTCCTATTGCTATCCTGACCTTTTTCTTTCACCTATCTAAACCTTTCCTATCTTTTGAGGCAACTTCACACCCTAACTACTCTAGCCTGGAATGTTTTTCCCGATTACCCTAGGCAATAAATATCAGTTCTCTCCCCTTCTTAAATTGTATAATAATTATTGACTCTGCTATTTTCCTCTACAATCGTATACTGCCTTGTAGTGTCACTTCCCTCTCTTGGGGGTATTGTTTTGGTTAAGTAATGCAGTGGATAAAGCACTGGGCCTGGAGTCAGGAAGACCTGAGTTCAAATATGACTTTAGTCATTGCTAGCGATGCTTGACCAAGTGACTTAATCTCTGTTTGCCTCCATTTTCTCAACTGTAAAATGGGAATGATAATAATAGTACCTACCTAGTAAAATTGTGAGGATCAATGAAATATTTTTTATGTGTTTAGCACAATGCTTACCTGACACACAATGGGCACTTAATAAATTCTTATTCTGTTCCTTTTCTTTTCCTTCAGCTCTCTAAGTAGATTGCAAGCTCCCATGAGACAGGAGGCTGGCTACACTTATGATATTTCCCTGCCTCCACAGCATAGCACTCTTTGATTATTGTGTATCTCATCAAATATTTATGAATGAAAGAGTAAATAAATGATTTTTGTGATGAAGATTATTACTGCATTGAATTAAAAGAACTGATTTCAAACCACAAAAACCACAAAAAGCATAGAAACATTTTTGCAGTAATTTGCATAATATGAGGAATGACATGGAGCCAACTGGTCATAGCATATGTATTAGCCAAGATTCCGTGACATCTGAAATAGTCCTTCAATTAGTTTGCTTATCTATTCTGCAGAAGAAGATACATCATTACAAGATAAAAAACTATTATTATTACTTTGGTGATATGAAATGCATTGAAAACTATAGTTGTGACATCAATCAACAACAAAAAAAGAAAATTAAATATTCCTAAATATGGAACTGATAACGCTATTCTCAGAGCTTTGCATTTAATTGACAGTGTATTCTAAAAAGGAATAATTATTTGTGTATTGTCTCTGCAGAATTAAAAATAAAATAAAATGAATCCAACTGGAAGAAGCAGGATGTAGTATATGTAACTTGGGCTGTGCAGGTCTAGACATTTACCAAGATAACCATTGTTGTCTTCTGAGTGATATAGTTAGAAAAAAATTACTTGTAGGGGTACGGATATAAGAAGTTATAAGTAGAATGATTTTGAGATTGTTCTGTAGCTGTGCATATAGATGTAGTCTGAAGATTAGGCAATGACTTAAATAGTGAGGAAAATAGTGCCATTAAACAAAGTATGGCATAAGATTTGATTGTGAAAAATTAATTTCCACATTTTGTTTTCACCATTGTATAATATCCCTTTCTGCAACTCATTCTCAATAAAATCCCTGCTACTATTTTATTATGTTTATAATCTATGTAAATTAAAAAAAATAGTACAGAGCCTGCTATTTTCATTAGCCAAACATAAGTATTGAATAAATTTGTGTTTGCAGGTTGAGCTACTCTTGTGAATTCAGAACAAAATGAATTTCCTTTCTTAAATTATCTGAATAATTGGGAAACTATAGTTTTTTATCCAATGTAGACAAGAAATCCCCAGGAAGTTTCTGGAAATGAAAATCTGTTCCTTATTTTTTCCCCTGAAATCCACATGTTCCGGAGGGAATTGTGAGCTACAATAAATCTTGGAGTGATAGAAGCAATGGTCTGCTTCAGCATGAGCAAGAAGGTAAAGGAGAATGTCACATTCCTAGTTCATATGGCTGGTAGATCATTCCAGAGTGAGGTCCTATAAAAAAGCACATCATCAAATGGCCAGAAGATTCAGGAATGTAAGGGCATCCCCAAAATTATTCTTTAGTACATTCTTTCCAGTTTCATGATTCTCCTCTATTGCAATTTTCTTGAAGCTATTCTCCCATTAATGATGCAACTAAAAGCATCTTAAAGGCAGAAGCCCCATCCATCAACTGGGCACATTCAAAGACCAATCTGCAACCATGTAGGAGGGAGATACCAGGCTAGATCGAGTGTTGTGGATAAAAGGCTGGACTTCAAGAAAAGAGATGTGAATTCAAATCCCATTCTGAAACTATGAATATTGTCTTTTGCCTTAGAATAAGGTTGATACAAGATTGTAGCACTTCTGGAAATAGGGTTTATATATGTTTTAGAGTGCGAAGATTACAGTACAGTCTACAGTGACCATTCAAAGTTATTCTTCCAATCCCCAGAAGGTTATTGAGGCTAACTGGTCATCTTAAAGTATCTCTTCTCATCGGTGGCCATGTCACTCAGTAACTGTGTAATTATGTGCAAGTCACTTGATCTCAGAGCTGGTTTGCTCATCTGTAAAGTGGGAATAAAATATCTCTATCACCTTCTTCACAATACTGCTTGTGAGGCTCAAATGCAATGAAGTGTAATATAATAACATAATAATCCACAATATAAACATTAGTTACTAGTATCACCATTGCCATTGGCAACATGTGTACATCATCCTATGTTTTAGAAAGACGTACTGTAATAAACTTATGTAAGATGACAATATTCCAACTGTGGGAAAAATCATTGATTCAATCAGTGAAAAACTACATTTTACTCAAAACAAGATAAAGACCAAGGAGCCCTGGATATGAGTATTTCTTTTTTTCTGTCACCAATATGTTGGCTATCATTTTCAACTAGATGGTACAATGTGCAGTCTGTTTGCACTCTACTTGGACTATCCCATTTCAGAACCCAATTAAATCCCTTTGGATAAGTGTCATTTTCTCATGAATTTTTTTGAATCTGCCAGCAACAGAATAAGGACAATATGAGAATGAAAGTAAATGAGCATTTGCAGCCAGTGGAAAGCATATTATTTATTGGTGACTCCTGTATCTTTTCATTTGCAAGGACTTGTGTCCTAAAAGACATGGTGGGATTTTTTTTCCCTCTTCCAATTTTTTTCTTTTTTTTTTTTCCTAATATTCATTGAGCTGTCCAATAGGTCACCAGAGGAAATGAATGGTACACAGACAACTTGTTTCCATGCTTTGAAGAAACCTTAAAGTTATTTAAACAATTGGAAAGTCAATCATTTTCCTAACTTTTTGTTAAAAGTGTGGTGTTAATACCTAGAATATTGTCTTGCACTTAATCAGGGACCCAAAAATATGTATTGAATAAATGAACCAATGAATGAACAACAGCACCTCGGTTAGAAGAGGTCAAACAATTAACAACCTCAGTACTATGGAATATAGCCCCAATTGTAAAGGCAATTGAAAAAAAGCATCTGAGTACCTAAAATTATTTTTTATAAGCATCAGTACTGGAATAGAATTCTCAGGTCCTCACTCAGAATGCCATTAAGTGTCAATTAACACACATGCCTTATGAAGCTTCATCTTTTGCTTTCCTAGCTCACAGGATATTTGACGAGACAAAAGGTCAGGAGTGGGAAGGAAGAGGTGAAGAAATCAGAAACAACAGAAAATAGAAAAGGAACTGTAATGTACATCATACTGAAGTACCAAGGCTGGGGGTTTTTTGTAATTATTATGAGTTCTTCAAAAAGTTAAAATTGTGTTTAGTAGTCTCTGTTAAAGAAGGCAGTGTATAATCCAATTTAAAAACATTTATACCATAAGTTGTTTAAATAATCCAAGTTCTGGCACTGAGGAGGTAAACTTTAGTTATCAGGAAAATCTATTTATAGGAATGAAATTTCTCATTTCCCAATGAGGGCAGATAAATTAGATGTTACTGTATGTATGGATAAAAAAAATCACTTTTCTCTTAGTTGTTTTTGCCATGGAGATTTACAAAAAAGGAGATGGAGAAAAATGGTGAAGAACCATCAGCCCCACCTAACTCATGCAAAATGCTTCAGACATAAGCTGCAGTGAAGTGTGTTTAAGTCATTAAAGGACATGCTACCAACATATTAACTTGGAATAATAATTGTAATAAACTGTTAATAAGAATTAAAATGAAAAATTTCATAATAAAATATTTAATCAATGAAGATGGGAAGAACGAAAATAGTCTGTTCAAAATGAAGACCTGAGTTATAATCATTTTATATGCTAGAATTTCAATTGTGAATCTAGGGCTTATTTTTTTAATGTCCAAAGAACTGCCGCTTTCTTCCCTCCACCTATTCCCTCCCACACCAGCATGCCAAGAAATGATGGCAGTAGTGGGGATGAAATTGAGCATAGAATGGAGACTGTTAGAAATATTTTGGCTGACACAG
Source organism: Phascolarctos cinereus (assembly GCF_003287225.1). Classification (NCBI taxonomy): domain Eukaryota; kingdom Metazoa; phylum Chordata; class Mammalia; order Diprotodontia; family Phascolarctidae; genus Phascolarctos; species Phascolarctos cinereus. The sequence continues at coordinate 400,426,044 of NW_027555847.1, forward strand.
CAAACTGTTTGAATAGAAAGTAAGGTTAGTCAGACGATACTTAGACTGTGCTAGGAACCTCCAGGGCACTTTGAAGAAACATTCAAAAACTGGGCATAGAGCAGTTTTAAGGAAGTTGAGAGTTTGATTGTGGGTTTTTAATTACACATTTATTGATTAGGTTAAAAACAAAGCAAATTTAAGAAGGACAACCTTTTCTGGTGGTAGTTTAAGAGCAGAATCTGAAGTCATTCTTGATGTAAGATGAGAAAATCACCAAAGGGCAATATGAAAAATACAGCTGTTGTTCTGTCCTTGGACTAATGGCCTCGATGTCATGATTGATTTAGAATTCTCATCAGGCATTTCATATGACATTTAATAATGCACTAGAAAAAAAAAAAGCACTGAACGACAGTGGGAAATGAAGGATCAACCAATAGTTGGTCACCCTGTAACTGAAATTCATCTCAGTTATTCTAAACAGGAGCAGGGGTAACAGAGGTCAATGCAGTTAAATAGAGATGTAAAGAACAGAATGAGCAAATAAGTGGAATGCTTTTCAAAACTGTATATAAACAGTCTGGTAAAGAGACAGATTGAAATGGGTCTATACAAATAAGCAAAGGAAAGTCAAAAGGATAATTAGAAGAACACAGGAGAAATGTTGATTGTCAAGTCCCAGAAAGTATTTCAAATTAAGACTCTACCAATCTGAATTGAAGTAGAAGCAAACAGGACCTCTGGAAACTGGAACGGGGCAGAGAGAATGGCTAAATGTTTGCCAACAGTTTTTCACAATAGGTAGCAGACACACTTTTGAAAATGGATTATCTTTCTGATTATCAAAAGAAACAAACAATAAAAATGCTCTAAGTGATTTTAAAGTGGATTTTTTTTCAATATTTCAAAAGATCCACAATTTCAAATAGCCTATGCCTTCCTTAGGAGAAGGCCTAGGTGGATTGGTCTGGCCAAAAATGATGATAATATGATAGTGATGATGATAATCCTTACTTTGTGAGACAGCCTCCTAGCCACTGGCTTCTCCATGCTTAGATATGATGTTTCTTGGAAAACAGTAGCAGCTGATTATGCTTCAGGGACTACATTCAGTTTTTCAACTTGGTAGGAGAGACTGGAACATAGGTGCTTGTGGTCTGTCCTTTGAGAGTCCAGGACCACTTCCATGTCAGGATGAAACCCTAAAGCAGACATTTGAAGAAGCTGAGAACTAGATTTTGTAAACATCCAAATGATTGTTAGCATAGATCCATGTAGAAATATAATAAGGGAGATATACTTGAGTACTTTAATGGTTCTATTATCACATCAAGTGTGCAGATTTCAGCTGGAGGCTGTAAGTGATTAATCTCTACAACTTGTGTTAACAAAACTTCAGAGTCTGCCATCATTCTTGATGTAATCTATGGAATAAGTAAAGGGAAATATGAAAAAAAAATCTTCTCACCCTGTGAGTTATACCTATCTTCTCATAAATCCTCCCTAAGTGTCCAGCCAATACTTTGGAGACTTTTCTCTAGATCTCAGCATTATTGTGTCATGAGGCAGCAAGATAGCATTATAGAGAGTTAGAAATATCTGAGTTTGAATCTCCCCTCAGACACCTACTTACTAGCTGTGGGACACTGGGCAAGTCACTCAACCTCTTTCATTTTCTCATTTGTAAAATGAGGATAATGATAGTAGCTACCAGTTATTGGGAGAATCAAATCAAATGAGACAACAAATATAAAGTGCTTTGCATAATTTAAAAATAAATTATTTGTATAACTGGGACATTTGGATTGTCCATGCACTATCTCAGGTGGCTAAGTGGCACAGTAAATAGAGTGCTACACCTGGAGTCAGGAAGACTCTATCTTCCCGAGTTCGAATCTGACCTCAGACACCTATTAGCTCTATGATCCAAGGCAAATCACTTAACCCTGTTTGCCTCAATTTCCTCATCTGTAAAATAAGGAAGTGGAAATAGATGATATCTAATGTATCCTGAGTCTTGCCATTAGGCCTGCTGTAATCCCCTTAAGACTTCTGGAGTTTTTCCACACACCTTGCAACTGAACTCTTTTATATGCGGTCTCTGCTAATTTAAGTGTGATCTCTCCTTAAAAGCAGGGATAGTGTCACTTTTTGTATTTGTATTCCTGTACTTGATGCAAAATAACTTAATGATCCTTCCTTCCCTCCTCCCTTGCTTCCTTCCTGTCTTCCAAATATATTCCATCTCTATATACTATGATCTTATATTCAGAGAAACCTATGTGAACCTTTCCTGATTTTCTGTTCTAATCAGCTTTACATGACTGATGCTGAAATATTCTTAAAATGCATATGTTAAAGTCATATGCACATGAAAACACCAAGAAACGTGATACACATATATCTAAATTTGTAAAAAAAAAAAAAGAAAAGATGTTAAAAGGTCAGTGTTCTTTGAATTTTAATAAATCAAATAATAATTTACATTGATATATTGTACTTTCAGAGAGGTTATGTTATAATTTCTAATGGGTTTTCAACAGAGAATATCTTCTAAAATTTCAGTTTGTTTCCCCTTAGTATCCTCAAGTAGTTAGGGACAGGAGTTGGAAATCAATTTCATTGTAACTTCTCTGCAAATTACCGTACTTGAGAATTGTCTAGAGCAATAGGGTTAAGAGACTTTCTCTGTCACAAAGCCAGTATGTGTCATGGGTGAGACTTGAATCCATATTTTCTTGGCTCTGGGGCTGGCTCTCTAGTTACTATGCCAGGGTTAGTTCTCTGTCAGGTAGGTAACAATGAATTAATGAGAAAGGTGTTTTTTTTGTAAATATTTTGTAAAGTGAAGCATTTTCTTTTATTGAAAGGAATTCCCACCACATTTATCTGTTTGGCAATTTGGGTGTGTGTTTTGGGGGGGGCTCATTTATAAAATATATAGAACATGATTCAGGTGATCACTTTATAAATATTATCTCATTTTATCCTCATAGCAATCAACCCTGTGAGCTAGAAGCTATTGCCATCCCCATTTTACAGTTGAGGAAATAGAGTTATAAGGAGACTAAGTGACTTGCCAAGGGCCACTGGCTTATAAATGTCTGAGGCAGGATTTGAAGTCAGGTTGTTCTGCCTCCAAAACCAGAACTCTAGCCCACTACCTAGCTTGCTAAGTTATTAACAATCAAGTACCTGTCACAAAAGAGGGTTGCAGTATAGGACCAGGCAAGATCCAGGTGCAAACAGGAAATCTGAGGAAGCTGGATCTTAAACTGTCCTAAAACAAAAGCAGGAAGTTAATCTGGGCTGTTTAACTAACTCCTCAGAAATGCTATAGTCCGCCCTTCAGTTTTAGATTTAAACACCTTCATGGTAGATTTGCAAAATCATATTCTTACTCTGCTCTTTTGCAAATGTAGACTTTGTATTACCTCTCATCTTTTTTTTTTCTTTCATTTTGTTAGATGTTTCCTTTTTATTGAGTCTTGGAGATGATACCCAAATCTCAGAGCACCAGTCTTTAATCTTCACCAAAATCATATGAAAAGGAAGTGTTCTTTTTGTTTTGTTTTGAAAACCTGTTAGTGCTAACATTTGAAGGCAGCAAGTCTGCAGGTTTACATCAAATGAAAAAAAAAACTCAGATGCTTTTTATCGTAAAAGAGGGAGAAAAAAAAAAAACCTCCCCAACTCTATTTCCTTTCCCATCTCCTTTCCTATCCCAGACCACTCCTGCCAAAAGATCAAGTGAAAATGGCATGTTCTGGAAGCGAGACTTGTGAATGCTCCAAGTCATGTTGAAGTTGACATGAAAACAACCAGTGCTGGCATATCTCCTATTTTTATAGCTGCCTATTCTTTCCCTGACGTTTTTAGTAAAGTTGAGCAATATCCAGATTCCAGCCTTGATACCAATCGGCACAGCAACATTCATCTTAAGATGACATCTGTTGAGAATTTTTCAATAACTTAATGGTTATAAAGCATGTGAGGAGGGGGATAATAGAGGGATTATGACATAAAAATGCTAAAGCCCTTGTGGGGGAACTGCTGCACATAAAGTTTTGATTTGGTAATTCAAACTAATGCAGTTTGTAGTCCTCTAGAGAGAGGGCAATAATAGTGCACAATATGCTCTTAAACACTGATGCATAACACATTGTGCTGGCGCCAAAAGGCACTGTAAAATCGCGTTAGCTAGCGGGGAGTAAGAGCAACTTGGGGAGAAGCGCTGCTCCAAGATCAGAACGCAGGCACAGGTGACAACCAATTGTTTTCCTTTGTTCCTTAGGCTTTGGAACCCAGGCAGAGAATGTCTCCATGCACCCTGGACGATTGGATTGAGGGCAGCCACAGAGGAGTTAAGAGGATGCTTGTTTTTACTTAGAGATCGCTGTCCTGCGATTAAGTTCCCTTTTCTTTCAGACTCAAGCCATTTTGTGATACTTATAAGCCACACACAGACTCACTCACTTTTCTTGGAAATATTACCGAGTCTCCCAACATTGATACCTAAATTATCAAACATTTTGAACGGAAATGGAAGGCTTTAGAAAACAGTATTCCCTACCTTCTCCATGGACTATTTTCCCTTTGCAAGTGAAGATTGAAAAAAAAAATGCACCAGATTCACTTGACCACAAACATCCAACTTCAAGAATGTAGACTGCTGATAGTGCTTCTTTCTTTCCTAATCTTACATATCTATTGTATTGTGGAGTCTCCTGGATGCAATCTACAGCATAACATTTAAGGAGGAATACAATCTTGATGTTAGGTACCTAGTAGCCCTTTTCCTGTCTCAACAGTTAGTGACAAATAGTATGACAAATTGTCTGCCTTCCCACAAGGGAAAAATAAGTGTCCCCACTGAATAGTGTAGTGAATTATTAACACTATTCCAGGAGAGTTAAATGTAGACATCTTTTTTTCCCCTTTTCCATTTAGAGTTTGCTTCTTGTAAGAGCATAAACTATCTTAGAAAGACAAAAACAAAAATAATACCTTCCTTTTTTTTTCCTTTTCATCTCCCCATGGAAAATTATTTTGCTTAAAGAATATGTTAAAACAATTAACAACATTTCTCAAGCCCTAGACATAGTAAATGCAGACAAAAAAAGGAATTTCTTGACCTAAATTTATAAAATAGAGTACTCCACAATAAACAGGAAAGCTTTTTGGCTTCTGCTAGGACATTCTTAGATTAATCTCCAGAATTAGGAAGAACTGGTTAGAGTCCTGAAGTTTGTAAGGGATTAAGGGGTAAGGAAAGAAAAAAAAAAACTTTAGTTTATATTTGGGATGTTTGGTGTGAGCCCAAGGGCCTTTAATCAACTTATTTTTTCAAAGTTCCCTGGCAAAAATTGATACTAGAAAAGATTAAGGAGGGTTGACACAATAATTATTAAGATTAGTTGAAGCAATAGTGGGATAACTTAGGCCAAAATAGATATTGAGTGAAAAATGTGTATTGGAAAAATGTGTATGTGTTGGTTTTCCTCTCTCAAATTGTCCCAGGTTCTTTTTTTTTAAACAATAATTAAAAATAATCCTTCCTCTCTTCTAATCCTCCAACCCCTGCCCATGTATTCATGTTGAAATCCCACCTATGATTCAAGGTTCAGTTTAAATGCCACCTCATGGTGAATATTTCTGTGATTCCCAGTAGGAAATGTTTCCCTAAATTACTCGTCTCAGTTCTGATAACTTTTGTACTTTTATTATGCATTTAGAATGAAAGAGCTGAGGTGAACACAGAGCTTAAAATGAAGCCTAAAGTGGTGAATCGGTTTGACCAAGGTCACACAGCTAGTGACAGATAGGGCAAAGAGTTGAACTAAAGTCTTCAGGTTCAGTCTAGTGTTCTTAGTTATGCCACAGTCACAGTTTACCTTTTATTATAGTACTGTACATGTGTCCTATTTTTTAAAACACTTTGCAGTCATAAATTATATCTTATTTGTCCTTCTGTCGTCATCACCCACCACATAGTAGGCACTCATTAAATATTTTTCAGTGAATACTTTCCTCATTTATATTGTATGTATGCAGATATAGCCAAAGACAGATATGATTTTAAACTTTTAATTTTTATAAATGTAAAATCCAACCAGAGATATGAGATGTTTCAAAGCTATGAGCATTCCATCCATGACATGGAATTTGATTTAATTGCTTTCTGTTCTGGTCTGATGATTTGGGAATGACTAGATAGATAGTTGCTCAAGGATTATATTTATCATTGAATAAGAATAGGATGAATACTAAAATCAAAGCAATGTTAACTATACTTGCTTATTTGTATTTGCTTTTTTTCTGGGGAGGTAATTAAAATTAAAAGTAATAAAATTTCAAAGTCCCATTATTTTCCATACGTAACCTAAAATATAGATGGTAGAAGTAACATTTTTATCAGCTTCTTTTTATCTCCTAACCATTAACTAAGGTGGCACCAATGATGCTAAGTTTTCAGATCTTTGTGTTTTCACTGTGCCTTTATTTTACTGAAACATTCTTAGTGTTACAAATCTAAGGTTTAAATATTCCTTAAATATGAAATGTTAAGTGGTTAGATGATAAAGAGCTAATCAGAGGTGAGGAACCTGTGGCCTCTAGGCCACAAGTGGCCTTCTAGGTCCTTGGGTGTGGCCTTTTCACTGAGTTTTACAGAAAAAATCCTTTTATTGAGGGGATTTGTTCTGTGAAGTTTGTATTCAAACTTGAGGACCTAGAGAGGCACATATGGACTTGAGGCCACACATTCCCCAACCCTGAGCAAATGATCTAATGATTTTTGTCAAAAATCACTTGTTAGGAGAGATTTAACTACTTTATTTTTCTTCAGTCATCTCCAACTACTCACGACCCCATTTGAGGTTTTCTTGGCAAAGATACTGGAGTGTTTTTCCATTCCCTTCTCAAGCTCATTTAAGATAAGGAAACTGAGGCAAATAGGGTTAAGTGACTTGCTCAGGGTCATGGAGCTAGTAAGTGTCTGAAGCCAGATTTGAACTAAGGAAAATGAATCTTCCTGACTCCAGGCCTGGCACTCTATCCACTGTGTCACCTAGCTGCCTAATCATGTGTAGAGATGATTTTCCTTATTTTGTTGTTGCTTCTGAAGAGCATGCTGACATTTCTTAGACCCAATAAATTTATCAACCAGTTAGAATATATCCAATGCCTACTATGTGTCATGAAGTGTGTGCTAATGCCTGCAGGTGCAAAAACAAAAACAAAATGGGTCCTGCCCACAGTGAGCTTGCATTCTATCCAATGGGGCTTTCATTTTACTTAGTGTTCAGAAGACAGGGAGGTAAAATTCTTGATTACCTAATGAGCTCTGCTTGCATTGAATTATAATTTAATAATATATGGACAATTTATGAATAAAGTCACTTTAATTTAGAATATAACTATGATTATTCTAATAGTTAAGCAGCAAATAATCCAAATTCCATTTGGATACATCTTTCAAAAGTAATTATCAAATTGAGCTCAAGTAGTAACACTTGATTTTATTTTGTACCACAGAAAATAAAATACAAAGAAAAAGGAATATGAAGAATGGCTAGGTTGCACAGTGGAAAGAACACCAGCCCTGGAGTGAGGAGGACATGAGTTCAAATCCAGCCTCAGACACTTGACACTTACTAGCTGTGTGACCCTAGGCAAGTCACTTAACATTGATTGCCTCACAGCACCACCCCCCAAAAAAAAAAGAAAAAGAAAAAAGTTTAAAAAAAGAAAAGAAAAAGGGAGACGAGAATAGAATCTTCATCGCCCTTTCTAAAGTAGCTGAATGTTTGCTTATGGAAATATATATATATATACAAATCCTAAATATATATATCATCACAAAAGTGTAGAAATAGCCTGCTCCATGCTTACACTATAATGGGAATCTGCATGGAAAATAAGTATCTGAAAAAAAACACTATTGTCTTTATATGAGACTCATTTGTATAGTTATGTTGACAGAGGGGGATCTCCAAATAAGGATTTAGGGAATATGTGCAAGCATGAAGCTGAACTCAGAGAAAAAGCCACTAGGGTTATTTATAGTCCAAGATTAAAATGGCAGTACCAATCACTGGTACCTCCTTATGTCTCTAGAAGCATAAATAGCAAGGAAGTCAAATGGAAAAAGTAATGTAAAAAACAAACGTAACATGTCTCAATTTAGAAATTAGAATGTTTCCACACCAGATAAACATATACATGTATGCATATGTGCATATCTTAGAATCACAGAATTTTAGTTGCCACCTTGTCCAGCTCATGAATGAAGAATAATCTACAACATACTGCATATCTATAAATCTAGAAACATGAATTGATATGATGCATCTGAAAAACAGAGAAAGAAGAGAGACAGATACAGAGACACACAGAGAGAGACAGAGAGAGACAGAGAATGTTCTTTAAGGAAAACTCTTGGTAGTGTTTTTGTTGATTCTTTTATAATGATAGTACATTGGAATCTGCCCATCACCATCTCCAGCATGCAACCATTACAGATAATTGAGTGTTTGAAATGTTGTTGTTTATTTGTCCTTCATTTTTGTTTTCAAAGAGGACCAATGACATCATGGGGTGATGCCTTGACTTGTGTGTGAATTGGATTTAGGTGAGGCAGAGTTGCATAAAGTCATAAGTCTCACTCTCTATTCCAGAGTTATCAAAGTCCAGTAGCAAGATAAAAGTCAGGACAACAGGCCATTGCCTGGAATGCAGTGGCTGACTTTGGAGTCTTTGATGTCTAACCAAGCTCTAAGGTCTCCATAGTGCATTCTTCAGCTGTTTTCCTTGGCTGTTGGAACAAATTTTTCTCATCCACCCATTCTGCTAAGGGGAGGGAGGGAAGTCTTCATATGCTTGGGGTAAACATTCCCCTAAGTCACAAATGGATTTGAGGCCTGTCAGTTACCCTCAACCTGGTTTAGCCTATTTCAGAAATGGTTTTACTAGGATGTGTCACTCTGTATTCTACAGCTTCTTGGAGTCGCAGGTGAGAGTTGGATGATCATTTGGACATCAAAGATAGATGAGCATCCCTGAAAATGGTTTGGGAAATCCTCCCACTAGAGATGCTAATCCTCCCTTAACAACCCATTTGTCTCTTGGAAATAAAATGACTTTAAGTTACAAGATGGTTTCACTTTGCAACAAAAAAAAAATCATCATGCTACTATGGCTTGAAATAATTGAGGCAACTTCCAAAGGTCATATTTTAGGTAGTATTTCAAGAGCTTAAACTTTGTTCAGGGACTATCTATTTCAAATTCTTCATTTAACTGAGGCTCATAGAAGTTTAGTGGATTGCCAGGCTCTTCCTCATCAGAGGAGGAATTTGAGCCCAGGTCCCCTGACAACAGAGTCCCTGTTTTTTGTTTGTTTGTTTTTGTTTTTCTCTAATGCTACTTCTATAGTATTCTACTTTTCAATGCAATTCAACCCACTAAAATTGAGAGGGGCATTGCTGTTATTCTCCATGAAGCTCTTACAGATTCTGTAATCTTACTAATAGTGAGTATAAAGTGACTAGGGGGAAGAAGGTTTTTATTGGTGTCATTATAAATATTAAAATATGTTTATGGAGTTTGATTCAGCCAATAAAATGACTAGATCAAATTATCTTCATAATCCAATCTACTCCTCAGGAATCCATCTGCAAAGAGCAAATTCAGAGACCTTTTAGTTATTGTTAGACAGTCATTTATTATTTGGCGAGAGTGGCTGTATATTTATAGAATTTTTATGATCTTGTATAGGAGCAAAGCCTATTTCCAAGTTGATTTTGTAAATATTCTTTCAGAAGTGAGGCAACATACTCTAAATACATTTTAACATTTCTATTCTGAATTATGTTAGCTTGATAATCCTCTTAAAAGTCCATTTTAGTAAATTCTTTTTATGAATTCTCCACAAAAATCAGTTATGTCTTTCATCTTCCCTGAAATGATGAAATATAGTTTCAGAAAAATAAAACTTTTTGACTTTGAAATGCATAAAAACACATGTGCACACATTAGCAAGAAACTACATCACATAATCTACCTTCAATTATTTATGGAGTCCCTATTATGTGCCTCACACTGCTAACAGTGCTGTGCATACCTGAATACTAGACTGCTCATAAGACTCAATTTGGAAATATCTCCACCCCGTTCTTGGATTCGCTAAGTTCTTCTCTGCTCCTTAATTAGTGAGTGAATGCTCAGTTGAAGCAATATTTCCTCCATATTAAGCTTTGGTTGTTCCATATGTTAAATGGGTGCAATTTTCTACTTCAAAGACATAGGGAATCAAAAAGTAAAAATAAATTGTGAATCATGTTTCCTTGGAATTAAGTTGCAATAAATGGAGTAATTAAAATAAAACAAAAATGCCAACAAAATAATTGAATTTCTGGTTTTGTTCTTAAATTAGATAATGCATTTGTTTTTCAGTTGACTAAGTGATACTTAATATAGTCACAGGAAAAAAAAAACCTATTGCCCTTACTTTTTTAAAGGGAGTAAAGATTGGGGCTGACAATGGAAAGTCTTTTTTTTTTTTTGCAAAGCTTCTGAATGCTAAAACCAATCACTTCTTTCCATGTTATGTGCATATGCAGTCCTGGGCTAAGTTTAACTTCATCTACTGCTTCATGCTTCTATCCCACTCTTCACTGCTACAGGGAAATGGAGGAAAAGATGCTAACCCCTGGATAACTGCATCCCCTTCAATCATGGAAACATAAAGAAAAGGAGCATGCAAGGAAATGCAACTTTGCTATTGCATGCCATGTAGCCCTCTACAGACGTGACCCTAGGCATCTCTGATGTGTCCTTTAATGGAACAGTGCCATTGCCTTTGCAAAAGGAACTCAGCAGCATCTGGACTTATCTTTGGTCTTTGATTTAGATCTTTTGAAGATTTCTAGTTCAGAATTCTTTTTCTGTCACTGGGGGTTTGTGAAGAAATAATTTCCTATATTTGAAGCCACTTTCACTCAATCAGGATGGAAAATTATGCATCATGTCTCTCCACCCCAGACTGCCTCTCTCTCTCTCTCCTCTCTCTCTCTCTCTCTCTCTCTCTCTCTCTCCCTCTCTCCATATATATATATATATATATATATATATATATATATATATATATATATGGATATATATACGTGTATATATATCCATATATATGTGTGTGTATATATATGTATCTATATATATATATATATATATATATATATATATATATATAGATAATAATAAATCAATAGTCCCTGAGAAATCATTTGTCAGCAGCAGTCTTGCTTTGTTTCTTAACTGAGTTGAATCTAGGACCAATTATGGATTGAAAACTATCATAAACTATATAAGCAATGATTCTAAAGGTAATTTTTTACTTTGCAAATCATATTCGGTAGTTATAAATGCAGTAACATGCTTTAAAGAGAAAAGAAGATTGTAATTGAACAATTGTAATGAGAAAAAAAAGAAAACAAAAACTTGTTTCCCTCTCCTCAGAGGCAGGACCCTCTCTATCAAGTTTATAATTAAGCAATAATCCCAAGAAACGTAGTCATTACCAGCAGTTAATGACTACTTTGTTGGTTAACAGCTCAACGTGAAGCCGAAGATTGTTAACACTCCATCAAACTCCTTGTTAAGTGTGCTAAGTTTTTATTTAAACACACTTGGATCGCAGCTGGAAAGCTGTGGGGGGAATTGGGCATTCCCTGGTGGCTAATGACCAATTTTTTTCCATCAGTCAGAACACAGGGCACATTCCATTATGTTTATATAATAGTTGTTAACTACAGATGACTGGTGCCACCCCATTTGGGAACTTTGTGTGACATGGTGCTCAAACCCCTTTCTCTGTCCCCTCCCCCCAGTTCAGTGACACATATTTTGCTGCTGAAATCCAACCTCTGTGATGAATCCAAGGCATATTTCAATTGCAATGATTAAGGGAAGGCACGAGAAAGGCATAGGCATAGCACATAAAACTGAATGTTGAGAAAAATCATTCACCTGTATATTGACTAAAGCCAAATTGTACAGAGGAACTCCCCCACCACTCCCCATTGTATTTAAAAATTCATTTCAACACCTCTAAGAACATCTCATCTCTTTTTTGGCAGTAGTAAACAATCAATGCAATTTTAATGAGAAACATATTTCCATTTATTAGCCAAGAAGGAAACTATTTTACCTTATGGGTTTGGGTTTACTTGAAGTCATTCTCACAAAAGCCTACCAGAGATGTTTTCCTTTGTATTCTCCTTTGATAGAAATGAGATATATGTGGATGGGAATGCCAACTTTTCTTAGCAAAGTTATTAAAAGCATTAGAGAAACAGTTTTGTTTTTCAGTCATGCATCTGAATTAGATGATAGTACCCCAACTACATTCCTCTCTCTCATCCCCTATACATTTGATGTGGCAAGGGTTGACACGAAGATACAGGTAAGAAAATGGAATTCTTTATTACCTCCACAGAGAAGAGCAACTTCTGGCTCCTTTAGGGGCTGGGAGAAGAATGTTAGAGCAAAGCACTGCATTCCTGGCAGTCCAGATGGACCAGTGACTTGGCTGAAATATTCACATCAACAGTCCACATAAAGTTAAGAAAATTCTGTTTTATCAACGTGCTAACTTATTATCAAAAGAACCCATTTCTTTGTCATGTCTGTCAGAGTAATCCTGAATTCATTATCATATTAATGTCATGACTGGGCTCCTCTGGACCTCTGAGTTTTGTCTGTTGAAGAGCTTCCTGGGGCGTTTGGAGAAACAAAGAGCGCTCTTTGGAACATGAGGCATTCAGAGTGTCGTACAGATGGGCCCTGGCTCTTTGTTCCTGTCTGCCTGGGAGGCTGTTATGGGAAGCAGCCAACCTGCAGTCTGTCACAGTGAACATTGTCAAGTCATTGTGTACTTTTAATTGTTACTATGTACACGGAATCTGAAAGGTCGCTCTGGATATATAGTACAAGAGCACAGAGCCCTTTGCCAGACCAAACAGCTGTCCTGTGGAGTTCCCATATTCAGCTCCAGTCACCTTTTGCTCAATGAAGGATCCTTCTGACAGAGCAATTAAAAAGTATGATTTATTTAGTAAATATTCTATAAGGGAACCTTAGCAAGGATGCCTTCTCTGACAGGTTCCCAGGAGGTTATCTTAACAGGTCCTTCTCTAGTTAGGTAATTATTTCGGCCCCAGCACTATTGTGTCTCTTTCAAGACTAATTACAGAGCTCTAGCAATGGTACACCTTCAACATAAAACCTAAGAAGTTGTATTTTTAAATTTTTAGGCAATGTATTATTATACTTATTTTTACTAAAAGTTCAAGTGGCATTTTAAGTAGTGCCAGTTTGCTATAGTATATATATTTCTGTCTGGTAAGAATCTTGTCACGTATGGAACTTGATGGGATGGAAGTTATTGACAATATGATTGATAGAAATGGAATCTATTTTTCTTTTTTATATCATTTTTTCAATTAACAAACATTCATATTTGCTCTTCTGATGTATCCTTTTCCTCTAAACTGAAAGAAAAAAAAACCCTTTTGATAGATCTGCATAATTAATGGGAAAAATTGTAGGATAAAAATTAGAAGAATCTAGACAATACAAACAGTAGCATTGTAAAAATGAACTTTGAAAGACTTAAAAATTCTGAACAACACAATGAACAACAATGATTCCAAAGGATGAAGAATTCTGCCTGCCTCCTAAAAGACAGGTTGTGGTTTAAATATGCAGAATGGGGATCCATATTAAATAATAAGTACTTCAACACTATTTGCCCTTTGTAACTAAAAAATTAAGCAATCTATCTGTAGATTTGATTGAAAGTGAATTCCTACTTGCACAAAGTAGACAATTCATAGATGTTTTGTGGTAGAATTGAATTATTTTTGTGTTAAGGTTCTCACATTATATATCTTGCTAAATAAATGAGGGTTTAAGATCAGCTCAACACTTGCCTAACCTTGGCTCTGCTTCTGTCTATTTCAGTTAAGCCAAACTCCCATAATATCCCCACTTATTGTTCATTCCTACTTTTGTACTTAATCCATTTGGGGAAAAAAGACAGTTTCTACTCTCAAGATGCTTATAATACAATGAAGGGGATAAGACATGGCAGTAAGTTACTACATGAGAAGCATGTTAGAAAATTATTAACTAAATAGTGGTATTTATACAGTGTGACATAAGAGGCAAACTTCTAATTAAGGTGATAAGGGAATGTGTCATGGAGGAAAGAGGTGGTTTGGAACTTAAAGGGAGAGACAGATTTCAATAGAATAAAGTAGAAGTATGAGATAGATGGTTTGTTTCAAATGTGGCATGAGCATTTGGAAAATTACACCAATTAGGAAGAAGAGAGTAGGCTAAAAACTCAATGATCTTGAAGGCTTAGAGTTTCCTGTAGAATCTCAAGGTTAGGAGATACTTCAGAGTAACTGTTACTGATTTCTGAGAAGAGAAGTGATAAGATCATATTGCACTGACCAAGATGGTGGAGTCAAAGGAAACTATGGTTCTTATCTCTATCTCACTATTTAAAAATCCAATTAGCAATCAATTTACTTCTTTGGATAAGTGGTAATTATGATTCAAATCCTGTAAGGGGTGAAAGCAAAAGGCTTCAATGAAGAAAAAAAAAGCCTCAGAGAGAAAAAAAAAACTCCTTTAAGACTAAAGTGAAATTGAATGAACTGTTTGGAAGGGGAAACTGAGATGTTCAAGGAGGAAGAAAAGAAGGCAAAGAAAGAGGAGAAGGAGCAGGAGAAACAAGAGGAATATAAGGAGAAGGAGAAGAAAAAGAAGAAAAACAATGACAACAACATGAAGATGAAGATGAGGAGGGTGACAATGATAGCATCAACTGGTTGTGTCAAAATAGGACCTTCCTTAAGACAGTGAGCTAAATACAATTTTTCATTCCATTCTATACCTTTCCAAGAAAATGTTTCAACCAGATCTATTTTACCAGAGGAGGGCAACCTTTGATTTCACTGAGGATTAATGAAAAAGATCTGCATGTTCTTTCTCCTCATTGAAAGGAAAGGGCTACAAATAAGGCAACTAAATGGGTATGGGCATGGGATGAATTCATCCATATAATGGAAAAGTTTAACAAAACATGAAAGCAATATCCAAAAAATAGGGTGTTTAGAAGAAACATAATTGAAACATATTGATTCACATGATTAAAATAAAAGATTACAGCAAAATGTATTTTGCTTCATCTGAACACAAAAAAGTAAGCATGACAATTATGATATTAGACAAGACATCATCATCAACAACAACAAAACCTCTTTAAAAAGAGATAAAAAGGGAAACTGCATTTTCCTGAAAAGCAACATGGACATTTAATTTATTTCAATACATAAAATATGTACACCAAATAACATAGATATGTTTCCCAAAAAGGAGATTAAAAATGAAGATTTTTATATGACCCTTCAAAATTGAGGATGTGTGTAAATGAAATATGCTCATATGATGTGTGTTGGCAAACCAGCCTCAGAAGTAAGAATTGAGAATCAGGATATTCTGGACATTGTGAACACTAAATAACACCACAAAAAGTTAAACTGATTATTTTTTACCATGTAGGAAATGACTGCTTACTAACTAGAAATAATTAATGAATTGAGATCAAATGACATCTCAACATTCTGTTTAGCTGGGCAAACAAAAAAAACACACTTTGTTCAATATAGATAAATGTAAAGGGTTGCATTTTGCATAAAAATGTTGCACAAGTATAAGATGGAGAAGATGTAAAGAGTTGACATTTTTATAAAAGAAACACAGAGGTAGCATCAAAGGCTCAAAAAGATTGCAGACTGCAAACTTTACTCATTCCTTCAATATTTCAAAATCTCTTCCAAAGAATAATTATAGGTAAGATATAGAACAATTGCAGCTGAATCCAGAAGACAAAAAGGCTAACCCTAACAAAGTATAAACTTTATACATTAACACCAGAAAATTTTAATCATTGAAGCCTTTCATCACCATCCTTCTCTGTCTCCATATTCTGGTAGGAATGCACAGTCTCCAGGTTTATGCTTAATGCTATATTGTGAGCTCATGATATAGAGTTAATTTTTTTTTTTACATCCCAGCTCTGACCATCCTTCATCCTGACACAAATAGCATACATTGATCCTACCAACCTATGTAGGCAAAGGGCATACTTCCTAAGTAATTCTATAAATTATGATTCCCACAATCCCACTTATAATCTGTGTGGAACATTTTATCTATTCTCCATTAACATTCTAAAAAGTGTCAGTTGATTCAAAGAAGGAAAGGAGCATTGGAGGCAAGGCTCCTTCATGAGTAACCATATCAGGCCTGAAGAAAAAAGCACTACCCCTATATGGCTATACTGTAGTCCCTCCAGAAGCTGCTTAGACCAGGAGTAGAGCTGATAAAACAAAAACTCACATGGTAGAAAGCTGAGGAAGCTTTGAGGTCCAGCCCCTAGATTTTTCCCACTAACAAAGAAAAAGGAGTGAATAAGAATGGAATATAAGGAAAAAAAGGCTCTCAAGTACAATGTTTGATGAGAAAGAATACTCATAACAATCCAGACACAAGCTAATAAATCAACAGAGGATCTTAAAACTAGAAGGAAGATGAGTACTAAATCCTCAAATTGATTACAAAACTCCTTTAATAAATATCACAAAATAGTAAAAAAAAAATAAAGCAATACCTCTTGAAACCCAGAATCTTATGGAATTCTAAAAGGACGTGAAACAGCAAGAACAATATAGACAAGAACTACAGTATGTTACAAAACAAAAATTAAATTCATAATACAAGAAATTAGAAAAGAAAGTGTATACAACCTTGTATTTTAAAGCAGAAATTAGAAATAGTGTTTTACTATATATATACATATATATATATGTATATATATGTATATATATGTGTGTATATATATATATGTGTGTACATATATATATATGTATATATATGTATATATATGTGTGTGTATATATATGTGTGTATATATATATATATATATATATATATATATATATATATATATATATTATCTATGAGGAAGAGTTTCTCCAAAGAAGCAAAAGTATGATTAACAGATTTGGAATATAAAAATGGAGAAAAAATGCAGAAGAGAAGCAAAAACCAGAGTTATTATAAGAACATATGATCTCTGTTCAAGTCAAAGACAATATACTTGAAGACAGAATGTGTATATACAACATAAGTGTCTTAGGTCTCCCGGAAAAAAAAAATGATAATTCAACATACTTGAGCACCATAATGAAAGGAAAAATACAAGATAACTGCTCAGATTTCTTTTTTTTTTAAGTATGCTTCAATCTGTATCCAGAAACCGTTCGTTCTTTCTCTGGGGATGGACGCCATTTTTAAACATAAGTCCTTAAGAGTTGTCTTGGATTGCTATATTGCTGGCAATAGCAAAGTTACTGACAGCTGATCATCTTACAATAATGTTATTATTTTGTGCACAGTACATTTCACTTTACATCAGCTCATGTAAGTCTTTCCAGGCTGTTCTGAGAGCATCTTGATCATCACTTCTTATTGCATAATGGTGTTCCATTACAGTAACATACCATAACTTGTTCAGCCATTCCCCAATTGGTAGACATTCACTCAATTTCTAATTATTTGCCCCCAGAAATGAGCTGCTTTAAATATTTTTGTACATATAAGTCCCTTTCCTTTTTTTTTTAAATCTCTTTTGGGATGCAGACGTAGTAGTGGTATTGCTAGGTCAAAAACTATGCATGGTTTTATAGCCACTTGGGCATAGTTCAAATTGCTCTACAGAATCAGTTCATAACTCCACCAACATTTGTCATTTACTTTTTCTGTCCTATTAGCCAATCTAATAGGTATGAGTTAGTACTTCATAATTGTTTAAATTTGCATTTCTTCAATCAATAGTGAGTTGGAGTATTTTCACATGTGACTCTAGATAGCTTTGATTACTTATTGGAAAACTATTCATATCTTTCAATCATTTATCAATTGGGGAATGTTTTCCTCTGCATTTTTCATGCACTGCCCAAAATCTTTTTGGCATGCTGCAAGTAACCTGAAGGTCAGAAGCAGTCTGCCAGCCATAGGTTGTGCAGGCCTGGTGTATGTTATCCCCTCTTTGAGACAATTCTGATGAGATTCACTCTCTCTCACCTCCCCCCTTCACTGTAAAAATGTTTCTTGTCTCTTTTACATGAGACAATTTACCCCATTCTGCCTCTCCCTGTCTCTTTCTTCCAGTACATTCCTTTCTCATCCCTTAATTTTATTTTTGAGATATGACCCCTCCATATTCAACTCACATATTTGCCCTCTGTCTATATATATTCCTTCTACCTACCATAATAATTAGAAAGGTCTTATGAGTTACAAATATCATTTTCCCATGTAGGAAGATAAACAGTTTAACCTTATTAAGTCCCTTAGGATTTCCCTTTCCTGTTTACCTTTCTATGCTTCTCTTGAGTCTTGCATTTGAAAGTCAAATTTTCTATTTAGCTCTGGTCTTTTAAGACTGCTTAAAAGTCCTTTATCTCACTGAATATCCATTTTTTCCCCAGAAGTATTATACTCAGTTTTGATAGACAGATGATTCTTGGCTGTAAACAATCTCCCTTGCCTGCTGGAATATCATATTCCAAGCCCTCAGATCCTTTAAGGTAGAGACTATTAAATCTTGTGTGATCCTGACTGTGACTCCATGACACTTGAATTTTTTTTTTCTTTCTGGCTGCTTGTAATATTTTCTACTTTACCTGGGAACTTTGGAATTTGGCCATGATATTCCTGGAAGTTTTCATTTTGGCATCTATTTCTTGAAGTGATCAGTGGATTCTTATAATTTCTATTTCACCCTCTGGTTCTAGAATATCAGGGCAATTTTCCTTGATAATTTCTTGAAAGATGATGTCTAGGCTCTGTTTTTGATTATGGCTTTCAGGTAGTCCAATAATTATTAAATTATCTCTCCTGAATCTATTTTCCAGGTTTGTTGTTTTTCCAATGAAATATTTCACATTGTTTTCTATTTTTTTCACTCTTTTGGATTTGCTTAATTGTTTCATTAGCTTCCACTTGCTCCATTCTAATGTTTAAGGAATTGTTTTCTTCAGTGAGCTTTTTGACCTCCTTTTCCTTTTGGACAGTTCTGCTCTTTAAGGAATTCTTCTCCTCCTTGCTTTTTCTCTCTCTTTAACATTTGGTCTAGTCTGTTTTTTAAAGTGTTATTTTCCTCAGTATTTTTTGTATCTGTTTTACCACACTGTTGACTTGTTTTTCATGATTTTCTTGCATCACTTTCATTTATTTTCCTGATTCCCCCCCCACCTCTCTTACTTGATCTTCAAACTCCTTTTTCAGCTCTTCCACAGCCCAAGACCAATTTATATTTTTCTGTGAGTCTTTTGATGTAGAAGCTTTGACTTTATTGTCTTCTTCTGAGCATGTGTTTTGATTGTGTGTGTGTGTGTGTGTGTGTGTGTGTGTGTGTGTGTTTCTCTGTGAATAATAATGTAAATTCCTTAATGGTAGGGATGGTTTTGCTTTTGCCTTTGTATAGAATAGTGCCTGTCACATAGTAGGTGATTAATAAATGCTTTCCTACTGATTAATTCTCACAACAATCCTGTGAGATAGGTGATGTTATTATCTCTGTTTTATAGAGGATGAAACTGAGGCTCAAAATCCAATCTTCAGTCCCATATCTAGTAAACTTTTTAGGTACAATTGATACCCTGATTGCAATGACTCCAAATCTATTACTCTAGCTGTTTTACTATTGTTGATATTTAATATTCAGTAAGCTTTCAGATTAGGATAGCAATGATGATTATAATAAGAACAATCAATAAAAACCTCATATTATCATATCACTTTAAGACTTATAGAGAGATAGATAAAGCACACAGATATGTCTGTGGTACAACTCTTTCTAAACCATTTTGTCCCTATAGTGTGTTAGAAATTATTCACCATTACATTAGCAGATATTCTCCATCATCTATTGTCACCTTGCTAATATAGAAAAATTGTAGCTGAATAGCTAGAACATAATTTTGTTGTTCATTCATTTCAGTTGCCTCTGACTTCATGATCCTAATTGGGATTCTCTTGGCAAAGACACTGAAGTGGTTTGCCATTTCCTTTTCCAGCTCATTTCATAGATGAGGAAACTGAGGCAAACAGGGTTAAGTGACTTGCCCAGAGTCAAACAATCTTCCACCAGAAAAATCTGCAAGAGTGTTGCTAAGGGGAATATAGATAAAATGATGGAATAAACAATCCATGGCTAGAATTTCTAAACCAAAGGAAACATGTAATACAGTATGATTAATCATAGATTTGGAGTTAGAAGACATCTTAGATATCATTAAGTCCAATGCCCTAATTTATAAACTTGATGAAGCTAAGACCCAGAGAGGTTAAACTGAATTGTCTAGGGCCAGATTAATAGTAAATAGCTGTGAAGGAATAAAAACTAGGTCTTCTTTACCCTAGGCTTCATATCATACTGCCCCTCATGGATAATAGATACTATGAAATCTACTCTTCATCATGAACTTACAGCTTCTAATGATTATTACTAGGGGATAGTAACATCTTTAATTGCATCTCTAACATTTCAATTATTCCTTCATCTCATTTATGTGAATGCTTCCTTTCATGCTATAGATTGCTGCCCATTTATACCTCACTTACACGAGCCATTAGTATATTATATCATGAATAAGAAAAAAAGGGAATTATCTTCCTGTGAGCCATTATATGTATGAACAGATGTACATTTTCAAAATGTAAGATAATCACATATATTACACATGTGCACATTTACATACATGTGTGCACACACACACACATACGTGAATACATAATACCAGCAGAGTAAGTGGCAGTTGCCAGTAGAAACTTCCTAAAACTGAACATGTTTTTGACTAGCCACAATTTAGGCAACATCGAAAATATTGTCACCCAGCAGCTAAATTGACTTGTCTCACTCTTGGCTTGTGCCACAAGTCTAAGAGCAATTGGGGACTTGTAGTGTCAATATATTTCAGAAACTCATACCATATTGGAAATTTTCTACTTAATGTAATTCAGACCTTGTTCACCCATTCTAAAATGTTGAAAACTTCCTAGGGAATGTAAATGCATTCTGCGGATCAGTTGGAAGGGGAAAATATAGATTGAATCCTGTTTAGCCTAGAAGTAGTCTCTAAGTGAGTAGTTCATTCATATTTACTGTTCTTTCAAATGCTAGGAGAAGCTGGAAGGAGAATTGTGTCAATCTACATGGAAAATTTGGTTTCAATTAATGACATGACTTGAATTTTAAAATTATTAGCACGATGACTAGATTTTTGGTACTTTTTGTTGCTAGTTAAAATGAGTACTTGTGCCATGTCATGAGAATCCCTCAGGATCACACAAATCTGAGAGGGCGTCAGACCCTTCTTGGCCAGCTTGTAGATGTACTACTTCATGTCATCCAAGGTAAGCTTCAGTCACAGCGGTGCAGCACAGCCAACTTTCTTAGGAGAGTACATGCCAACCATGAGGGCAATGATCAGGCAGGAAAAGAGCAAGGAATGTTGGGAGCAGGGCAGGAAATGGCTTGATTTGCCAGAAGTGACCCATTGATGTTCTTGACAGAAACTTCGAACCTCTTTTTCTGATTTGAGCCATTTCGCCCCTCTTTAGACAGACTGTTTGCCTCCCACTCCCACGATCATCAAGCAGGGACTGAGCTAAATACTGGGGTTAGAGAAAAGAGCAAAAGACAGTCTGTGCTCTAAAAGGAGCTAACAGTCTAATGGGGAACATAACATGCAAACAACTATGTACAAACATGATATAAAACTGATAAATTGGAGATAATTAATAGTGAGAAGGCCCTAGCATTAAGAGAGATGAGGAAAAGCTTCTTGCAGAAGTCAGGACTTCAGCTGATACTTGAAGGAAACTTTGTGATCCTGTGAATGTCAGTTAATCTATGTCTGCCTCATTTTCCTGAACTGTTAAAAAAAAATGGGGATAATAATAGCACTTACTTCCCAGGACTGTTATAAGGATCAGATGAGATAATATATCTAAAGCATTTAGCAGAGTGCCTGACACATGGTAGATGCTAATGAATGTGTGTTCCTTTCCTCCTTCTCCTTTATCAATGATAAGGGTGAGCTTGTGGAAATCAGTAAGTTATTTGTGGATATAAAATGCTAGACCTTTCTATAAACATGGAATGGTACAGACAGTTTTTTTTTTCAATTCAATAATTCTGGAGCTTAATGTTCTCAATCATCTTAAATTAAATGTTACTGGAAGTTACATTTCCTAAGTGAGATATACCTTAACTTGTAAAGGGATAGTGCAACATTTCAGTTGCAGGAAATAGTGCTTACTATATGCAAGACCAATCACTACCTGGAAAATAAGTAATTGAGAAATTCGCTTGCCCATTGGTTAAAATGTCTGGTTGGATCATTCAGGTAGAGAACTTAGCAGAGGACAAACTGTCAAATTCTGAGACAATTCTGCATTGTGGATAGAGAGCTGGCCTTCGAGTCAAGAAAACCTAGGTTCAAGGTCTGTCTCTGATACATATTGTCTCTGTGACCCTGGGCAATTCCTTTAACTTCTTAGTGCCCCTGGAAACTTTCTAAGATTACAAATTTCAGAAAGGGTGCAAATCTGCATTCATAGAGGGAATTAATTTATCAGCAGTCTCCATGCCAATGAGATCATAGCTCTAGTCCAAAATACATTGTACAACAAACATATAAAATATAATCACATTATTCCATGTTGACTCAATCCAATCCCTAAATCAAAGAAATCATAACTCTTATACAACAAAACCAAACCAAAGAAAAATAAACAAATAAAAAACTGTGCAATGCACGTAAAGCAACTATATTTTATTAATCTATGCTGACTCAATCTAGTTACATGAGGTATTTCACAAGAAATCTTGATATCCTCAGAGTGGGTATTCCTTCTGAGTGAGAATATCAATCATGTGTAAATTATATTGCTGGCGATAATTTCTTGCTTCCTTTCACCATCTGAAAGATTTCCAATTTCTAATTCATTTGAGCTTATGCAGTCCCTGAAGAACTATCCATTAGACTAAATCAGTAGAATTTTATTATTTTTAAATAAGGTCAAAGGACAAATTATACATTTTAATTATTTTCAGGTTAGGAAGACATTATCTGTACGAACACTACTATGCAGCAAGTTAGTTCCCTTAATTCATTCACTTTGGGACAGAAAGAACCTGTTTAATATATATCAGTGCAGGAGAAACCAGGAAATAATTCTGCATAAAGCAATTCATTCAAGATATAGTACAGGGAACTTCCTAGTGCAATCAATGCCCAGGAATTGGAAGATTTGGTTCTAGTCATACACTATACTCTTAGAAAGAGAAATCTGAATAGATGAACTGTATCTAATGTTTTAAAGTAAGAATGACAAATTTTATTTATCTTAAGAATATTTTCTTTGTGGCAGGATTCAAAATGTAAATGCACCTCACTTTTAGATGCCATATAAGACCATGCACATAGTAGGCACTTTCTAAATATTTATTTAATATAGGTGAAATATAAATGTAGTTCTCTTAAAGTGATTTACCTTTATACCATGGTTATTATTGCTGCTGTTTGTGATTTTGGCCAGACCTGTGATTTCATCATTATAGGGTGCATGGATATATTTGAGAGGATTGATGAACTTGAATGAAGGGAAAAATACATCTCTACTTTCACAAATCTTTCATTTTCTTTGTAATTCTGTGTAGTTTATTTTATGCATTGAAAAATATTTTTGAAAGAAGATGTACAAAGTTTTATCAGACTAACAAAGTGATCTACCTATATTCCAAAAATAAAAGTTTTGATGACTTAGACAATCTCTATGGTCTGTCACAGAGTTTTGATTCTGTAATCTGGGGAGGGGGTTGTATTAATGCTGTTGAGAAAATAATCCCTATGAAGCATAATATTTCTATGACAAAATCCATTCTGAATTCTAACTTAGGATAAGAAGAGCACATTATCCATACCACAGCAGAATCAGGTGCCTCAAGTGGTGAATGTAGATTCTATCCCAATTCTAAACCACTGGTTTTTGGTGCCTTGACTTGGGACTCCAGAAGGATGAAAGCTGGTGGTGATGAACTGTGCTGGGGGATGGGGTGTGCAATGGAATAAGTAGTTATGGTGGAAGGAAAACAGGGCTCCCTACCATTATAAACTCTTACATCATGTTTCAGGTCCACTTGGCTCTGTAGTCACCCTTCCCCCCTTTTTTTCCTACCAGCTCTATAGATTCTTTTCCCACAGCTACCTGTTGCTTGGGACCATAGTTTCTCTCTCTTTTCAGCTCATGGAGGAAGAGAAAATAATCTCCCTCTTATTTTATAAATAAAGAAACTAAGCATCAGAGGGATTAAATGAGTTTTCCAATGCCATTCTAACAGTCAGCTGTAGGACCAAGAGTAAAGCCATAATTTATAATTTTCATTCACCAATACAATGGATTAAGTAAGCACATGAAGCTTGGCTTGAGAGCCTAATCACAATGAATAGCATTTTTTTCTATGAAAAATGTATATACTAAAGTTTCCATAATAGGATTTCTAAGCAACTTTTTAACACAAGCCATTTGTAAGTTTAGGGGAAGTAGCTTTCTAACTTTTTTTTTGTCAAGAGATTGTTAAAATAGGAGAGATTAAAATATGCTCATTCTCCTCTGAATACATTAGTAAGAACACTGAAGATAACACATAAGAACAGTGTACCTCCCCTGTATGGATAACCTATGGTATACCAATAACAGCTTATTATCTTTCTATATTTTCTTCTATATTAGAATAAATCTCTAATCCCATTACATTGGCATAAGAAAGAACCCATTCAGCCCTGGCCACCTTGGGTAATTTTTTTTCCCATTCCTTCCCAAATATTTAATGCAGAAGATCCAAAATAGTGAGGTCTTCTTTTCATCATCTTGACAAGTAGAATAGTCTGATAAAGAACTGGGGTTCTTTAATTTTAATTATTTTTCTCTCTTGCTATATGACTGGACCACATTTTTTCTGGTCATACATTTTGATATCACTTCTGCATAATTACTCATTGATAATGTGTTTCAGTATGCTCAAACTTACCCTGCATCTCTCCATTGCTCTCTCAGTGATCTTCAACTATAGTTCTTTGGAGTCTGTAAGTGCTAGTCTTTGAACTGCAGATCATTGGAAGACCCTTGGTATTAAAAAGATGGTGATATGTTTCATTGAGGAGCTTGGAATTATTCATAGAACTAAGTTTCCAAAGTCATTCTACCTTGTTATCCTTTGAAATTCTGGCACTATGTCATCATCCATGTACATGGTCTGTACAGGAAATCAATTAGACATTATTTAATACCTCATATATTCAAAGCACTATGAATACAAAGACAAAACAGTCCTTACTCTCAAGGCACTTATATTCTATTAAGGGAAAAATAGGTGCATATATTGTTATATACAAAATACACAGATACACAAAGCATATATAAAGTAATCTTGTAGGTGGAGAAACTAGCATCTGGAAGAGAAGGAAAGACCACTTGAAAAAGGTAGTACTTGAGCCAAATATTGAAAAAAACAACCAAGATTCTAGTAGAGAATTGTAGGATTTATTATAAAAGGCATTGATGAGGAGAAGGCTGGACAGGAGAGTGTATAGAGGGGAATCTTTAATAAGACTATAAATATAATATAGGGCCAGATTGTCAACAGCTTTAGATGGAAAAAATACTTTGTATTTATTCCCAGAGTTGATACAAAACCAGTGTAGTTTGCTGAGTATGTATGTGTATGTTGGAAAAAATTTGATATTGCAAGACTTGAGCTTTAAGAAAATCACTTTGGGGGCAGCTAGGTGGTGCAGTGGATAAAGCACCAGCCCTGAAGTCAAGAGGACCTGAGTTCAAGTCTGACCTCAGACCAAACACTTGTCACTTACTAGCTGTGTGACCCTGGGCAAATCACTTAACCCCACTGCCTAGCAAAAATTAAAAAAAAAAAGGAAGAAAATCACTTTGGCAGCAATATGGTGGGTAGATCGGAATGGGAAAGAGACTTGAGAATGAGAAATATTAATACAAGGCAATTATTTCAATAGTTCTGATAAAAGATTATGAGGACCTGAGCTAGAGTGAGCATGGCATAGGTGATCATTAAAAAAGCTTATGAAGGAGAAATTGAACAGGTGGAAGGTTATCCAAGAAAGAGTGATATCATGCAAATTCAGAGAGGAGAGAGTATCCAGGAGAATATGACCAATGGTGTCAAATATTATACAAGTTAAGGTAAATATCAAGAAAAAGTCATTGATTTGACAATGAAGAGAACATTTGTAAATTTGGAAGGAATAGTTTCAGTTAAATAAATCACAATTGTAGAGGCCTTAGAATTGAGTGAGAGGAGAGAAAGTGGGGGCACTGAGTATAAATGGCTTTTTCAAAGAGCTTAGAGGAGAATAGAATGAGAGAGGATGACAGCCAATTGATATATCCAAGATATGTATGTACATACACATGTGTTTGTATATATAGTAATATATGTGTATGGGTGTACACACATACACACACATCTGCATTGTACACTGATGGACCAGTTCAATAAACTGCTCATCCAATTATTTGCCATATTTTGATCAATCAATATTTTATTACTGACAGTTTTTTTTTCAAAAAAAGAAAATAAGGAAATGGACACATTCCTCCTATGTGTTACTCTTGCAAAACAAAACATATTCTTTAAAATTTTAGTTAAGAGATTGGATAAAAAGTGAAGAGAAGGTACTTTCAAGAAGACATTCTAAGCCTTTGTGAATAGTTTCCATACCAAAGAGAATAAATAAATAGTATTATGAAGCCATTTGAAAGCATTGTAGTTCTTTGTTTTACATTGTATGGATATTATTTTTTTCATGATTCAATTTCTTATATCAAAGGGAAATTCTTAACTAAATATTCACAATCATATATTTTATTTAACTTCTCATTACTTTTTTTCTTTCTCTACCAGCTATTACAGTTTTTTAATCCCATTACACAATCCATTTACCATCTTTAAGAAAAAAAAAGGAAATTTTAAAAAGGAGGAAATCTGCAGTGGGCAAAAATATATCAATTAAAATTATGATTACAATTTTTTCTTTCATGTGCTGTGCATATCCCTGAGCTAGATTAGCATTGCTGTGAGCATGTTGCACTAGTCATTTCATTGCCTGAGGAAAGTTTATAGGCAAAATTCATTTTTACAGCTAGTACACTTGAAAGATTCCAGCATAAGGCTCTGTTCATGGCCTGGCAACCACAAAACACCCACTCAAAGTTGAGAAAAAGCAAAGCAAAATAAAACAAAATATCAATGTGGGCAGAGTTCAAATGAGTAGGATGATAATCATGCCCTAATGATCAACACCAAAAAGTGAATTCCTACAGTTCTTTGTCAATGATTATCTTATTGACATATAGTCTTTTGATACACAGCCAGTTGACACATTTTACCTGTGTACTGACCTTGTGTGTATGGTTGTATCTATATCAGAGTGGTTTCAAAAACCTCATGTGACATAAGATTTCAGACTATAGTTTCTCTATACCATAGAATCACATGTTACAAGAGTCAGAAAGAAAAGTTCCTCTTTTAAGTGTGGTCAGTGTGGACTCAGAAAAAAAACTCATTGTTCTGTTTAGATGATTTCTCCTCTGCCTTGTTCATATGAGATATATAGATCTGACTCAGGCAGCTCCTCTAAGCCTAGACATCCTGAAAGTTTAGGGTGCTTCAACAGGGCTAGGCTGAGGACTGGCTTCTGAAAGTCAATTGTTAAATGTCCATTGTGAACATTTACACATCTCAGAAATTGACAGATGCTACAAATCAGGCCTTGGTATTTTATTATCTTTTTGATTGTTTAGGCTTAAGAAAATAATGAATAAATATGTTAGTAAGGTATTTAGAAGTGTGCTCTCTGTACAATTTTCCCCTTCTGGAAACTAGTTGTTAAACATTTACCTACACACCCCTGCTTCAAGGTGTAGATTGATGGTATTTCTGAGGGAAACTCCAATGAATTGTAATTATCATGAGTATAAAATCCCACGTGTGGCATTTAAAATCCTTCACAATTTGACTGCAATCTCCCGTTCCAGACTTTTTCTACATTATGCCCCTTCACACACACTGCAGGCCTGTCAAACTGGCATTCTTCCTGCTCCTCATAGCCATCTTCCATCTTTATTCCTTTGCATGGTGTGTCCTCCATACCTGTTATTTGTTTCCTCGACATATCTGCATCTTAGAATCTGTAATTTCCTTCAAGCCTCACTTCAAGTACCACCTACATGATACTTTTCCTGATCTCCCTAACAGAAAATGACTTCCCTTCAAAAAACTTACTTTGTATGTTATATGCATGTGTTATCTTCTCTGACAGGATGCATTTCTGGAATGGAAGTATTGTTTCATTATTTTTCTATTTTCACCAGCTCTCATAAAACCTGCAACATAAGGTGATGTTGGGGTCAAGATGAGTTCAGAAGGCTCTACCCACAGGTTGGGCACAATAATTTATGTGAGTATTTGGAGAGGAGATGTCTCTAAGTTTGCACATTTTACATTTGTTTTGAGCTACTGCAATTCTGCTTTGCTCATAGAACACAGCACCTTCTTTGATGAGGGCATGCCAATGCTGGGCGGTCCTTTGCCAGTATGTTTCATGTCATGTAATTAATTACAAAATTCTTCATAGAGACTTTGAGAGTCTCTTTACTTTGTTTATTCTTTCTTGTGTTTTCTCTTTTCTTTTCATTTTTTCGTTATATTTGAATTTATTTTAAATTTAAATATAAAATAATAAAATAAAATAAAAACATTGCCATGTACACAGCACAACATAAGAGAGTATTCAATAAAAAGGAACAAATTTCCATTTCAAGAAAAACCATATAATAAATATCACACATTATTTTCAAAGCTGTCCATCTTTTCTTTGCTTCTTTGTATGTTTTCTTTTGCCCTCTGCTGTGCATTTTTTACTTTATTTTCTGCCTTGCCCCCAGAAAGCTACAATTAAGCACAGACACACACATCCATCCATCCTTACATCCATCCATACATGCATGCATACATGCATATATACACACATACATATACATGCATATACTTAAATATCCTTAAACATGCACATATATACACATATACACTCAATCACATATATGTTAGACCACATTACACTTATTTCCACTTGTCATCTGTTTCTGTGTAGGTGGATAGCGTCTTCCTTCATAAGTACAAATCTTCTGATATTTTTCTAAATTCACCAGCTCATCATTTCCTACACCAAAACAATATTCTGACCCAATTACATTCTATCTGGGAATTGTCTATCCCCCTCAATTTTTCTGCATTCCCTCTATTCTTGGCTGCATAGATGTTCCTTATACAGGAAATTTTTAATTTAAAATAATAAAAATTATCCATTTTACTCTTCAACACTGCTCTCATCTTAGAATATGGTTTAAGGTTTGAATAAATTCTACTCCTAACCTTTATTTAATGTTTGTATGTATCATTTTTATAGCATTTCCTAAAAGCAACATACATTGAATTAAAATTTTTTATCTGCTGTCAATTTCCATTTTACGGGTAAATTTATCCCATTTACATTCTAAAGTATAATTACCTGTATATTTTCTTCCTTCCTATTTTCCTCAATATGCTTCTCACCTATTCCTCCTCACTATTCTGTTTTACTTCTACTCACTGCCTTGCTGTCCTATTTCTTAACCTAGCCCCCTCTCTAAGAATTCCTCCCTTATCCTCTCTTTCTACCCTATCCCCTCACCCTCTTATTTCTTTCTGAATTTATTATTTATACCCTCCCAAATATATATGCTGCTCTCTCTTTATCACATTCCTGTTAATCTACACACTCTTCTCTACCCAACTTATCCTCTCCCTCCTCCCTATCCCCTTACCCTCTTATTTCTTTCTGAATTTAGAAGGCTTTTATACCCTTCTAGATATATACGTATTGTTTCTTCTTTAATCCATTCTCACTGAGAGTAGGTTTCCAGAATTACCTGCCCTCCTTCCCTAACCAATTCCTCTTTATTAATTCTTCTCACACTAATTTGTATGAGATAATTACTTTTTACCTTTTCCTGCATCATTTTCCTTTTTAGAATCACATCATACTCAGCTTGACTCCACTCTTTCTTTTGAACTAGCCAATTACTAATGATAATCAGACATACGGTTAACATTTCCACATATAAAAATTAAACAATTTGTCCTTATTGAGTCCCTTGTAATTAGTCTTTGATGTTTACCTTATATTTCTCTTGGATCTTCTATGTCAAATTTTCTATTCAGTTCTGGTCTTTTTGGAATGAAATCCTGAAAGTCTGTCAATTCACTGAAGTTATACTTTTTTGTCACTCAGAATTATGCTTAACTTTGCTGGGTATGCTGTTTTCAGTCATAATCTCAGTTCTTTTCCTCTGTGATACATAGTCTTCCAAGATGTGTGGTCTTTTAGTGTAACTTCCACTAAATGTTACATAATTCTAATTGTGGCTCCACTATATTTTGTTGTTGTTGTTGTTGTTGTTTTTCTGCAACCTTTTGTCCTTAACTCAGGGGTTTTAGAATTTGGCTGTGATATTCCTGTACATTTTCTTCCATGGATCTCTTTCAGGTAGTGACCAGTGGATTTTTTTTTCATTTTTACTTTCCTTTCTTGTTGTAACACTTCAGGACAGTTTTCTTTAATTATTATTTGTATTATTATATCCAGGTTCTTATTTTTTTTAATCATAGCATTCAGTAGCCTGATTATTCTTATGTTTCCCTTCTTGATTTGTGCTCCAGATCAGTTGCTTTTTTTCTTATAAGATGTTTCACATTGTTTTCTATTTTTTCATTCTTTATATTTTGTTTTATTATTTCTTGGTCTTTTATAACTTTACTGGCCTCTCTTTGTCAAATTCTAATTTTTAAGCAGTCATTTTCTTAAAATTCTTAATCTCCTTTTCCAGTTGGTTGAGTTTCTTTTCATAATCTTCTTGTATTTTTTTTTGGGGGGAGGTTGTTCTCACATTTTCCCCCCCTTAAATATCTCTTATTTTATCTTTGAAGTCTTTTTTGAGTTCTTCTCTGAATTATTTTTGGGCAGGTGACCATTTGACTTTATTCTTTGAGGTAGGAGAGAATTTTTTTTTGTTTCATTATCCTACTCTGAAGATGAACCCTAGTCTTCTCTATTCCAATAATAACTGTTGATGATAGGTTTTTTTCCCTCCTTTTCCTGCTCATTTATTTTTAAATTAGCATCTTATTATTATAATCACTTCTAATCCTAGAGATGTAGAGGATGGTTCCTCTGGCCTCAGGTCCTTTGTCTGGAAGATGGCCATTTATCTGAGAGCCAATATGACTTCATAAAGAGCCAAGGAACAGTTGCTATGGTGTTTGCTCCTTGACAACTACAGGAGAAATGTTAGGAGCAAAACAGAGGATGTGCGCAATGTTTGTCTATCTGACCAAGGTCTTTGATACTGTCAGTTATAAGGCCTTGTGGAAAATCATGGCAAAATTTGGTTTCCTTCAGAAGTTGTACACCATTTTCATGATGGCATACTTGGACAGGTTCTGGATAATGGGTGATACTGTCATGCTTTCCCAATCACCATTGGAGTAAAACAGGGCTATGTGCTTATTCCCACGCTCTTTATCATTTGTTTTCCGCAATGTTGTCAGAGACCTTCGACAAGGACAAAAATAACATTTAACTTGAAAAGGCTACTAGCCAAGACTAAACTGGAGGAAGAGTTGGTGCATGAGTTTTTGTTTGAAGATGATTGTGCACTCCATGCAACCTCTGAAGCTGAGATGCAACAAAATATGGATTGATTCTCTGCTGCTTGTGTTAATTTTGGCCTAACAATTGACCCCAAGAAAACAAAGGTACACCACCAGCCAGCACCACACCATTCACATGTAGACCATCAGTTCCAGCGAATGGAGAAATGTTGAATGTTGTAGAGAAGTTTATTTACCTTGACAGTATATTTCCAGGGATGTACACATAGATAATAAGATTGTCACATGCATTGCCAGAACTAGGTCTGTGTTTGGAAGGCTCTGAAGAAAAGTGAGGGAGAGAAGAATTAGATTGCCTACCAAACTGAAGGTCTACAGAGCCATTGTGCTGACCTTGTTGTATGCCTGTGAAATCTAGGTAGTCTACAGATTATGAAATTATATTACTTGAAGATATTTTGGAGGCTGATCAGCAAAAAGGTTACAATCAGACATAAAATGGTGAAATCACTGTCTTAATTTCAAACTTCACAATTTTATTTTATAACTGAATTTCCTATGAAAACTCTGATTTATTTTAAAAAGTGATAAAAGAAGTATTTCAGTATTCATATCTTTCTTTATATGGGTAATAAAGAACTAAGACATTACAAAGTATAAGCCAAAATTAAGATAGTCAAATTAATATCACAACTTGTGGATTTTCTTCAAGATGAAATTACATTATTCTTCCACAGAGATTTATTCAGGGGAAATAATGTACCTTTTTGTACAAAATAAGACATTCTTAATTTTTTTTCTGGTAAGTTCCTTTTTAAATAGGAAAACATATCCTCAAATTTTTTAAACTGTCATAGTTACAGTGATGCAGATATACATTTTTTTTTGTGCACAAATTTAAAGGGGAAAGTTTACTGGATTGAAAGTCTGATATATGTTTCACATATATTGCAAAATCCATGATTTTTAGTTAATATGATGTTAATCTCTAGATTTTTCTAATATATTTCATGTTTAGTTCTATGTTATGTCACAGGTAGCACAAACTCTCGCACAGCAGAGTAGTTTGTATGTGTGTGATACAATTTAATAGCTAAGAGTTCCATGAATTCATTTTTTTAACTTTGTATAAGTTACCTGAAATTCCTACCCTAGTCATTCCTTGAAATGAAGAATTGAAGGACCTTGTCAAATGCAATATAAACAGCATAAGTTAGAAAGAACATTGTTATGGTAGGGAAGAAGAAGGAATTCATATCCTTTTTTGTCAGCTAACTACTTGTGTGACCTTGTTGAATTGCTCTAGACCTGAGTTTCCTGTTTGTTTGCCCTGTTTCCTCAAAAAATATATTTATGTATAGATTTTGCTAAAGGAATCCCCTCAAAAAGGACTTACACATACAACAATATTTGGAAAAGCTCTTTTTTTGTGGTGGCAAAGAATCAGAAATTTAGGGGATGCCTATTAATTGGGGAATGGCTGACTAAATTGTGGTATATGAATGTAACAGAATACGATTATGCTATAAGAAATGTCAGGAAGGTAGATTTCAGAAGAAACCAGGAAAAACATATGTACTGTACAAAGTGAAGTGAGCAGAACCAGGAGAACATTGTACACAGTAACAGCAACATTGTGTGATGATCAATTGTGATTGACTTAGCTCTTCTCAGCAACACACTGAGACAATTCCAAAAGTCCCATAATTGAATATACTATCCACATTTAGAGAAATAAATGATAGAGTCTGAATGCAGATCTAAGTATATATTTTTACTTTAGTTTTTTCATGATTTTTTTCTATTTGAAAATGATAGGTTTTACCTGATTGAACATATATAACCTATATCAAATTGCTTACCAACTCAGGGAGGAAGGAGGGAGAAAATGTGGAACAAAAAATTTTGTTAAAAATAAATGTTAAAAATTGCCTTTACAAGTAAGTAGAAAAATGTTAAAGACTATTTAAAAAATAAAATTAAGTAATTCCTCTCTGTCATGCATTTTTGTACCTGTTAGTCAATTTAGCCATAGAGAGTCATCTAGGGCAATTTTGCCCAGATCATAGAACCAGTATATGTCAGACACAAGACTTGATCCCAAAACTTCTCTACTCTTTTTTTCCGTTATGTCCTGCTATCTCTCACCTATAAAATGTGGGGACTGAAATGGATGATATATCAGATCTTTTCCATTTTTACCTTGTTGTTACCTTTATTTGGTGAAGTCTTCAAAGTCTATTTGTTTACTGTATCAACAAACTTTTCCACTGGAGATTATTCCATGTACTCACTGTGGAAAGGAGGCAGGGGATGTATGCTAGAACCAGCTCACATTGGCTCAGAAAATCAATTGTTACAATTTTTGATATGAGCATTTATACACTAGGAATCAGCAAACTCTACAAATCATGGCTTAGTGTACTGTTTTGTTGATTGTCTAGACTTGAGAAAGTGATGGAGAAAATATCAAGAATGTAGATTAAACTTAAAAGTCTGTTTTGCTTACCTTAAAAATATAAATGATATAATTTGTAACCTTCTAGAAGTACAAAAAGGCCATAGAGAAGTTTTTGGAAAAGATTACTTTTTTGGTCACATTCTCTTAGTACCATGGGTTCCCAAAGTGGGTAATACCACCCCCAAGGGACACTGGAATGATCCATGGGGGCGTTGAATAAAAACAAGCAGGCAGTGGAAGCAAAAGGAAAGAAGAAAGGATAAGGAAATTAAAAAAAAAAAACATTGTGTAACTGAATTAAAGTTGTAGTGATTACATTATTTTCCAAATAAACACACAAAATGCAAGTTATAACTGATCAATGGTCAAGTCTGGCAACAGGTCTTAACAAGCAAGTGGTGGCAGGTGAGCATGTCACACATTGCTGGGAAGTTCAGCATGCATTGGCAGGAATATGTGCATGTAATGACTTGTTTACAATACAACACTATAAGATTACGTGATGTAATATTGCATCATCAAAATTTCAATGCAGGAAAAAACCCACAAATTTACAATAAATTATAAATTTAAGATGTCATTTAAAAATGTATATTTTTGAAATGATACAAATTTCAAAAAAAATAAAAGTTTAAAGATAGCAGATTTTCAGGGGGTGTTGAATAATTTTTAAGGTGGTAGTAGGCCAAATAAGTTTGGGAACCTTTGTCTTACATGGTCAAAGCAGAAGTATGAAGAATAAAGCAGGAGAATATGAGTAGGTATAGAACTCTCTTTCTTCTCCTCTCTTCATATTCTCCTAACCCTGTCCCTTTGCATCTTTCCTCTCTCCCTTGTCTTCCCTTTTCCTGAGAGATATTATTATTCCAATTTTACGAATAAGGAAGCTAACACTAAAAAAGGTTCATTGACTTAGCCAGGTTATACACCTAGTAAGTACCTGAAGCAAGATTTGAATTCATGTCTTCCTGATATCTAGTCTGGGCCTAATTTTCTTTTAAATGTGACATGCTGATTCCATAAAATTTGAATGACCAAATTATCTAAAAGAGACAAATTCAGTTGCAAAAACATATCTGCTGTTTGTTTGTTTGTTTGTTTTTAACCTGATGGCTAAGTATACACAAATGAGCTTGTGTGTATTCAGACATACTCATGATATGTTGCATCATTATAAGTTTACTCACACAATAATATATATGTGTATATATATATGTACATATATGTATGTACATATATGTATATATCTACAGATATGTATGTACATATATGTATATATCTACATATATAGATATAGATATAGATATAGATATAGATATAGATATAGATATAGATATAGATATAGATATAGATATAGATATAGATATAGATATAGATATAGATATAGATATAGATATACACTAGAAATGCTTTTGATATGGAATGGAATCAAGATAAGCACACATTCAATTTGCAGAGATTGAGACACTCCAAAATATGTAAAGAATAGTTTTGTTAAGCAAACACAGTAATTTTTGTCTGAAAATGAAGATTATATAAGAATTTATAAAATGAGAAAAATCAACCACAGACAAGTCATTCAAGTGTTCTGCTTTTGCTAGATAATTTATGTAGGTATGTTCATACTACTTAGGATGGAAAATATACAAGCAGAGGGAAGGTTATGCTTCACTTTCCCTTATTCCTTTACTATAAATAATGTCTTCTTCAGAGATGATTAAATAATAGTCACTTTATTCAATTCTTTATTTGGCTTTTATACTGTACACCTGACCAATTAGTGGGATGATTCTCCTAGCCTATCCAGAGGATTCAGTTAGTCGAATTCATAGACCAATTGTCTGTAGAACTCCCCTACCCCATTCTTTGCTTAGAAATGAGAGAAACAATTTGGGGTATGAAGCTTATCAGAACCAACTAATAATGTAAGTGAAACCTCAACTTAAATCTCCACAAAGGTTATATAGGTGCTGCCTTGAATCTGGTATGGGGCTATTTTCCCAAAATATTTGTAACCTGGCTTTGTATTTGATGACTTCAGTTTTAGGGACAGAAAGTGCTAAGAAAATGTTTTGAAATGGTTTTAATGTCAATTTCTGAAACTTCAGAGTCTGAAGATAATGGGGAGCATATAAAAAAGTTTAAAATATCTTCAGAAATAATTTACCTCTCATGTCAGTGCTGACTGACAGCTCTAATAAATTCCTACATTTTAAGCAGACTTACATTTCACATGCATTTACTCTCTGCTCCTGAGCAGAGTGGAACATTTATTGTCAAATGCATAAAATAACATTAGAAATGCAAACTTAATGTAGCCAATGGTAATGTGTTATTTAAAACTTATGAACCCAAATAAGGGCTTATTTTCTCCAAATTGAAATTTATAGTTTCATTTCAGAGTGCTAACTTGAATATTGATGGGGTTTAGGCATGCTGCTATAAAATGGGAATGAAAAACAAAGCAAGCAAGTATCGGGCATACAGCAACGATTATGGAAATGTATGGAAGTTATATAAAAACTGGATCCTAGTTACCTGCACTAATGGCCAAGTACCTATAGCAGCATTTGTGCAAAGTACCTAGTGGACCCTGGGTTTGTTAGCATTCTATGTGCTTTTGTGCCCCATGCCTCACTAAGAAAATCACCATCACCAATCTTGGAATCTAGATTGCAAACTGACATTAGAACCAGAGAGTGATATTTGAAATGTAATTGCACTGCTATTGCATCAGGTTGTGACTGATAGCTTTCGACTGTCCCGCCAAAACCTTTTGGGAATCTGTGTCACCAGCAGAAAACCACCCAACAAGAAAACCAATAGTTATGGGACTTCTCAGGGACTTCAAGGTAACACAATTTAGTACCTGTGACAGCTTTTGATTAGGCAATAATGCACTGGATAATAACTAAAATCAAGTCCTCACAGACACCAGTGCTACAGATCTTGTAGGAGTTAGTACAATGGAATTAGGCTCCATGTAAACATAGCAAATGATTTCTTAAGTATTTGCAAAAACCTAAACCCTACTTTTGTTCCCCACCCCACCCTCACCCAGTTAATTCAAATGGTGAGGTGAAATATACAGCATATCATGATTTCAAGTAAGCTTTAGAAAGATCAGTCTTCTTCAAATAATTGACTGACCCTGATTCATCCCTCAGGGTTCCACACAAAGGACTTCATCAGTGATTGGAATAAAGAATAAAATGAAAATCCAGATTAGATTTTGACATTTTGTTGTGTTTCATGCTGCCTTGGTTCAAAAGTTGGGACAAGGTATCAGTAAGCCACACAGTCCACCATTATGGCTTAAGTATTGACTACCCAATACAAGAATATTTCCTTTATTTTCAGGCAAGTGTAGATTAATTTGCTTCTACCAACTAATTTCAGAATTTAACAGGGGCTCACAATTTGAGGATCCTGATCTTGGTCCCTCAAATCATTGTCATGTGTCACATCATGTGCCACAAAATGTGTGTGTGTGTGTGTGTGTGTTGTGTGTGTGTGTGTGTGTGTGTGGCACAGGGTGAAGTAGGGGTGGGAGTGGAGGAAGGACACTGTGTGATGAAACTGGTAACCTAGAATGCAAGGTAAAGAAGCAGGACATATCACATCTTTGGGACTTGAAGATTGTATCCCCTCCTAATAATATGGCCTGCTGGAGAGAGCACTTGTTATAAAACCAGGAGACATGAGTTCATGTCCTTCTTCTGATACTTATCCTTTTGTCTTTGGGAAAATCACTTAATCCCCCTGGGCCTCATTTTCTTCATCTGTAAAAAAGTGGAGTTGGTCTAGATGTCTTCTGAGGTTCTTTCCATTTCTAGTTCTATGATCTGTTCATAACATGGCATGATAATATAACTTAGGCAGAGGGAAAATTAAAGTGATCTTCTTATGGATTAATCTGTTTCTATGCTAATTAGAGGATTGAATATTTTTAAAAAATAATGTTCTTTACTTGATTAGTTAGTAATTTTAATTTAGTATCTCATGATAGGCTATTTGAGTTAATGAGACTATAATCCCAGGCTCTGGGCTCCCAACCCTGTGGTGACCTGAGCCCCAGCTCCCAGCAGCATAATTTATCTCAGTAATCTTGATCCTAGGCTGTCCTCCAACTCTTGCATGACCCAGTATTGCAGCTTTGCATGAGGACCAGAGCTCTTTGTTGTAGAATCGATTATTTCTGAAGCTTCAATGATAAGAAAGTTGAGGATATGATTCCCCTTTAGCTCCATGTCTGAAGATGGTCAGATGTCTTTTTTCTCATTATTTTATGATAGTAAAACATGTTATGTTCAAGCTGGACTTCTTACAATTCCTTATTCGTAGATCTATCATCTTAGTGCTTGTGCACTGGCTGATCCCCATAGTTGGAAAGAAGATTCATGTATTTGGGGACATGCCACCTTCTGTTTCTCAGACTCTACTTCTTCCCAAGTTCACCTATAAGTCTTAACTTCTACATTAGGCCTGTCCTCATTAACCTAATTACTATCACGTCTTACTCAAGGTTACTTTATATTTATTTTACACACCCTTATATGTGCACACGTTGTCTCCTCAGATAGAATGTAAGTTCCTTGAAGGCAGAAGTGTTTATGTTTTTTATTCCTTTGCATCAGCAGCATCTAGCATAGAATAAGTCTTTAGTAAATTATTTCTTGATTACATTATTGACTGAAATCCCTGTACTTTCCTCCAACTGTCATGAGCACAACTGTCATTGGCAACTTCTAGGCCTTAATGGTCAAAGCCCTAAGAAAACTCTGAAAATAATAACTGTGGAGAAACTGAGAAGTTACGTAGTGTGATTGTGTAACCAGTTGGAATTCTGATTTTTCAAATTTCTCATTATCTGAATGTAGAAAATGTTTCAGGGATCATCTATTAGAAAGCCACTGGTGTTTCTACAGGACGTATAATGAAAAAAAAAATAGTGATTTTGTGGTCTTAAGATATTGGCTCTATTTCCAGCTCTGTCAATGATTAGT
The DNA here is from genome assembly GCF_003287225.1 of Phascolarctos cinereus. Taxonomy (NCBI): domain Eukaryota; kingdom Metazoa; phylum Chordata; class Mammalia; order Diprotodontia; family Phascolarctidae; genus Phascolarctos; species Phascolarctos cinereus. The sequence continues at coordinate 400,465,440 of NW_027555847.1, forward strand.
TTTGTAGTTCTGAGCTGGTCACTAAACCTCTCTAAGCTTCAATTTCTTCATCTGCAAAATGGCTAAAATGAGGTTTCATTAAGGAAAGACTATTATCAGTATGAGTTATCATATATACTTGTATTTCCAAATTGTGTTGGTTCCCGTAGAAACCTAATCTCATCAAACTCCATGAAGTCACAGCACCCTGTGTTTCACCATTCTACAACATTGGACTTCATTTTCATAAATGAAAATGTGCAAACACAACTTCTTATTTCTAATTTGTTCTTTTAGCATTTGCTATATAAAATGTAAACTAAAATTTTAAACATCCATTTTAAAGCTTGAAAAAAATGAACATTTTATTATTTGTGTCAATTCAATTGCAAGGTCCTCTTTCAAATTGTTTTAAATCACATCTGAATGAGTAGATGATTTACAAAAAATTTTGAGTAATCTACAAAGCCACATAGTTACATCCTTGGAAAGATAGCTCAGGTTGAGAGTCAAAAGGCTTATTTTAGAAATAGTTTAGCCTAGTTGGGACATTCTAAATGAAGTGAAACCAAACCCATTGTAAAAAAAAAATGTATTTTTGACTTCTTTAGTGACCTATTGAAATATTTATAATGGACAGGAAAGAAGCAATGAAACAACAGACTCCTATATCTAGGGACACCTCTGTCACTGTAGGCTTCAATGAAACAGCTTTGGCCTAATTTCGTTTGACTTTGGATATGTGCAGATCACAGGGAAATGTGAACTGACTATAAACTGAGAAAATCATCAAAGACAGAAAATCATTGCAAATCAGAGACTTATCAATATTTCACTAAGCCAAGACCAGGCAACTCACTTTTCTTGAAAGGCAAAGCAGTTTGTTTTTCAGGAGTTTTGACTCTAGAATATAAAGGCTCTTTGCAACATAAATGAATGTCAAGAATGTAAATAAGACTCAGAACCCACTATGAGTTCATACAGATTCACATTGCATGAAATTAACAATTACTTGTCTAAACTTAGTATACTTGGATAACAGAAAGCTTTCTTGTGCCTTATTATAATGCTTAAAACTATTTTATGCACTGTTCCTCACCTATAGTATACTTATACGTTGTGCAATCAAAATATATTTAGTATGCATTAATGTGGACGAGACTGTGACCTTGAATTTGCTGATCAGTGTCATGATATCACTAAAGTTCTTCCTGATGCCCAGAGCAAAAGAGTGTGCCTTTATTCCCATTACAATTCTTGCCTGAAATTCCAATGGTGATGATTTAAAAGTTTAAGGGCTTTTTAAAATTTATTTTACTTTTAGAAAATGGGAAGTGGTCTCCAATCTTGACCTTTGATATTTGGTCTTCAGCAGCAACTACATACACACACACACACACACACACACACACACACACACAATATTTGAACTTACAAAGTCATTCTAAATATAATACTTGGTTTTGTGATAAATTTCACAAACCATACCAATTAAGGCCCAAGTTAATGCTTCAGACAAACTGAGAGAACATTGATAAATTTGGTCATTTACTGGGTTTCAAGGTTTGTATTGTGCTTTGCCATTTGTGATTTTGCCTTAGGGAAGGGAAAAAATGATTCTGCTAATGTCTGTAAAATAGTAACTTCTGTGGAAGAAATTCTAAGAAATAAAAGAAACTTTTGAAAAGATTAAAATATTTATGTAATGAACAAGGTGCTCATTTTCACAGTTGTTCACAAGGCAAGAGAGAAATTGTGTTAATCTGTGTGCCTGGATGTCCACAATCATTAGTTTGACTAATTTGTCTAATAAAGCCAATAAGTTGTCTGTCAGTAGGAAAAAGAAAAAAAAGAGGGGAGGGAATGGCATAGATTTTAAAAATGAAACAAAACCCCCACAAAAATGCATCAAGTTTTCAGTTACTAGTCTGGTCTCCTGAGAGATTCCTACTGAACTGAGTCAATAGAGTTAAATTAAGCTACTCCCCTCTATATGTGGACATAGATAGGGAAACCTGTTTGATAGAGTGTAAGTTTCCCTTGAGCAGAAACAAATTCATCCTTTGCATCCCACATGCCTAGTACAGTGCTTGCAATAATATGATCTTAATTAATTATGGTTGCTTTATTATATCAGTAAAGGAGTACCAATTGTTTTTGAAAGTAATACACATCTTCATTCTTTATGTTTATGCCTAGCATCATTAAGTTTTTAAACTTTAATATTTTAAAACCACACTAAGACCTTTGGATCACCCTGTATATTAGCCAACTTATTTTCTAATTTCCTTGATACTTGTGTTTATGTATAGTGCTTCTTGTTCAGTTATGGCTTTCCACTGGGTTCATACAGAGACATGAGTTTCCTGTAAGTCTAAATCTTCCTTGTGCATTATGTGAATTGCAGGAGAAAATATGAAATTAACAAACTATCTCAAATTTCTCTAATTTGTCCTGGTCTAGATTTCATTAAATTTGCTAAATATATATATATTTTAAATGTTTTTGGTTTGTATCTTTTTTTTCCCTTTGCTCTCTTTCTTCTTTCTGTTTCTTTCTCTTATTGTTGTTGAAACTATTTGGTTTATAAACTGAGCTCTGGCTCTAAAGACCATTTTGAACACACTGCTTTAGCTGCAGGCCTTTCAGAGCAAAGGACTCCTAATAAGAGGCTTGTAGAGAGGCATTTCCATATCTGGTCCAACTCTCATGTTCTGAATTCACTTAAGTCAGAATGTAGCGTCCGTTGTCAAGAATGGCCTCCTGGCAAAATATTGCTCCTTTCGTGTGTGATAGAAAGAAGCAGAATTGCTGGATGTCCTCAGCAACAAATTCTATTTTTCCTAAATCACTGCTCCCTGTGGCACCCTCTCTGTATTCCATGTTGATTTGTTCAGCTTACACTGTTTGAATTTCCTAATAATGACTGAATAGCAGATGAGTGTTTCTGATAACTTACTTGACAGTTATCTCACCCATGTTGGTTAGAAGTATAACAACCTTCTGAGCTGCCCAACTTCTGAGTTCTGCAAAACCAGATTTAGGAGGATGATTGTGATGATGACTATTTCTGGACTAATCTTTTTAAAGCCTTCCCTTAAGAAATAAATATATAAATAAAACAGGGGTGGGGGACACCAAGAGGAAGAGGGGTGGGGAAAAGAATAGTAGCATTCAGGGCTGTAATCCCAGCAGTGGCTGCCCCTGTCCGTGTCTAATGTAAGGGTTATGGAATACCATAATCCCTTCTCTGAGCTTCTTTACAGCAGCAGTGATGACTAAATTTCTTGTGTCTTATCACACTGTCACAGGCTGGAACTAGGAGAAGAGACTCTGAAGAAAACACAGCATGAAAACTAGAGAGGAGATGATCAGATTAACTGGTATTGGATTTGTTAGCAGGACCACAATCTGACTGAAACAGGCTTGGTTCCAAGGCCCGTGGAGATTTAAACCATCAACCTTTTTCCCCTTTATCCCAACTCACCATTATTTTTAAAGTACCTCCCCCCACAACCTTTCCCTCCCATCATGCTATGTGCTGCTCTCTCCCCCTACCCAGTTAAAGTCTTCCTCCAAAAGCAAGAGGTTAACACTTTAGAGGTTTCAGGGGTTCTGGCATCAGATGGACTGATGAATTTCAAATAAAAGAAATCCCTCTTAGGATATTGGGGGAGTGGGGGAAGGTAGAGAGATGGAAAATGAAATTCCTTTGCTCCTTGCGGAGATCCCTGAGTTACACAAAGTATCTGCAATGGCATACCAGGTGGAGTTTTTTTTTAAATTTTATTAATTTATTTTGATTTATCAGCAATCACTTCCATAGGCTTTTGAGTTAAAATTTTCTCCCCCTTCCTCCCCCCCCACTCCCCAAGACGGCACACGTGATATAGGCTTTACATTTACATACCCATTAAACATATTTTCACCATAGTGAAGTTGTAATTAAAAATGAAAACCAATAGGAGGAACCATCAGAAAGATGAAACAAAACTCAACAGAAGGTAAAAATAAGTGAGAGCGATTCGACTTCCATAGTTCTTTCTTTGAATATGGACAGCATTTTCCATCCCGAGGCCTCTGGAGATGTCTTAGATCCTCGTAATGTTGAGAAGGGTTCAGTTTAACATTCTTAGTCATCGCATACTGTGGCTGTTATTGTATACAAAGTCCTCTTGGTTCTGCTCACTTCACTCAGCATCAGACCATATAAGTCTTTCCAGGTTTTCCTGAAGTCAGCCTGTTCATCATTTCTTATAGCGCAATAGTATTCCATTACATTCATACACCACAACTTGCTCAGCTAATCCCCAGTTGATGGGCATCCTCTCAATTTCCAATTCTTTGCCACCACAAAAAGAGCTGCTATGAATATTTTTGTACATGTGGGTCCCTTTTCCATTTGTTTGATCTCTTTGGGATATAGCCCTAGAAGTGCTATTGCTGGACCAAAGGGTATGCACATTTTTGTAGCCCTTTGGGCATAGTTCCAAATTGTTCTCCAAAATGGTTGGATCATTTCACAACTCCCAGGTGGAGTTTTTTTTAACAAGAGATTGATTACCCTCTGGCCACTACCCTAAGCCTGAATTATGATTATAGCTCTCAATGCTGAAGCTAAGGCCCAGCTACATGATTCACATTTGCTAGCTTCTCAACCACTGAGGCTCTTTACCTGCTATGCACTTTATGAAGAAGAATGATTTATTTTGTTTATTCAGTTGGTAAAACTGTTTGATGCCTAACTGTCATTGTGCATAGCACAACAACAGGGAAGCATTCATTTTCAATAAGACAAATATTCCAGCATCATCTTTTCAGATATAGGATAGCAAGCATCATGCACTTAGCACAGGAGGTAGGAATTATTCATTCATCACTGCTTTGAGTATGGCAGGGCAGTAAATGTATGCTTCTTTGGGCATAAAGGTATTCAACTTATTAGCTTGTGCATCTGGACATTCTTGGCCCTTCACCTCATGAATCTCCCCTTCAGTCAGATTCATACCTAGTTAGAAAGTAAGTATAGGCAATTGGAGGCCTACACTCTGATCTTAGTTGAGAAAGAAAACATAGTTCCATCTTGAAAGGAAACAACTTTTGCGTAAGAGAAAAAAAGTGATGGTCAGGGAAAGCCTTGGGGAAGTGATCCTTAGATCAGCAAAAGTCATTGTTTAATATAGAATGAGAGAATATGATGATTTAATCATGTTTTCAAAGAAAGGATAAAGATCCTGGACATGAACATCTCCAATGAAATAGCCTAGTGAAAATGGAGAAAGAAATGAATTCTTTTTTTGGAAGTAATCATTTATTTTTCCCTAGAATGCTTAGTTCTAGATGAGAAAATTTGATAATTATTATTATGCTGCTATTTGTTACATATTTCATATTCAACTTTCATTTTTGAACGGTTATATAGTATATGAAATTTTCATTCGTGTCATTAATCGTGTTACTGTCCTGAAAGGGTATAAGATCTAGTCTTTGACTGAAGGGTACTTTACATGGTCAAGTTTAAATCATTAGAATTTAGTAAAGATATTAATTACAACATAGCTTATAATTGCAAAACAGAACTAGAAAATTTCTTGGAAATGACAATATTGGGCAACACTGCTTTTTTTTCTTTTTTAATTTTTGAAACAGAAAAAAAAAAACTTGCCAGACTTGCAAGCCTAGGGGAAAGTTAATTAAAACCAAATGAATAAAAAAAACTGAAAAAATATGCAAATGAATAACTTTACTAAGGATTTAAGCATGCCTTAATTACTTTTGTCGAATGCGGACTGCTATCCAGTGTAATCACTTTGGAGTATAATAATTAAAGATATAATTATTCAATAACTAACATAGAATAAATGTTATTGTATATTATTAAAATCTTATATTATTGAATTGTAAGTTCTGTGAAAGCATATTTGTCTCTCTTGCTTTTTACCTCATCCTACCTGTCAACCAAGTGCTATACAAGTGGGTATTCAATAAATATTTTATCAATGAATGAATAAGTGAATTTAAATATTGTTCCCATTGCACAGCAATATCACAAAAGTCTTTTTCTTACTAAGTCCTTAGTATACATTCATTTATGCCCAGTGTCTCCCAATATTTGGGAGAGTTTCATAGTGAGGAAGACTTAGTTTACTCTTACCTGGTATTTTATTTATTTTTAAAGAGTAAAAATCTGTCTAGTGATAGCCAAAAGTTAGTTAGCTGCTAATTTTCTTCTAAAGGCTAAGAAGACCTTCAGATATTGTTATTCTTTTTAATTAGGACTAAATCTGTACCAAATATATATGCATGAATGCTTCCTCTGTGTTTTTCTCTCTCTGTTTCTTCCTTTCCTCTATCTCTCTTTCTCTATCTCTGTCTCTCTCCCTCTCTCCCTCTTTCACAATTAAATATTCAAAAAATAAAGTTTTGAAGCCACCCACTGGAAAATTCTAGTGAGGAAGAAAAATATGGGTTACTTGAAGAGACTGATGTGGATGAACAGGACCTCATCAACCAACTTACTTCTGTAAGAGATATTTGCAGAAGTTGGCAGGAAGGCCAGGAGACAAGATGGGTGGTGGCAGAAATACTAAAAGTCAGAAGGAGCTTAGGGAAATGAGGAAATCTAAAGACATAAAGGGCAAAATATTTTTTATTTTGTTTTGTTTTGTTTTTAACTATATTGAGGAAAAGGAGGATCAAAGGAAGGATAGGATTTTTTTTTCCTAGGGTGAATGGGATGATAACTGAAAAGGATAGCAGAACTTTTTTTTTTTTCATTTTGCTTCTGTTTTGTCAAGCAAGCAGAATCCTTGCATTAGAAATGATTTTTTTTTGATAGAGAGCTGCTAATAAAAATAAGTAGGAAACAATAAGAACCACCCAGTGACAACTAAGGAAATTGAGTCACCTGGTCCAGATGAACTACACACTTAGATATTTAAAGAATTGTCAGATGTGATTGCTGAGAAAATGTTAAGATCATGGAGAATGGCAAAAGTACAACAAGATTAGAAGAGGGAAATGTGCCACTTTCTAGGTAAGAGAAGAAAACAGAATCTCTTAACCTTAGTCCAGTAAGCTTAAATTCCAGTCCTACAAAATTTCTAGAATTGATAACTAAAGGGATGATTAATGAATAACCAGAAAATGAAGCAATGATTCCAAGGATTCCAAGGTGGCTTCAGTAAGAATATATCATACCAGATTAACCTCAGGGTGTTTTTTTTAAATTTTACTAAATTGGTAAATTGTGATTATTCTGTTGCTGTAGTTTACCTAGACTTTAGCAAAACAATAGGTAAAATATCTAATACTTTTCTTTTAGAGAAGGTGGAAAGATATAGAATAGGTGATAGTACAAGTAAATTTTGGAACTGAATGAATGGCTGGATTTGAAGGCTAATTGTTAATGGTTCAATTTTAACTGGTAGATGGTCTGTAGCAGAGTGTCCCAGGTATGTGCGCATAAGCCCATCCTGTTAAAACATTTATTAGTGACACTGATTAGAGGGACACCTAAAGGGGATGCTGAAGCAAGATCAAATTGGCTTTTGAAAACTGATGGTTAAATTTTCATTATGAGCATTTTTACTTCAAAAATCGCAAATACTGCAAATCAGAGCTTGATGGATGATTTTAATTGTCTAAAGTTAAGAAAATAATGGAGAAAATGTTAATAATGAGAATTAAACTTTAAAATGTTTCTTGAATATTTTCCCCCTGGAAAGCTAGTTTTTAACATTTTCTGGAATACTGCTGTGTACCTAACAAATAGGATAACAGTCAAGTTCAAAACTTTCTCATTAGGGCATTTATATATTGAATTTAAGAAGATGATAGTCAATAGGATTATACACAAAGGGTAATACTTCAAAAACTCAATTCTACAAGTACATGATGAGGATAAATGTTTAGACAGACATTTGGCTGGAGAACATCTGGGAGTTTTGGTGGTCTCCAAGTGCAACCTCTTAGAAGAATGTGGAAGTTAAAAACAGCAACAACATAATAACAAGAACAAACTAATTCAATCTTGGGCTACATTAAAAATAGAAAACATTACAGGAATAAGGAAGTAATTGTCCCTTTGAACTTTGCCCTGATCAGATCATATCTAACATATTATGTTCAGTTTAGGATGGCCCAGTTTTAAGAGGACATTGAGAAGCTTCAGGGAATGCAGAAAAGAGCAATAATTATGATGAAGGGCCTCCTCTTTGAGTCATAAAAGAATTAGTTGAAGGATCTAAAGATGTTCATCTTGAAGAGGAGAAAACCCAGGGGGAAGGAACTTTATTGCTGCATTTAAGTTTTCGAAGGGTAGTCCTGAGGATGAGGGGTTAACCTTATTGTGTTTGGCTGCAGAGAGCAGAACTAGGAATAATTAGTGAAATGTTCTTTTTTTTCTTTTATTTATTAATTTATTTTGATTTATCAACAATCACTTCCATATGCATTTGAGTTTAAAATATTTTCCCCCCTTCCTCCCTACCACCCTCCTCAAAATGGTGCACAATCTGATATAGGCTATACATTTACATTCCTATTAAACATATTTTCACATCAGTGAAGTTGTAAGTAAAAATTAAAACCAATAGAAGGAACCATCAGAAAGAGGAAATAAAGCTCAACAGAAGAGAAAAAAAAAGACAGCGATTCAATTTTCAACACTTATTATTACTATTTGTATCTTTTTCTCCATCCTTTTTCCCCCAGTTTATGCTTTTCTTTCTCCTTTCTCCTTTCCCCCCCTCACTACTGTTCTGCTTTTGACCACTGCCTCCTCCAGTCTCTCCTCCCTTCTATTATCCCTTTACCTTTTCTTTTCCCTTTTCCCTCCAACTGCCTATAGGGCAAGTTACATTTCTATGCTTAACTGATTATGTTATTCCCTTCTTGAGCCAAATCTGATGAGAGTAAGGTTCAAACAATGCTCACCCCCCTCCCTTCTTTCCCTCTGCTGTAATAGGATTTTCTGTCTTTTCCTGTAATGTAATTTACCCTTGTCTGCCTCCTCCTTTCTCAGTACATTTTCTACCATCAGACTAATCCACTACTTGGATCCATTTAACCCACTTGATTAGATTTTTTTTTCATCATTACATCAAATTCAACTAATATCCACCCCCTTTATATATACTCCTTTAACATGTGTAATAACAATACAGTTCTCAAGACTTGCAGGTGTCATCTTTCCTTGTAGGGATGTAAACAGTCCACCTTTATTAACAACATATTGTATCTTTCTGTCCCATTTACCTTTTAATATCTTTCTTGAATCTTGTGCTTGAAGATCAAATTTTTTGTTGAGCTCTCTTTATCAGGAAGGTTTGGAAGTCCCCTATTTCATTGGATATCCATCTCCTGCCTTGAAAAATCATGCTCATTTTTGCAGGATAGTTGATCCTTGGCTGCAATCCAACCTCCTTTGCCTTAGGCAATACCATGTTCCGCGCCCTGCAGTCTTTTAATGCAGAAGCTGCAAGGTCCTGTGTAATCCTGACTGTGATTCCCTGATATTTAAATTATTTCTTTCTGGCTGCTTGCAACACCTTCTCTTTCATCTGGTAATTTTGGAATTTTGCTGTTATATTTCTTGGCATTGTCAATTTGGATCTCTTTCAGGTAGTGAGCGGTGTATTCTTTCTACGGTTATTTTACCTTCTGGTTCTTGGACTTCCAGGCAGTTTTCCTTTATGATTTCCCAAAAGATACTGTCCATGCTCTTTTTTTCATCATGATTTTCTGGTAGTCCGATGATTTTTAAATTGTCTCTCCTGGATTGATTTTCCAAGTCGGTTCTTTTATCACTGAGGTATTTTATGTTTTCATCTATTTTTTCATTTTTTTGTTTCTGTTTGACTGATTCTTTCTTTCTCATAGTCATTAGTTTCCATTTGTCCAACTCTAGTTTTTAACAGATTGTTTTCTTCGGTTAGCTTTTATACTTCCCTCTTCAATTTTTAAGGCATTTGTTTTCTTCAGTATACTTTTTTTCCAGTTTGCCAATTGTGTTTTTTAGAGATTTGTTTTCTTCAGTGTACTTTTATTTTCCAATTGGCCAATTGTATTTTTGAAGGACTCTTCTACCTCTCTCATTAGACTTTTAAAATCCTTCTTGAGCTCTTCTAAGAAGGCTTTTTGGGCTTCAGACCAGTTCATATTCCCTTTTGATGCTGAAGATGTGGGTTTGTTGACAATGTTGTCCTCTTCAGAATTTCTGTCTTGATTTTCACTCTTCTCATAATATGCATCTATGGTACATTTCTTTTACTCATGGTTTCTTTATTCCCTGGCCTTTGAAGAGATTGAGCTCCCCTGTTGGGGAACAGAGGGCACTGACCTAAGCTTCTTGTGTTGGGAGCCTAGGTCTTGATCACTGGCTTTGTGTTCTGGGCTCTCTTATGTTGGCAATTGGAGGCTGTAGGGTTTTGGTACCTTACCTCATGTTGGGCTGGAATCAGCAAGGCTGGAACTTTCAGGCAATTCTAGGTTGCCTGCTTTTCCTTTCCTTTAGCTTTCTTCAGCTCCTTTTAGATGAGTGCTGCAGGGTGTTTATCGGCCTGGGGCCCCTTGCAATGCTGCCTCCCTCTTTTCTGTTAATACACTGGGAGATTCCTTTGCAGTAGAGCACTGAGGCACCTGGTGGTTTTTGGAGCTGGTTTCCACTGGTTACCCCACCCTCAGTGAGGCACTCGGAGGTCCAGGTGTTGGTATTTGCTTGCTCTACCACCTGGGCTTCAGGATCTCCCCCTGGTTGACAGTTGGAGTCTATAGGGTTCTGACAGCTTACCTGGTGTTGGGTTGAAATCACCCAAGGCTGGGACTTTAGGAAGACTCTAGGTTGCTTTCTTCAGCTCCTTTTAGATGAATTCTGCAGGGTGCTTACCCACCTGGAGTCCTTTGTAGTCCTGCTTCCCTTATTTTTGCTGAGGCACTAGGAGACCCGTTTGCTGGACTGCTACACTGCTGTTCCCCATCTTTCTTGTAGTTCAGGTGTTATAGGTTGTTTTTTTTTTCTGGGATGATATTTTCTGGGTTTTAAGAAGTTGATAGGGGAGGGTAAGAGCAACTACCTTTTTACTCCACCATCTTGGATCCCAGAAGCGGAAATGCCATTAGTGAAATTTTCGAAGAGGCAAATTAAAGTTTCATTTCAGGAAAATCTTCCTGATCAATCAGCCAATCAAGTTGCATGTTTTTAATTGATTGCTCTGTGCTAGAGTCAATCATACTGCCATTTGGCATTAAGTTTTGCATTTAAAAATTTGGAATGTTTATCTAAGAAACATTTTGGAACTTTGTTAAAATTTATGAGCAACGCAAATTGTTGTTACAAAAAGGAAGTACTAAGGTACTCTTATGAAGAAGGAACAGAATAGTGCTCTTGTAATTCAGAGGAAAAAGAAAACCTTTGAATATGATTTTCATGCCATTTATGAGTCCATCAAGTCTCATGCTCATGCTAGTATTTTACCACTGACCCTGATAATATTATAAAGGACTACTAAAAACCAAGGATGAAAATGTAAGCTGGTTATGGGAGATCACTCAGTTAATGGGGAAAATATGCAGAAAATGTAATTCAAAGCATTTTAAAATATTAAATTCAATTTCTAATGCACTAGCCATGAAATTCAATGAAAGACTTTTAAAATACAATACGTTGACTTCTGCACTCTCTTGTAACATGGGGGAAAAAACTAGCAAGTGTTTTGGATGAAAATGCAGTGTTTCACACAATGGTGAAGATTAAAAGGAATATGTTTTTGATTTAAACTATTGAGTATCATGATTAAATGTCAGGATTTCTGACAAATAACTGCAAAGAAAACCACTTTTCAGGATGGAGTGTTTCAGGAAGCCATGGGCATTTGCTAATAAACTCAACTATGTTGTGGCTCTTATATTAAGCTTCCAGAGCACCAGATACTACACATGATTCAATTTAACATTTTTCATCAGAAGAATTCAAAACCAAGGACAATGTCTGTACATCTGGATACTCCAATATCTTATTTGATTGGCACTTTACTAATTTAGGAATTCTCTCCAATAGCATAGACTAAGATTCACCTACACTTTCCTATCCTGTTTTAATTTTGTCTAGGTTCATACAGAAATTTTCCTTGGGGTGGGGGGCGGTAGTACATCCATCATGGCTGGTGGGGAGAGAGTTCCTATAGGTCTCTCAAACAATGTCAAGAGAACTATCTAGGGGGCAGCTAGGTAGCACAGTGGATAGAGCACCAGACCTGGAGCCAGGAGGACCTGAGTTCAAATCCAGCCTCAGACACATAATACTTCCTAGCTGTGTGACTCTGGGCAAGTCACTTAACCCCAATTGCCTTACTGAAAAAAAAGAGAGAAAGAGATCTATCTATAAGAGAGCATCCCCTCCCCTATCCACTAGCTATCTTTCACTCCCACTATACAAGTAGCTCATACTTTTTATCCCCCAATCATTCACCTTTCTAGAGTTACTTCTGTGGCTCAATGGTTCTTTTGCAAGGCTTTGCAGCCTACCTATGCCTGCCATGTGCCTCCCCATTGCACTGGAGTGGCTCAGATTTAACGTGTCAGAGCTAATGGTGTACCACGAGTCATAGTCATAACAGTCACATCATCAGAATATTTTTAATGATGTAGTAGAGCAATTAAAGCATTGTGAAGTTTCTGTAGGATGCTCCAAGACACATTCAACTTCCTGTTCAGATCTGAGTCCAGCTTGTTCTCCATTTGTTTGTGTCTTTCCAAAGTATATTAATTCATGTGCTAGTTTTATGGGATGTTTATCCAACTACATATAATTGTCTGCACAACAGAAATACTCTGTTCACTGGGAATATAGTTAGAATGAACTCTTTTGAGTAATTATGGATTTAATTTATTCAGTCAGTCAATAAACCTCTATTAAGCACCTAGCATATTACAGACAAAGCTCTGGTGATACAAAGAGAGGCAAAAGATAGTCCCTGTCCTCAAGGAGCTCACAGTCTAATGAGGGAGACAACAAACAAACAATTAAGTACAAACAAGCTATATTCAGGTAAAGTCAGCCCCATATCATCTGCAAAAAATGGAGGTCTGCAGGACCTCATCTATCAACAAGCCTCCTTCAATTTGGACTCAATGTTCTATGTACAGAATAAGGATGGGATAACATCTGTATAAATGGGGCGGGATGAGTCATTAAGTTATTGGGGATATACTATGTCAAATGTCTGGATGCTTCAATTCATGTAGAATAAAATGAATGTTTTATAACAGTCATGTATTAAGAGATGTGCAAAACAATGTGTCCATCACGGATGGGGATAGAAAGAAAAGTAAGATATGGCTCCTGGCTAGTCAAAAAGCACAGTTTGGCAGGGACAACATGACAGGTACATTTACGTGCAGTAATTATGAAGCAGAGTAGAATGTGATAAGAACATAAGAGAGGAACAATGTGCTATGTGAAGTCCAAGAAAAGAGAAAGTATTTCTGAAGGAGGGAATGGTATCATATAATAAAAAGAACAATAGCAACAATACTATTTTATCTCAGAGTTAAATGGAATCTCTTAGGTCAACTAGTCCAACCCATTTCACTGAGTATTAAAAATGAATCTGATTTGAATGGATAGAAATGGAGTTCTGAATAAAGGATATTCTAGACATAGAACATAGTGTAAGCAAAGATATAGAAGGGGGAAAACCAGTGGACAAGACAAGTTCAGCAAGTAGTTCAAATTTTATTGGTACACAATGTACATACATAGGAACAATATGAGATAAACGTGAGATAAAGGGATCCTTCATTATTAAGGGTCTTAAATTGGAGTCTATTATCACATATCTGAAACGCTGGTTATTTTTTTTTTACTTTTCCTTGAAACCGTTGGTGTAATACATATACTTAAACCAAATCATTCCTGAAAGTGTAGTTGGGGAGAGGCAAACAATATTTCACATTATATGAAATTATTAGAACTAAGAGGCTCAAGGAAGAAAGGAGAATCCTATATGATTTGAATATGGACATACTTTGGAGACATTGTGGGTTTAGTTCAGGCCACTACAATAAAGCAAATATTGTAATAAAAAAAAGTCACACAAATTTTTTTGTTTCCCTATGCATAGACAATTTATGTTTACACTATACTGCAGTCTATTAGTGTGCAATAATATTATGTCTAAAATGTAATTAATCTTAATTAACTAAACATACTTTATTGCTAAAAAAAATACTATTATCTGAGCCTTCAGTGAGTCATAATCTTTTTTGTTCATGGATTGATGGTTGCTGAAGGTTGGGATGTCTGTGGCAATTTCTTAAAATAATATAACAATGAAGTTTGTCCCATCGATTGACTCTTCCTTTTACTTGAACACTTAGAAGTCATTGTGGGGCTATTAATTAGCCTAATTTCAGTATTTTTGTCTCTCAGGGAATGGGAAGGCCTGAGAAGAGGGAGAGAGACAGGCAACAGCAGGTTATTGAAGCAGTAAGAATACATGCATTTGTTGATTAAGTTCACCTTCTTATATAGGTACAGTTTGTGGCACCCCAAAACAATTACAATAGTAACATTGAAGATCACTGATCACAGGTCACTGTAATGGATGTAATAATAATGAAAAAGTTTGAAATATTCCAAGAATTACCAAAATGTGAGAAAGAGACGTGATGTGAGCACATGTTGCTGGAAAAAAATTGACACCAATAGACTTGCTTAAGAGCAGGGTTGCCCCATACCTTAAATTAGTAAAAAATAAAATAATATGTGTGTGTATGTGTGTGTGTGTGTGTGTGTGTGTGTGTGTGTATGTGTACATACCATATGCAAAGTGCAATAAAGTGAAGCAAAATATAATGAGGTATGCCTGTATGCTAGGTGTTTAAAAAATGATCTTTAGAAGTTTTGGACATAGATGTAATGTCAGCAAAATGGAGAAAGAACAACACTTTTGCTTATCTTGTCTTTTCCCATTGTTCATGCAGCTTACTTATTCACATATACTATAAACCAACTGATTTCATTCATATTCCCAATCTGAAGTTGATGACAGCAGTTGAGATAGGCCTTTTGAATCTATTGGTAGGACATATATTAAAGAATAAAGGTTTAAACCACTTTATTAGATCTCTTGACATTGCATGGATCTGTATTCTAGAACAGGACAGAGGGTATATTTTAAAAATAAATTGACATTGTCCATTAGATAAATGGCTAAAGGTTATGAACAAGTAGCTCTCAAAAGAAGGTCATTAATCTATAAACAACCACATCAAAGATTACTTCAGATCAAGAATAATAGGAGGAATGTAAATTAAAAACAACTCTGAGGTTCTGCCTTGTACCCTTTGAAGCAGCAAAGATGATAAAGCCAGTAATAGAGAGGTTATCAGGAAGACTAATACTGGGGTGAACTGGTCTAAATCAGGAATAGGGAACTTGCAGCCTGGAGGCCACATGTGGCCTTCTGTTTCCTTTTATTAAGGGGATTTGTTCTGTGAAGTTTGGATTAAGTCAAAGGGACACACCCAAGGACCTAGAGGGCCACATGTGGCCTCCAGGTGGCAGGTTCCCCACTCCTGGTCTAAACTCTGCAAAACAATTTGTAATTTTTAAAGAAATTTCACTAACTTGTTGATCCACTGATGCTGCTACAAGACATGCACTCCAAGGAGGTCAAAGACAAAGGTGAAATTCTGGAAACAAAATGAGCGTCCTTGAATTGAAGAGTGATTACAAGTTATGTTGTATGGAGGTAATGGAATAGTATTCTGTTGTAAGAGATACATACCAGGATTGGACCTGGCATCTCATTAATACAGGGAACTTCCAAATGAGGACAGTTACTCTATCAATGCTTTTCAGCACTTTGTCTACAACTTATATACTTAGAGAATTGCCTAGAGCAGGACTGTCAAACACTGCCAGCAGGCAACATACAGGCCACAACACTTCTGAGTCTGGCAAAACTAGATTAAAATGCAATTGGGAAATATTTAACAACAACAACTAAATACAACAAAACATAGACATTTCATTTTTGAGCTTAGTCATTATGTGGCCTGCAGGGATCCTTATATATGGATTAGTGGCTACCATTTCTATTTGAATTTGTGGCCTAGAGTACCAAAACTATATGACACTTAGCCAGGGTAATATGGCCAGCATGTTATGTAGAACCTGAACTCTGTCCACCATGGTTATAGGGTCTACTCTCAATCCTCTAAGGTAATACTGAATTGGGCAGCTAGGTGGCACCACAGTGCATAGAGTTCTGGGCTTGCCTGCATTCTGAAAGACTCATCTTCCTGAGTTCAAATCTGGCCTCAGACACTTATTTGTTTTGTGACCCTGGGCAAGTCACTTCCCTCTCACTTCCTGTAAAATGATCTGGAGAAGGAAAGAGCAAACCACTCTAGTGTCTCAAGAAAACCATAAGTGGAGTCATGAAGTGTTGGACACATATGAAAAATGACTGAGCAACAAAATACTATCTTATTTTGCTGTTAGAGATGACAAATTTGAGGAACTCAGAGAATTCAGACGGGAAATTTTTGATCAAGTGATGCAAATCATAATAAGCAGAATGACTACATAATCACTCTAAAGGGCAAGTGAACTCTGATTAATTGTAATGGCTAATCTCTGTCCCAGAGGATGACAGATATGTTATATATGTATGTGTATGCATATATATACACATATACATATACGTTATATATGTATATACATATATTCACATGTATACCTACACATACATTCACATACATTTACATATATACGTATATTTGTGTATATATATGTGTGTGTGTGTGTGTGTGTGTGTGTATGTATGTATGTGTTTGTTACAAGGGCGGGTTCAATGTATGTATTTGTGTTGCAAGGGGAGGGGTTAAAGAGAAATGTCTTAAGTAAAAAAAAACAAAGACAACAATAATGCTTTTTCGACAGATAAGGGATTCTTAATACTTACTGACACATATCTCTAAGCTAGATAAACAAGGAGAAGCCTGCAGAGACAGTACCCATATTTGAGGTCCTTCAGTTTTGCAGGGTGAGTACCTTTGGAAGTCATATTATCCCTAGAAAGGTGTCTGAATATAATTTATGAAAACATGTAAACTGATTAAAGAAAGCCCATATAATAGTTCATCCTGATCCTTTACATTATATTACATTACATAGGCAGTGAAGAAGTAGAGTAGATAGACCCTAGGGTCAGGAAGTTCTGAGTTCAAACTTGACCCTTCAGATACTTACTAGCGGTGTGATATCTGGGCAAGTCACTTAACCTCTCTCAGTCTCTCCTCAACTGTAAAATGGGGGGAATAATAGCATCTACTTTCTAGGGTTCTTGTGAGGCTGACGTGAGCTAATATCTATAAAGGACGTTCTACAATGCCTGGCACATAAGAGGCACTTAGCACATGGTTGTGTCCTTCCTTTCTTCCTTCCTTCTTTCCTTTTTTTTTTCCCAGGTTCTCTTTTGGCAAAATTGCTTATACCTGAAGACAAGCGCTCATTATCTACCACAGCCTGCAGTTGTCAGTTTCCTTTTTCTCTCTTTGCCTCCCTACCCCTGCCTTTTTACTGGAGTTTAGCAGGAAAGGATGAGTTTCCAGATATTCTGGTAGACAGATACAGTATAAATCACATTTATGCAAACAGGATTAATATAGCAAGTGCATTCTCATTTATGAATAAGATAAACCACTAAACACATATCATTAATAAGGACATATGAAACCTTTCACATTATGTCAAATTATTAGAATTAAGAGGCCTAAGAAAGAAAGGGTGATTCAATATGGCTTGAATTTGCTAAGCAATCATTAAAGTTGAGTGTGATAATTGAAATTTGCTTTGCAATAATTTCATTAAAAATTCATAACTACTTCTGTATTTCATTTTCTCCTTTTAGTGAGGAGTTAAACTGCGCCTGGAACGGATGCTCAACATATGTGTACATTGATGGCAACAACATGGAAAACAGCAGAAGAGTGAGAAATGTGAAGAAAAGGTTTATCAGAAGTTGAATTTATTTTCAAAAATGAATAACTGGAATCCATATATTTCTACTAAACTAGAAATGTTCTTTCCCCCAATGTGTTATTTAAGGTACAGATTTCACTGATCCATTCCCTGCCTTCAATCACTCATTCTTTGGCTCTGAGTCATACTAATTTGTTCCTGATTTCCTAAACCAACAACCATATAAACTATTCTTGTTCTTAATTCTTTGAGGCATTGTCTTATTACAAATATTTGACTCTCTGACTCTTACAGGCAACAAGAAATTTTCAGGCTGATTCCTTCTCAGCTATAAATTGAAAAATAGTGGATAGAGCATGGCCCTGGAGTCAGGAGGACCTGAATTCAAATCTGGCCTCAGACATTTGACACTAGCTGTGTTACCCTGGGCAAGTCATTTATCTCTGATTCCCTTGCCTCCCAAAAAAGTTAGAAGGAGTTCATAACTTAAACTATACATTATATATTTATATGTATAAAGAGTGTATACATATATATGTATATACATACTTTTTTTCTCTTACAAGTAGCTAATATAGTAGTTAAGCAATTATATTTGTTTGAAGAGCTCCCAGTCTTTTCCTCTCCCATAACTTTTACAGAGGATGTTCAAAAGTAGTTTTTTATTTAGAAAACTGAGGGATTCAGGTACACAATCACCATGTTCTCCTTAACTCCAGTCTTGAAAGAGATATTCCTCCTGTTAAGAAAATTGAATCTTTATGCCCATGTACTTTGTTCCATCCTGTCTTGGTGAAGGGTGTCTATCATTCAGGAGAAGGCAACCTCCTTAGCAGCAGACTGTTTCATTTTAGTCTTTACCTCCAATAACATGACACACTCAAAAATGCTTATTGAATTGAATTGAATCCTATATCCATCCCTCCTGACTGAGATTTATACATATTTTTATTTACTTCAAAGATATTTCGTTTTTGTCCTTCTATTTTGCCCTACCAATTACTGTCTGGACTTTAGTCCAATTTTCACGGCTGTATATCTTTCTCATGTACATCTCTTTAGAATTCCTGCCTTCCTTCAAGAGTAGGCCTATATTCCATTTTCTCCAAGAAGACTTTTCCCAGTCCCCTCAGCTGCTAGTAACTTCTCTTATAAAGCTACTTTTCAACTACTGTATTTATATTATATGTACTTATTTATCTACTTCTCTCCCATATTAGAATGTAAGTGCTTTGAGGAAAGGCACTGTTTAGCTTTTTCTTTTTATCCCCAGGATCTGCTTAAGTCTCGTCACCTGGTAAATGCTTTGATAAATGCTTGTTGATTAATCAATTGATTTTTATACCAAAAGCATTTGTGTACTGCTCTTGCAGGAAAGCCTCTGTTTTCTTATTTCTATACCTTGCTCATGGTCTTTCTCTTACAGGGATTTAGACTTGTCCCTATCTCTATGGATTCAATTCCTAGTCATCCTTAAAAGTTCAACCCAAATGCCACCTGTTCTCTATAAATCCTTCTCTAATTCTCTTTACGAAAAGTAATATACCTCCACTCACCTTCTTACCCTTATATCCTTATCTGTAAAATGGCACTAATAAAACTTTGAACTTATACTACAGGTTTGTGGAGAGGGAAATGCTATGTAAATCTTAATACACTCTATAAATGTTAGTTATTATTCTCTATTTTCTTCTTGTACCTGTCTTACAAGTCTTTATTCTAGTCATGCCCCTCATTTCTTCCTTTCGGTTTACTGTCAGGATACCTAAAACTTGTGTTGGACCCTCTCATTTTCCCCTTCAGCACTCAGAGCCACAGGATGTGAGCATTGGAAAGGACCTCAGTGGCCATCTACCCTCACTCATACACAAAGAATTTGCCAGTATAACATAAATGACAAGTAGTTGTCTAGCCTCTGATTGAAACTTTCAAGGCAGGAAAACCCACCAACCCTCCAGAAATCTATTTCACTTTTGGACAGCTCTGTTAGGAAATTTATTTTATCCCTGACTTCAAGCTTAAATTGACCTCCTTGTTCTACCAAATGTGCATTCTCCTTCTCTCAGGGGATAAATGGAAATGAATCAAGTCTCATTTCCACTCCATAAGATATTCATTCACTCACTAGACCCCAGCTATCAGGTCACCAATAAGTCTTCTTTTCTATAGGCTAAACAAGCCCATTCCTTTCCATATGTCATGACCTCAAGGTCCTTCACCATCCTATTTTTTTTCCTCTGGATGTTCTCCAGCTTATCAATACTCTTCTTAAACTGTAATGCCCAGAATTGAACATGACATTACAGATGAGCTCTGACAAGGGCTGAATATAATGGAATTATTATCTCCCTGTTCATGGAAGCTATGACATCTTGATACAGCCAAAGATTGTGTGAGATTTTCTGAATGCCACATCACAGTGTTGACTCACACTGATCACTAAAATTACCAAATCCCTTTCAGAACAACTGCTGTATATCCTTACCTCTTTTCTCTTATATTTGCACAGGTTTTTTTCCCCCACAATTAAAAAACTTTATATTTTGCATTCCATCTTATTAGAGCAAACCTAATTATCTAGCCTGTCAAAGACATTTTGGACTCTTTAAGTTTGTCATCCAGTGTATTAGCTGTCCTTTCTAGTTTGGATTCATCTGTAAACTTGTTGGACACACAATCTATGTCTATGCAAGTCATTAAGATGGCACAGGCTAAAGCACAAATAACTTAGGCATTCCACTGATACTTCTGCAATATTAACACTGAGTTATTAACAAATCTTTGATACTGGCCATCTAAACACTACTGACACTATCTGATTGTAGTATCAACTAATCCATATCTGTCCATCTTCTCCACAAGTATTATGTGAGATACATAATCATGAGCTCATTCCCTTGAAGACCTTTTTCATCCAGCTGGTTTCAACAACCATTTATTTTGATGATATCCAGTTTACTTCAGTCATCCTCTTTCTAGATCCATATCACTAGTTGTCTATAGGACAACTCTTCTTTAACAACTCAGAAATACCTAAATTTTACAAAATAAAAATAACTCATCATCTATTTCATGACACATTTATAATTTCTTAGTTTTTCTAGTTCTTTCAAAGTCATTTCTATCCTCTTGCTACTCCTAGACTCATGTTGACTTCTTTCCATTTGTTTCCCCTAGTGGATAGAGTGCTGGTCTTAGAGTGAGGAAGACTTGGGCTCAAATCTCCCCTATGGCATATACTGTGTGACCAATTATAAACCAATGGACCTTAGTTATCTAGGAGACACCAGGAACTTCATAGATCTGTTCAGTCACAACCTCAGTTTACCTCAATTTCCTCTATAAAGTAGGGATATTAATGACACCTACCTCCTAGGGTTGTGAGAATAAAAGGAGAAAATATGTGTACAGCACTTAGCCCAGTGCCTGACACATAGTAGGCATTTAATAAGTGTTTGTTTCTTTCCTTCCTAGAGGAATAAGAATTGATCTCAGTGCAAGCATGGGCCACACTTATTTTGAGGGAGAGTCTCTTTGATTTTCCAGTTAAGGTCTTTGGATGTCCTGAATCAGGGAATATCTGGAGCAATTCATACTAGATGTGGACACTCCAAACTTCTCCTGGGGGCTTGTGATGGTCAGCACTACAAAACTCCTCATAAGGACCATGCCAAAAGAGATTATGGTGACAGTATACTATGGCTAATAAAAGATGTAGATGAATATCTATGATGCAACTCCTAAGTGCAAATCTATAGGGCTCAATTGTAATAAGGAAAGGGTGAGGAATTCATGTAATTAAAGAGCTATTATCAGGTCTGAGACTATGAAAAAATTTCCAAGAGCTGCTAGTATACATCAGAGATTTAACAGCAAGTCAGCTGGAGTAAGTAGGGAACAAGGAAGGATAAAATGGCTAGCTCTTATGACTCTAGATAAACTAAAAAGGCTTACAGTGAGGGACATGCCAAGTGATGGATGAAGAAAAGAAAACCAAATCTAACTAGACAAATAAAAGGAGACTCTGGAATTGAGAAAAATGAATCAAAGCAATCCATGGCCAATAGAGAAGAATAACAAGCTGGCTCATTGTGTAGACAAGGAGTTGAGTGACAAAGTTTGAGAGTACACAACCTCTTTTTGGACATAATATTGCAGTATGTTTTAATGTTCAACCAGGTGTATTTAAGGGATGGTAACTCAAGGAAGTAATTGCTTCCTTCCCTGGTGTGAGTTGATTTGGTTCATCATTATGTGCAAGTCACAGTCCCCCTTTCCCCACTCATCAATGCAATACTATATTTTCCCGACATTATAAAACACAAATCAGAGAACAAAATTTAATTGACATAATGTGAGTATACAAAGATTTAGATTTTGTAAGCATAGAGAACTCTAGGTGTGGGAGGACCCTTTCAAATGATGCACTTGGCAACCTGTTCATGGAGTTAGTGGCTAAATCCTTAGGAGCTGCCTGAGTCATATGAGAAATTAAATAATTGGTCCTGGGGAAGCCAGGGGGTGCAGTAGACAGAGTGTGGGACCTGGAGTCAGGAAGACTTTCATATCTGGCCTCAGACACTTACCAGCAATGTGACCCTAGGCAAGCCACTTAACCTTATTTAACTCAGTTTCATCATATGTAAAATGAGCTGAAGAAGGAAATGGAAAACCACTTCAAAGACCCAAATGGGGTCACAAAGAGTTGGGCACAACTGAAAACAACTGAACAACAATAACAACAACGATAAACAATCTGGGTTAAAAAACTAGGAAAAGTCAGGGGTAGAATTTGAATCTTGGTCTTCCTGACTCTCAGCCCAAGAATCTTTCTATAATAACATTCTGTCCCTCATTACCACATAAAAACCCTATAATTAACAAGATGGAGTCAACAAAGAGACCATTTTCTGCTTTACCCATGACTGGGAATAATCTGTTCATTGGGTCCCAAGGGATCATTATTTAATTCTGTCCTTAGCTATGCCAGTTCCTACCAGTCCCCTATGAAAAATAGACCTTTCAGAGCTCATAGGTTTATGGTAAGAATAGGATTCAGAGCTCTATAGAATTTTATGGGGGCAGGCTGGAATTTGCTGATGCTTTGCAGCTTGGCTCCAGGGGCATCAGAATTTGACTGGTCTCTCTGGATCTGAAGATGCAATAGCAATAGCTCCACTTATTTTCCCTTCTATCATTTCCCTGTCCCAACTTCAGCCCTCAGTGTTCCTCATCATCTTTTCATTACAAGTTATCACAGGCATGGTTTTTACTTGCATCTATTTCCTTTCTCTTCTACATTTATGCCTTTTGATATTCTCCCTATATCCCTGTACAGATGCTATGGAATTCTGAATGTCAGGGCTTTTCCCAACGATCTTCAACTCCCTGGCCTCAATCACTGGAAGCTGTGATAAAGGGTTTTATTAAGGGTTCTCTTATGCCCCTATGACACTGGTCAACATATAAGCCACAAATTAGAGGTGGCCCACAGATAAGAAGATGATGGAAAGTACATGGGCCTTAACTAGAAAAAAACAATTCTTCTGTTTAAGGCCCAAAGAAGAAAGTGACTCCAACATCATTGTGACCAATACATCAGGATTTAAAACTATATGACCCTAAGAGAGAAGCAGGGTCAGGTTTAGACCAATGTATGTAGTAAGCCAAATTGCTCAAAAGATGAAACCATTCTTAGCAAATGACTAGTAGATTTCTTCAGGAAATCTGGCTAGACTCGTTGGGTATATTGTAAAAAGATTCAAATGTCATGTAAGACTAAATGACTTTTACGGTGGCTTTGTGTTCCGAGATTCCTCCCTACCTTTAACCCCTTGGCACTGTAATCTTCACACACAATTTTAAATGGCATATTTCTGAGGTTGTGCTTATTTTACTCCCTCAGCTATATATCTCTAAAAGAGATTTGGTATCAAAATAAAAGATTCAATGATGTAATCTGTAATTAAGTAAATTGTCTAAAATATTCATACCTTCTGACCCAGAGATTCTAGTACTAGGATTATACCCTAAAGAGGCCAATGTAAGAAAAAAAAAATCCCAATATACTCCAAAATATTTATACCAGCATTTTTTGTGATTGCAAATAGCTGGCTAGTCAATAGATCCCCATTGATAGGGAATGGATAAATATTTTATGGTAGATGAAGGCAATAGAATATCACTATGTTCTAAAAAAAAAAAAAGAATAAAAACCATTCAAATATAAAGAAACAATGAATGAGACAGCAAGGTGACATAGTAGATAGAGAGCTGGGCCTGGGGTCAGAAAGACTGGAGTTCAAATCCAATCTCAGATATTATTAGCTATATAACCCTGAGCAAGAAACTTAAGCTCTGTGTGCCTGTTTCCTCAGCTGTAAAATAGACAAAATAATAGCACCTGTTTCCCAAGGTTATGAGGTTCAAATGACACATTTCAAAGTGCTGTTCTCTTGTTTGATGGAAGTGTGCCCAGGGATCATTGACCACTTATTTCTCTGGGACACAACACCATTTTCATCTTCCAAGCAGGTTTCCATATCTATTCAATGATTTAGTCATGATGATTTTGCAGTCTGCTGGCCTCTATTTCCCAGAACCCTCTGCTAGCATCAAGATCATAGGTCTAGATGATTGCCAAAGCTCCTTAATTCATCTTTCTCCTAATGGCCAATGACTCCACTTTCTAGGGCAACAAATTGACAAGCTCATAGAAATTGCTTCAGCCTGCTCCCCAGCACCATTTTTGGAATGGGACATTTTGGGTGGGATGGTGCCAAATGCAACCTTGCCTCTTGATGATAAACCTTCAGTGTTTCCCTGTTGCCTAGAGAATAAAACACAAACTCCTTAGCCTTGAATTTAAGGTCCATATCATCTGAGTCCAATATATCTTTTCAGAAATAAGTCACATTTTTTTTAATCACACTCAAGTTTCCAGTCAAACTCCAGGACTCACTGATCTTGTTTCACCATTTTCCACTAGTTTCCTTTATGCAGATTAGCTATTACACTTCCAGTGCTCCACTGAATTCTCATTTTTACCTTTTTACCCCCACCTTTTATTCCTGAAGAGCTTGAGTCAGGTGCTACCTCCTCCACTAAGCCTTCTCTGATTCCCCCCAATTGAAAGTGTTCTCTTCTTCAATTTTCCTAGACCACTTGGTTATTGATGTCCTCTTTGTGTCTCTCATATTCTACCTCATTTTATACTTATTTGTGTACATGTCATATTCCTACTTCCTAGAGAACTCTGACCAACCAGATGTGCTATTGTTTTTCATCTTTCTAGTGTGAGCACCTAACATGATTGTTTAAATATTATAGATGATAGTGAATGTGTTTTCTCATTCAACTGAATTTCTACCTACATCTATGCTTTAAGTAGCCTGAACATCACTTGCTCACTCTTAAATTCCAAGGTAATTGTACTAGAGTGGAAAAATCAGTGAATTTGAAATCTGAGGACTTGAATTCAAATTTAGACTGTCCTAAAAGAAATCACATTGAGTTTGAATTTAATCTTATAAAAAGAAACAAGTGGCCAAGCTGCCTTTAAAGGTTTTTTTCAGTCTTCACCATTGTGATTATTTACCATAACATTTCTCACACAATTTTAATGCCCTTCTGATATGTCTCCAAAGTTATCTCTTTTGCTTTTTGAAATCTCACTTAAAATTCACCTCCACTCTTACTTATCTGGATAGTTTGAAAATGATCTGATTATTCCATTTCTCTCACTAAAAATCTATGGGAAATACCACACACACACACACACACACACACACACACACACACACACACACCCCTTGAATT
This sequence comes from Phascolarctos cinereus, assembly GCF_003287225.1. NCBI lineage: Eukaryota > Metazoa > Chordata > Mammalia > Diprotodontia > Phascolarctidae > Phascolarctos > Phascolarctos cinereus. The sequence goes on from NW_027555847.1 coordinate 400,491,229, forward strand.
TGTATCAATTTGTATTAATTGTAACATATTAAACTCTATTAATTTGTACTTTACATACGATTTTTAATATTTTTCCTGATACATGACATCTTTCCTTTTGATTAAATTCTAAGTTAATATGGAACAGAAATGATGGCTTTCTTTTCTTTTGAGTCTCTCCACAGTGCCTAGGATTTTACTCTGGACTGTGTTAGTTGCTGTAGTATAACAAATCTAATCAACTGACAAACATTTGTCTAGCACCTGCCTTTGTGCTGGCTATACAAAGACAAACTTCAAGGAGTTTTTTAAATACTCTAATTTTAATTATATGTCCTATAATCAAATTATGTTATATTATATATACAGGTGCACATAAATGTATATATGTACAGATAAAACACACATATCTACATGGAACAAATACAAGGTAATTTTTGATGAGTTATAATAGCTATGGAGGATCAAGTAGCATTTGAGATGAGATTTGAAGGAAATAAGAATTCAAAGAGGCAAAGGTAAGGAGTGATTGAATCCAAGATATGGGAGAGAGCCAAGAAAAATCATAGATTGGAGAGACAGAATGTCTTGTGTGAAGAGCAGAGAGATCATCTGGGCTAAACAAGTGTTTAGGACAAGATTGTAAAGGGCTTTAAATGTCAAAGAGAGTATTTTACCCTTGATCCTAATGGTGGTAGGAAGCCACTGGAGCTCATTAAGTATGAGAGTGATATACTCAAACCTGCACTTTAGGAAAATCACGTTGGCAATTATGTGAAGGATAGTTCAGAAAAGGGCAAAACTTGAAGCAGTGAGACCAATTGGGATGCTGTTACAGTAATCCAGGTCAGGAAGAACTGAACTAAGATGGTGGCTATGTGAGTGAAGAGGTAGACTAACAGCATTACTTTTATCACAATCATTAGTTATTTTCAGCAAAGACATATTAATGAGATTTACATAAGCTTTGATTTTTTTGTATTTTTATAAAACCATAACATAAAGTAAAAAAAAATCCCAGAAGAAAATATCTGATACATAACAAATGAAATATAGCAATAAGAATAAGAACAGCCATTTTATATAGCCGAGCAAGGGAGATAAAGGGTGATATCCTTTCAGAAATGGATCTAACACTTTTATTGCTTGCAAGGATCATGTTTTCTTAGTGTTAAAAAATTTAAGTGGTATCATGCTATTGTGGCTAGTTAGTCCTCTGCTGTATGAAACTGGTTATGATTTAAATTCACTGAACATCTCATGCTATATTCAAGTATTTTGGCTTCAGTAAAATCTAAAAGGCATTTTGCCAATGATATTTTCTCTTGTTAAAAAATGTGTGTTTTACAGACAATTTAAACCATATGTTTGGAATTCATTTACAATTAACTTATTAAAATGTTTATTTGTAAGATCTTTTTGAAGTCCGAGAAACCTTTAGAATCTGATTTACAAGCCATTTTCAACCTTTTTTTCAGAAAAGGAAAGTCTCCTTCTGCTAAAAGCAAACCAACTAAAACTTCCCAACATTGAGGTTTGCTTTAAAAAAAAAAAAAAAACCTTGGGACCATAAGATTTTTGATGCACTCTAAATGTAAAATATTCCTATTCCAATTCTATTCCTTAGGCATCAGACCATGCTCAGGAATTGACTACCTGAATACAAATCTAGATGTAAACTGTATCTCTGTAATTCAAGGGATTTATTCATGAGATACTGAATGGTAAATAAGTACATTCAAAAAATAAACATAATGGAAGACACAACCAAAAGTCTTCCTTTACCTCCCAATTAACAAATAATTTACAGTCAAAATATAAATGTATTACCTGTTTTTCAAAAAATTAGAGCAATAATTCAACACTACATAGAGATTATTTGGAAATGCTGCCTTACAAACAAACAAACAAAATCAATCTATATCATCCAAATAGTCATTGGAGTGGATGGCATAGTTTATTTGTTTTTTTTTCATTTGAAGTCAAAGTAGGCAAGGAACCAGAGAATCAACAAAGGCTATCAAAGCTACACTGAAGTCAACAAAACATACTATCAACTATGATAACCTGAACACAAAGCAGCAGAGATGAACTGAATGGCCATGGATCTATTCAAATTAGCTTGCATCTAATTAAATCTAAATGGAGAGTTATGTGTCTGGGCCATTAAAAATGCATGTAGTTCTTAAAATTTCAGGCAAAATTGTTTTGTTACATTGATTATCTCCATTAGAAAGTTCACTCTGTATTTATAGACATTGTCCCTGTGAACATTTTAGCCACATCATGCATAGCTTAAAACAAACAAACAAAAAAAAACCATTTGTGCCCTAGGAACCATTTTGTGCTCCTGAACAAGGAATTGCAAGTGAATATTTCCTCTAAGCTGTCAGTGTCACTTCACACGTGATCAAACCATGTATGCAGTTGCCTTAGGTTGGATCAAAGGGTGCATTCATGCAGCAAGTGATTGACTTTCTACACGATTGTTTACTCTGGTGGCAAAGCCACAAATGGTGAATATGATTGTAGATTTCCCACATCAGAGCTCTCAAACTCAAGGGCCTGGTGGCAAAATCAAGCTGTGTGCAGCCCCCCAAGGTATATTATACAGTCCAATGTCTCTTCATTCAGGAAAATATGTCTTTGGATTGACAAATCTTTGTGGAACAAAACAAAGATTTGAGTAGCAGTAGCAAAAAGAGATAAGTGCTATTAATTTAAACATAGGATTGTAGGATTTATAACTGCAAGGCACCTGAGAAATCATTCTTCCAACCTCTCTTTTTAAAGATAAGGAAACTGAAGACCAGAGAAGGGATTTCTATATAATAAATGAAGCAAAGTAAAAAGCTGAATAACATAAAATTATAATTTACAATCACTTTCCTGGATCCCCAGATTGGGTTTTCATTGTGTTGGAAAATTTTTTAAAAAAACATGAGGTTTTAAGGGAAAAGTATTACAAAATTTTGAAATTATCACAATTATATTTTACTTTTCTCTTGTTACTCTACTGCTTTGAGATGAGGGTACATAAAATTGACTTGAAAAACTGCACAATCATTCAAAGGATGATTTGACACTTAGAATACACAAGTAACTAGTCAGGAAAGGGCTTCCATGCTGGGTGTGAAATGGCCTCCTCAAAGGAAAGGCCTCTGTCAGCTATTTCTTTTGACAGGGCTTACAGACTAGTAGAGCATTCAGCACTATAAGTTTACTTTACCTACATTTCAACAAAGTATTTAACAACATTTATTATGCTATTCTTGTGGATAACATAGAGACATGTGGTCTAGATGACAGTAGCTCTGTGGAATCAACTAATTAATTGTCTGAACCCAAAGAATTTTCATTAATTGTTTGATGTTAATTTCAAAATAGGTGTTCATTGAAGTTCCCCAGAGATCCTGGCTTGGCCCTGTGTTGTTTAATATCTCTCCCAATGACTTGAAAAAACACGTAGATACAATGCTTTTCAATTTGTATATCACACAGTGTTGGAGTAGATAGCTAATACAGTGGAAGACATTTAATATTCAGAAAGATCCTGAGAGGATGTAAGATTGGCCAAACTTGAGTAATATCAAATTTAATAGAACTAAATTCAGTCTTACACTTAGTTAAAAAATTGACTTCTCAAGCACAAGTCAGTAGGAGGTGGGCTAGACAGTAGTTTGCCTGAAAAATAGTTGGAAAGACTGAATATTAGTCAACAGTATGATATGCAGCCAAAAATGTAAATGTGAGGTTAGACTGCATTAAGAGATGTAGCATGTCCACAACCAAGGAGGTAATAGTGCTGTCTGGTTCTCTGCCCAGAACATATCTGAAGTATCACATTTAGTTCTGGGTGCTACATTTAATGAAAAGTTATTTGTAAGCTAGAGAGCTCCTAGAGGAGAGTGAGAAGCATGTTAGCTTTTGAGACCATGCCCCAGGAGGATTGCTGGAAGGAAGATGTGATATTTCTCATGGCGTAGAGAAGATTTGGGGTAAATAAGATAGCTATCTTTCATTATTTGAAAGACTGTCATGTGAACAAGAGATTCAAACTATTCTGCTGTTTTGAAAGGGCACTTATAAGGGGAATATTTAGCATCAAAGTACAGTAAATTTCACAATTAGAATTGTTCAAAAGTAAAATTGGCTGCTTTAGGAGGCAGTGGGCCCTCTTACCCAAGGCCTTAAAATAAAGACTGGAAGACCACTTGGCAGGCTTGATATATAGGATTTCATTGACTTCTCAGAATTTTTTTTTCCCAAAGAGAGTTTATGTTCCCCTAAAACACAGGCACATAGCAGAAATTTAAGAAATACTTTATAATTTGCTTTTTAAGTAGTCAAGACAGTTATCCCTTGAAAGTTGCTGCAACTCTCTATGTAAACAAATAAATAAATATATGCATGTGTGCATGCATATGTATATACACATACACATATATGTACATATGTATATATGCATATGCATTGTGCATGTACATGTATGTATATACATACATATGATCTTGATATGTAGAAGATATAACCAAATTGCAAGCTTCTTGAAGGAAGGGATCAAGTCATTCATAAATCAGTAAGCATTTATTAAGCACCACCATATTCTTTGTTGCTGGGCCAATTACACACAATTTGGTTGAAATATTTTGTGGACAGCAGAGTACATAATTCCAGCTAAAGGAGGTCAAAGTGGAAGATGTGAAACTTTGATGTGAAATATCTTATAAAAAAGATTGCAGTCCCTACTGTAATTATATAAGTGATGTTGTCATCACTGCATTTTGAGGTTTCAAGCATTCTTACATTACTCTGCATTAGGGCAGAGTGATGTTCCCTATAACATAGGTGGAAAACTTCCTGAGTTCTTTCCCCCCAAAAAATAGCTAGATGGTTATAACTAATATAAGCTTATGATGATCAACTTCAAGTTTAACTAGGCTAAATTTTTAGGTTAAACCTAAAAAATAGGTTACTAGGACCTATTAAACCTTGTGCTGTGTTGGCATGGCCTTTGAGAATCTCAGGTTGCTTTTACATTATAAGAAGGAATCAGAGTAATATTTGAATGCACGACCACCATTACAATTAGGGATTCATTAATCCAACTTCTTAGTTGCATGACATTGATTCAAGGCACAGTTGAATATGATTACTAGTTCTGTCACTTAAAGAAGGAAATAGTTGGAAGTGGGAGGGGTGAAGATAAAAAATGGTCACACTCAAGTAGGGAGTGGAAAGTCTGGGGATAACAGTGGCACAGATTGATGAATATAAATCTTTATTGTCCTGTATTGCTCAAAATTTCTCATTTTCACCTTTAAAAAACAGTATTTTATCACAATATCATAGTATTTCTCTTTCTATTTTCTATAGTATATTAATTTACAGACAATCTAACATTTAAAAGCGTCTATACTCAAGTGATCTATTGAAAATTGGCATTTATAAATTAAGATCATTTTTGTAGCACTCCACATATGATTTAACAGAGAAAAAATGAATCAGCTGATCTTCCAGAAAAAGTATCAAGCAATTTGAGTGCTTTGGTAACAAAATGCACTGATTGCTCTAGCATGTATAGATAAAGATAGTAAGCTCTCTCCTGCTTCTGTCTTCTTTTGGACAATATAAAAATGCAGAAGAAAAGAGATGAGAGCAAATTACATAAAACCTTCAATTCATCTAGAAATGTTAACCTTATAAGGAATGTCAAGGTTTCAATGGATCATGAATTTAATTTTCATAATTCATTTTCCTCCTAAGAGACCAAAGGATTATAGAACTATATATTTAGGGACACCAACTTAGAAAATTGAATGAAATGTGAATCCTAAAAGACATTTTAATGCCCCCATGAAGGGAGAATTACCAATTTTGTTGCAAAGCTTCATAATATGGAACTTCTTTTTCAATGATTAGATAAAAACAGTGGCTCTGTCCCCCCATCTATCTATTTTTCTATCTATATATGGAAAGATAGATTTAAACCTGGAAAAGATTTTTCAAGGCCATGTAGTCTAATTTTCTCATTTAAGAGTTGTCCAAGGTCACACAGAAAATAAAAATAATCAGAGGTGAAATTTGAATTCAAGGCCTCTTAATCCAGAATTAATGTTCTTCCACTGTACCATGTTGACAGGTATGGGTGTATGTATGTCTGTATGTATATGTGTATGTATATATGCATAATACATACTTACATACATAGAGCTAATGAATCAATATCATCCTACTTCAAGTAAATAACCAGATGCTATTTAATTTATACCTTAATCAAGTGAGAACACCTCTACCGAATCAGTAAATCAAAAACTTTAGAGCAGGTGGGGAAAGTCCTTGAGCAATTTATACATCTTGAAAGCCACTGAATGAAATGGAGTAAGTTTGCTTCATTGGTTGTGATTTGGTCATTTTTTGTGAGTTTCGTAAAAACAGCAAACCAAAATGTAACCTAGAGACTTGAATGTCTGGCAACAGAAATGAGAGTCATTCTAGTCAAGCTTTAAAAAATAATCATTTGTGGTTGGGGAGGGGGAAGGGGAGGGGGTCTGGAGAGGAGAAAAACCCTTACATCAGTTTCAACCTATATCTCCTTCCTACCTCCTTGACTGAAGAGAGATCTTGTGAATTTCAGAGGGTGGAAGGATTTTGGACTTCCTGTTTAGTGTCCTAGTCCAAGCAATATCCTTGGAAAAGGTAACAAAGTATTCGCGTTGTGAGGAAAAACTGGATACATTGAGGAATAGCTGGTCTGTGAACTCTATGAGGAGGCCAGAAGGAAAGCAACACCCAAACCTTAGGGGAATTTTGCCAGTAACCAAGAAGGAATGAATTCTGAATTATTCCTTTACTCCTTAAAATCTAAACTTCAGCATGTTCCCTGGATTGTGTATGCATTTGTGCAAGAATTAGTCAATTCATATTCATTATGTGCTTAATAAGTGCTAGACAGACACAGTGCTAAATAAGCACTGGAGATGCAAAGAAAGGAAAAATATAACTTGGTTCCTGCCTCAAAGAGCTCACATTTTAATAAGGAGAGACAACATGCAGGAATGATGTATGTGCAAAGTATATAGAGTATAAACGGGAAGTAATCTCAGAGACCTAGTATTCAGGAGAAGCAGGAGAGACCTTTTTCAGAAATTTGGATTTTATGTGAATACTGAAGGAATCCAGGAGGTGAAAGTAATGATAAAGACCATTCTTGCATGGAGGAAAAAACAATAAAAAGGTAAGGAATAGGGAGAGGGAATGTCGTATATGTGGAACAGCAAGAAGGCAAATATCACTAGATCCACAAGAAAGGTAGTGAATTGTCAGAAGACTAGAGAAGAAATAAAGGGTCAGGTTATGAGGGACATTAAAAGCCAAAATGAGGCTTTTTAGGAGGTAACAAAGAGATAACTCTGAAAGGGATGTAACATGCTCAGAATTGTAGTTTTATCAGCTGAGCAGAGGATGGATAGGAGAGACAAGGCAGGGAGAGCTACCAGAAAACTAGAGTAGTAGTCTAGGTGTGAGCTGATGTGGGCTTACATCAAGGTGGCAGTTGTGTGAGTGCAGAGAAGAAAGAGTATATAAGAGTTGTGAAAGCGGAAATCACAAGACTTAACAAGGGATTGGATATCAGGGGTAATTGTAAATGAGCAGTAGCTGATGAAACTGAGCACGTGAGTACAAGCGATTGGGAGAATGGCAGTACCCTTGACAGTAATAGGGAAATAAAGAAGAAGAAAGAGTTTTGGGGAAGGATATGTGCAATCTTGGACATTTTGAATTTCAGATGTCTTCAGCAATCTAGTTCAATATTTATAATATGCTCTATGTGATGCCAAATTGAAGGTCAAGAGAAAGTTAGGGCTGGATTGCCATTGCTGTAGAAATGATCATTGAATTCATGGAGATTCAAGACTCACACAGCAAATCTGCAATGACACAGTTCCTTATGGACTTGCCAACAGAGATTGCACATGGTCTGATGGCACCATCATCCTCCTAGCCTTCCAGGTTTGCAAATTTGGTGTTATACTTGATTCCTTTCTCTCAATCCATGTATCCAATCAGTTGCCACATCATGTTGTTTTTACATTGAAAATATCCCATAAATGTCCTCTCCTCTTTACTCACACAGCCAATACCCTTGTTTAGGCCCCCATCTTTCCTTACCTGAAGTACTGAAACAGAGTTAGAACTGGTCTATCCAATCTTTCTCCACTTTAATGCATCCTCCACATAAATCCCCTAATACTTTTTCAAAAGAATAGTATAGGTCAGATCATGTCATCTCCTACCCAATAAATTTCAGTGGTTCCTTATTAAACCTGGGATCAAATATTAACTTTTTATTTGGCACTTAAACCCCTTCATAACCTGAGTTCTAACTTTTTCAGTCTTCTTGAACCTTACTCTACTCCCTTCATCCTAGTAACCAACCATACTTGAATACTTTCTGTTCCTCAGAAAAGACCATCCTTTCATATGGTGCACTCAAGCTTTTATGCTACTTGTCCCCCACATGAGGAATGTTCCCTCCTAAAAACACCTCTTTGATTTCTTATCTTTCTTCAAGACTGTCCAAACCTCACCTTCTTCAAGGGGCCTTTCCCAATCCTCACAGCTGCAAATGACTTCCCTTCTAAGATGACCTTTTATGTACTTTGTATTCATACTTTATATACCTATTTACATTCATGTTATCTCTTTAATTGGAAAATAAACTCATTGAGGAGAAAACCTATGCCCCCCCATTTGTTTGCTTTGCTTTTTATTTGTTTTCTCAGTCTTTAGCACAATGCCTGGCACATAGTAAGTACTTAATAAAGGCTTGTTGTTCAACTGATTGACTAGTCTAGTTCAACTTTTTTTTGCTATTTTTAGCAATTGTGACAAATTTAAGATCACTGAACTATACATTATTTATTTATTTATTTATTTACTTTTCTTTATTTTCTATATGTTTTTGAGTTGAAAATTTTTCTCCCTTTTTCTCCCCCCCCATCCTCCCCAACATGGCGCACAATCTGACGTAGGCTTTACATTTACATACCCATTAAAAATATTTTCACATTAGTGAAGTTGTAAGTAAAAATTAAAACCAACAGGAGGAACCATCATGAAGGTGAAACAAAACTCAACAGAAGGTAAAAATAAGTGAGAGCGATTCGACTTCCATAGTTCTTTCTTTGGATGTGGACAGCATTTTCCATCCCGAGGCCTCTGGAGATGTCTTAGATCCTCGTAATGTTGAGAAGGGTTCAGTTTAACATTCTTAGTCATCGCATACTGTGGCTGTTATTGTATACAAAGTCCTCTTGGTTCTGCTCACTTCACTCAGCATCAGACCATATAAGTCTTTCCAGGTTTTCCTGAAGTCAGCCTGTTCATCATTTCTTATAGTGCAATAGTATTCCATTACATTCATATACCACAACTTGCTCAGCCATTCCCCAGTGGATGGGCATCCTCTCAATTTCCAATTCTTTGCCACCACAAAAAGAGCTGCTATGAATATTTTTGTACATGTGGGTCCTTTTCCCATTTGTTTGATCTCTTTGGGATATAGCCCTAGAAGTGCTATTGCTGGATCAAAGGGTATGCACATTTTTGTAGCCCTTTGGGCATAGTTCCAAATTGTTCTCCAAAATGGTTGGATCATTTCACAACTCCACCAACAATGTATTAGTTTCCAATTTTCCCACATCTCTCCAACATTTATCATTTTCCTGTTTTGTCATGTTGGCCAATCTGATAGGTGTGATGTGGTACCTCAGAGTTGTTTTGATTTGCATTTCTCTAATCAATAATAATTTAGAGCATTTTTTCATATGACTATAGATGGCTTTAATTTCTTCATCTGAGAACTGTCTGTTCATATCCTTTGACCATTTATCAATTGGGGAATGGCTTGTGTTCTTATAAATTTGTCTTAATTCTCTATATATTTTAGAAATGAGGCCTTTATCAAGAGACTGGTTGTAAAAATTCTTTCCCAATTTTCTACCTTCCTTCTAATCTTAGTTGCATTGGCTTTTTTGTGCAAAAACTTTTCAATTTAATGTAATCAAAATTATCCATTTTGCTTTTCATAATGTTCTCTATCTCCTGTTTGGTCATGAATTCTTCTGTTCTCCATAGATCTGATAGGTAAACTATTCCTTGTTCTCCCAGTTTACTTATGGTATCAGCCTTTATATCTAAGTCTGAACCCATTTTGACTTTATTTTGGTATATGGTGTGAGATTTGGGTCTATGCCTAGTTTCTGCCATACTCTTTTCCAGTTTTCCCAGCAGTTTTTTTCAAAGAGTGGGTTCTTATCCCAGAAGCTGGGGTCTTTGGGTTTATCAAATAATAGATTACTATAGTCATTGACTACTGTGTCTTGCATATTTAACCTATTCCACTGATCCACCTCCCTATTTCTTAGCCAGTACCAAGCAGTTTTGATGATTGCTGCTTTATAATACAATTTAAGATCTGGAATTGCTAGGCCACCTTCCCCTGCATTTCTTTTCATTAGTTCCTTTGATATTCTGGACCTTTTGTTTTTCCAAATGAATCTTGTTATTTTTTTTCTAACTCTATAAAATAATTTTTGGTAGTTTGATTGGTATGGCACTGAATAAGTAAATTAGCTTAGGTAGGATTGTCATTTTTATTATATTAGCTCGGCCTACCCATGAGCAACTGATGTTTTTCCAATTATTTAGATCTGATTTTATTTGTGTGAAAAGTGTTTTGTAATTGTGTTCATAGAGTTCCTGGGTTTGTTTCAGTAGGTAGACTCCTAAATATTTTATAATGTCTACAGTAAGTTTAAATGGGATTTCTCTTTCTATCTCTTGCTGTTGGGCTTTGTTGGTAATATATAGAAATGCTGATGATTTATGTGGGTTTATTTTATAGCCTGCAACTTTGCTAAAGTTGTTTATTATTTCAAGTAGTTTTTTACTTGATTCTCTAGGATTCTCTAAGTATATCATCATGTCATCTGCAAAGAGTGATAGCTTTGTTTCTTCTTTGCCTATTCTAATGCCTTCAATTTCTTTTTCTTCTCTTATTGCTAAAGCTAAGGTTTCCAGTACAATATTGAATAGCAGTGGTGATAATGGACATCCTTGTTTCCCCGATCTTATTGGAAATGCTTCTAGCCTGTCCCCATTACATATAATGCTTGCTGAAGGTTTTAGATATATGCTATTTATTATTTTAAGGAAGACTCCATTTATACCTATGCTTTCTAGTGTTTTTAATAGGAATGGGTGTTGTATTTTATCAAAAGCTTTTTCTGCATCTATTGAGATGATCATGTGGTTTCTGTTGGTTTTGTGTTGATATGCTCAATGATGCTGATAGTTTTCCTAATATTGAACCAACCCTGCATTCCTGGTATAAATCCTACCTGGTCATAGTGTATTATTCTTGTGATAAGTTGCTGCAATCTTTGCTAGTATTTTGTTTAAAATTTTTGCATCTATATTCATTAGAGAAATTGGTCTATAATTTTCTTTCTCTATTTTGACTCTTCCTGGTTTAGGTATCAACACCATATTTGTATCATAAAAAGAATTTGGTAAGACTCCTTCTTCACCTATTTTCCCAAATAGTCTATATAGTATTGGAATTAATTGTTCTTTAAATGTTTGATAGAATTCGCATGTAAATCCATCTGGCCCTGGAGATTTTTTCCTAGGGAGTTCATCAATGGCTTGTTCAATTTCTTTTTCTGAGATGGGGTTATTTAAGTATTTTACTTCCTCTTCGGTTAATCTGGGCAATTTATATTTTTGTAAATATGTATCCATTTCACTAAGATTGTCAAATTTGTTGGCATATAGTTGGGCAAAATAATTCCTAATTATTGTTTTAATTTCCTCTTCCTTGGTGGTAGCTTCGCCCTTTTCATTCTTGATACTAGTAATTTGGTTTTCTTCTTTCTTTTTTTAATTAAATTAACCAAAGGCTTATCTATTTTATTGTTTTTTCATAAAACCAGCTCTTAGTTTTATTTATTAGTTCAATAGTTTTCTTAATTTCAATTTTATTAATTTTTCCTTTGGTTTTCAATATTTCTAATTTGGTGTTTAGTTGAGGATTTTTAATTTGTTCTTTTTCTAGTTTTTTTAGTTGTATGCCCAATTCATTAATCTCCTCTTTTTCTATTTTATTTATGTAAGCATTTAGAGATATAAAACTTCCCCTAAGAACTGCTTTCGCTGCATCCCATAGGTTTTGGTATGTTGTCTCATTATTGTCATTCTCTTGAATGAAATTATTGATTGTTTCTATGATTTGTTGTTTGACCCAATCATTTTTTAGGATTAGATTATTTAGTTTCCAATTATTTTTTAGTCTATCTTTCCATGGCCCTTTATTACATATAATTTTTATTGCATCATGATCTGAAAAGGATGCATTTAATATTTCTGCCTTTCTGCATTGGATTGTGAGGTTTTTATGCCCTAGTACATGGTCAATTTTTGTGTATGTGCCATGTACTGCTGAGAAAAAAGTATATTCCTTTCTATCCCCATTCAGTTTTCTCCAGAGGTCTATCATACCTAACTTTTCTAATGTTCTATTCACCTCCTTAACTTCTTTCTTGTTTATTTTGTGGTTAGACTTATCTAGTGCAGAGAGGGGAGGTTCAGGTCCCCCACTAGTATAGTTTTGCTGTCTATTTCTTCCTGTAACTCCCTGAACTTCTCCTGTAAGAATTTGGATGCTATACCATTTGGTGCATATATGTTTAGTAATGATATTACTTCATTGTCTATGGTGCCTTTTAGCAGGATGTAGTTTCCTTCCTTATCTCTTTTGATTAGATCTATTTTTGCTTTTGCTTTGTCTGAGATCAGGATTGCTACCCCTGCTTTTTTACTTCAGCTGAGCATAATATATTCTGCTCCAGCCTTTTACCTTTACCCTGTATGTGTCACTCTTTTTCAAATGTGTTTCCTGTAAACAACATATTGTAGGATTATGGTTTTTAATCCATTCTGCAATCCGTTTCCGTTTTATGGGAGAGTTCATCCCATTCACATTCACAGTTATGATTACTATCTGTGTCTTTTTCTCCATCCTTTCCCCCATTTATGCTTTTCTTTCTCCTTTTTCCTTTCTCCCCTTCACTAGTGTTTTGCTTTTGACCACGCCTCCTTCAGTCCCTTCCCCTTTTATTATCCCTTTCCCTTTTCTTCCCCTTTAGTCTTACTGCTGCTTCCCTCTTTCCCCCCTTTCTTTCCCCCTCCCTTTTCTTTCCCCTTTTCCCTCCTACTGCCTATAGGGCAAGTTAGATTTCTATACCTAACTGATTATATTATGCCCTTCTTGAGCCAAATCTGATGAGAGTAAGGTTCAAACAATGCTCCCCCCCCTTCTTTCCCTCTGCTGTAATAGGATTTTGTGTCTTTTCCTGTAATGTAATTTACCCTTGTCTGCCTCCTCCTTTCTCAGTACTTTTCTAAGATCAGATTGATCCACTTATTTGGATCCATTTAACCCACTTGATTAGATTTTTTTTATCATTACATCAAAGTCAACTAATATCCCCCCTCTTTATGTATACTCCTTTAACAAGGTGTAATAACAATACAGTTCTCAAGGGTTGCAAGTCTCATATTCCCTTGTAGGGGTTTAAACAGCCCCCCCCTTATTAACAACATATTGTATCCTTCTGTCCCATTTACCTTTTTAAGTCCTTCTTGAGTCCTGTACTTGAAGATCAAATTTTTTGTTGAGCTCTGGTCTTTTTATCAGGAAAGTTTGGAAGTCTCCTATTTCGTTGAATATCCTCCTCCCTTGAAAAATGATGCTCATTTTTGCTGGGTAATTGATCCTTGGCTGCATTCCAAGCTCCTTTGCCTTATGGAATATCATGTTCCACGCCCTGTGGTCTTTTAATGTAGAAGCTGCAAGGTCCTGTGTAATCCTGACTGTGGTTCCATGATATTTAAATTTCTTTCTGGCTGCTTGCAGCACCTTCTCTTTCATCTGGTAATTTTGGAATTTTGCTATTATATTCTTGGTGTTGTCAATTTGGGATCTCTTTCAGGTGGTGATCGGTGGATTCTTTCTATGGTTATTTTCCCTTCTGGTTCTAGGACTTCTGGGCAGTTTTCCTTTATGATTTCCTGAAAGATACTGTCCAGGCTCTTTTTTTCATCATGATTTTCAGGTAGTCCAATAATTTTTAAATTGTCTCTCCTGAGTCGATTTTCCAGGTCGGTTGTTTTACTGATGAGGTATTTTACATTTTCATCTTTTTTTCATTTTTTGTTTCTGTTTGACTGATTCTTGCTCTCTCATAGAGACATTAGTTTCCATTTGTCCAATTCTAGTTTTTAACAGATTGTTTTCTTCTGTTAGTTTTTGTACTTCCTTCTTCAACTGGCCAATTGTGTTTTTTAGGGACTTGTTTTCTTCAGTGTACTCTTCTGTTAGTTTTTGTCCTTCCTTCTTCAATTGGCCAATTGTGTTTTTTAGGGACTTGTTTTCTTCAGTGTATTTTTTTTCCAATTGGCCAATTGTATTTTTGAAGGACTCTTTTACCTCTCTCATTTGACTATTAAAATCCTTCTTGAGCTCTTCTAAGAAGGCTTTTTGGGCTTCAGACCAGTTCATATTCCCTTTTGTTGTTGCAGATGTGGGTTTGTTGACAATGTTGTCCTCTTCAGAATTTCTGTCTTGATCTTCACTCTTCTCATAATATGAATCTATGGTATGTTTCTTTTTACTCATGGTGTTTCTTTATTCCCTGGCCTTTAAAGAGATTGAGCTCTCCTGCTGGGGAACAGAGGGTACTGACCCAAGCTTCTTGTGTTGGGAGCCTAGGTCTTGGTCACTGGCTTTGTTGCTGGGGCCTCTTATGCTGGAATTGGAGGCTGTAGGTTTCTGGCAGCTTACCTTGTGTTGGGCTGGAATCAGCAAGGCTGGAACTTTCAGGCAATTCTAGGTTGCCTGCTTTTCCTTTCCTTTAGCTTTCTTCAGCTCCTTTTAGATGGGTGCTGCAGGTGTTTATCTGCCTGGGGCCCCCTGCAGTGTTGTCTCCCTCTTTCTGCTAATGCACTGGGAGATTCCTTTGGTGGAGTGCGAGGCTCCTGGTGGTTTTCTGAGCTGGTTTCCACCAGTTCCCCCCACCCTCATTGAGGCACTCAGAGGGCCAGGTATTGGCGTTTGCATGCTCTACCACCTGGGCTTCAGGATTTCTTCACAATTGGAGGCTTCGGGGCTCCTACAGCTCACCTGGTGTTGGGTTGGAATCAGAAAGGCCAGGGCTTTAGGAAGCCTTTAAGTTGTTTTCTTCACCTCCTTTCAGATGAATGCAGGGTACTTATCCGCCTGGGCCCCTTTTTGCTGAGGCACTGGGAGACCGTTTGCTGGGCTGCTGCACTGCTGCTCCTGTCTTTCTTCTAGTTCAGGTGTTCCAGGGTTTTTTTTTTTCTGGGGTGATATTTTCTGGGTTTTCAGAGGCTGATAGGGGAGAGTGAGAGCAACTACCCTTTCACTCTGCCATCTTGGCTCCTGGAAGCAGAACTACCGAAATATACATTATTTAAAGAAAAATCTTCTTTCCCTCTAGGCAGACATAGATTGAAAAATGGATAGATAGATGATTAAAACCTAAATATCCATAAAATGTGTATTTGTGTGCATGTGTGTGTATATATATGGTTTTATGAAAGCAAAATTTGAAATTATTTGCCAAAAATTTTTTTCATTTTAATTTTAAAATCATGTTTTATCGATACATTTTACAGGACAAAATAATTCTAGGAAACTGCTATATGACATCTCCCAAATCCCCTGAGTTCTTTTATGAACCATTATTCTCAAAAAGAGAAATTCATCTTTTAAAAATAAGTTATAATCTCAATGAGATTGAAACTTATTTTACAAATCAGAATTAAAAGTTCAGCTGGGCTTTAGCCTAGGTGAAACATGTTCTTCCATCCTTAACTGTCATTGGACTGGAATGTATGATGAAGCAAGTCTCTTGGGCATTCTATATTGTTAGAAGAAAAAAAGCCTCAAAACTGAAGATCAGGTTATTCAAATTTATACAGGGTCAGCTTTAATATACATAAAAATGTTAGGTTTTCAAAATTTGTTCACACACTTATAAAAGTAAATTCTAGTCTTATGTTTTTTGACTTAGCAAACATTTTCCCCCTTACTTTGCCTTGTCTTTCCTTCCCAGAGGGTAGGGGGGGGATAATAGAGAAGAAGAATACAACTGCATAGCTTCCTTATTCGGTTTATATGCTCTGAGATGCTTTCTTGTTTACTTCAGGTAATTACATGGAAAAATTGCATAGCTGATCTAACTGATCTAAAATAAGTACAGATCTGTGTTTTGTGGTGCCTCAGCCACAAAAACAGACTCTTTATATGAGCTCTTGATGCAAAGCAGCATTAATGCTATACGTGCAGCAAACTAAAATGAGAGGAATGCCATTACTGCTTTATTTGAAAGAAATAAATTCTTTTAAAAATAATTGTACTTTATACTGCAAAGTAGAGTTTGAAGGAACATCAGTGACAACTCAAACTGTCAGCATATACTGTAATAGATAAGCAAAGTGTGTGATAATATTATTTTATGATTTTGTATGCGTATGCGTGTGTGTGCGTGTGTGTGTGTGCATGTGCAAAAAGGTCAGAGTAGGTAAAGAAAAGGCAGAGAGAGAGACACAGTCAGGCAGACAGACAGACAAAAAGACAGAAAGTCAAAGATAGACAGACAAACAGACAGTGACAGAGAGACACATAGAAATGAGAGGACTGGCAAAGAGTAATGGAAACATCAATACCACAAAGTGTTTAAGGAAATCATGGGAACTCATCAAAAAAGGGAGATAGAAAAATTAGAGAACAAGAAACATAAAAATGAAGAGAAAATTAGCAAGAGTGATGTTTTTTTCCTTACAAATGACTTCTTCTTTTCTTAATATTAATTTATTTAATATTAGTTTTCAACATTTACTTCTACAAGATTTTGAATTCCAAATTTTCACCCTATCTCGCCCCTCCCCCCACCCCAAGATGGCATGCATTCTGAATACCCCTTTCCCTAGTCTGCCCTCCCTTCTATCTCTCCCCACTTCTCTTATCCCCTTCCCCTTCTATTTTCCTGTAGGGCAGGATAGACTTCTGTACCCCATTCCCTGTATTTCTTATTTCCCAGTTGCATGTGGAAACATTTTTTTAAACGTGTTTTTAAAACTTTGGGTTCCAAATTTTTTCCCTTCCTCCCTCCCCACCCACCCTCATTGAAAAGACAAGCAACTCCATATAGGTTGTACATGTACAGTTATGCAAAACACTTCCATAGTAGACATGTTGTGAAAAACTAACTCTATTTCCCTTAATCCTATCTTGCCACCCCCATTTATTCTATTCTTTCTTTTGACCCTGTCCCTCCTCGTAAGTATTTGCTTCTGATTACCCCTTTCCCAATCTGTCTTCCTCTCTATCATCCCCCTGCTCTCTTGTCCCCTTTCCCTCCTATTTTCCTGTAGGGTAAGACAGATTTACATACCCAATTGAGTGTGTATGTTATTCCCTCCTTAAACCAACTCCTATGAAAATAAGATTCCCTCATTCCCTCTCACCTTCCCTCGTTTCCCCTCCACTGTAAGAGCCTTTTCTTGTCTGTTTTGTGTGAGATGATTTACCCCATTCTACTTCTCCCTTTCTCCTTCTCCTAATATAATCCTCTCTCACCACTTAATTTTATTCTCCAGATATGGCCCCTTTATCTTCAACTCGCCCTGTGCCCTCTCTCTCTCTCTCTCTCTCTCTCTCTCTCTCTCTCTCTCTCTCTCTCTCTCTATATATATTATATATATATATATATATATATATATATATATATACATATATGTATATATATATATATATACATATATGTATATATATATATATATATATATATATATATATATATATATATATATATATATATATATACTGACAAAGGTCTCATGAGTTATAAATATCATCTTTTCATGGAGGAATGTAAACAGTTCAACCTTAATAAGTCTCTTATAATTTCTCTTTCCTGTTTACCTCTTCATGTTCCACTTGAGTCTTGTATTTAAAGTCTAATTTTCTATTCAGCTCTGGTCTTTTCATTAAGAATGCTTGAAAGTCCTCTATTTCACTGAATGACCATTTTTTTCCCCTGAAGGATTATACTCAGTTTTGCTGGGTAGGTGATTCTTGGGTGTAATCCTATCTCCTTTGCCCTCCAGAATACTATATTCCATGTCCTGGGGTCCCTTAATGTAGAAGCTGCTAAATCTTGTGTTATCCTGATTGTGTTTCCACAGTACTTGGATTGTTTCTTTCTGGATGCTTGCTAATATTTTCTCTTTGACCTAGGAACTCTGGGAATTGGCTACAATATTCCTAGGAGTTTTCCTTTGGGGATCTCTTTCAGGAGGAGATCGGTGGATTCTTTCCATTTCTATTTTGCCCTCTGGTTCTAAAATATCAGGGCAGTTTTCCTTGATAATTTCTTGAAAGATGATGTCTAGGCTCCTTTTTTGATCATGGCTTTCAGATAGTTCAATAATTTTTAAATTCTCTCTCCTGGATCTATTTTCCAGGTCAGTTGTTTTTCCAATGAGGTATTTCACATTGTTTTCTAATTTTTCATTCTTTTGGATTTGTTTTACAGTGTCTTGATTTCTCATAAAGTCACTAGCTTCCAATTGCTCTATTATAATTTTTAAGGAAGTATTTTCTTTAGTAATCTTTTGTACTTCCTTTTCCATTTGGCCAATTTTTCTTTTAGGGCATTCTTCTCCTCATTGGCTTTTTGGACCTCGTTTGCCATTTGGCTTAGGCCATTTTTTAAGGTGTTATTTTCTTCAGTATTTTTTTGGGTCTCCTTTAGCAAGTTGTTGACTTGTTTTTCATGATTTCCTTTGATTACTCTCATTTCTCTTTCCAGTTTTTCCTCTACTTCTCTTACTTGCTTCTCAAAATCCCTTTTGAGCTCTTCAATGGCCTGAGACTGATACATATTTTTCTTGGAGGCTTTGGATGTAAGAGCTATGACTTTGTTGTCTTCTTCTGGTTGTATGTTTTGATCTTTTTTGTCACTAAAGTAAGATAATATAGTCTGACTCTTTTTGTGAGGTTTGCTCATGACCTTGGCCAATTACTTGAGTTTTAAACTCTTTGTTAAGGTAACAGTCTTCTTCCAATGTGGAGAATGTACTGTCCAAGCTTCAGGGGTTTGTATAGCTGTTTTCAGAGATACTTCTAAGAACCCATAAATGTTCAGTTCTTCCAATGTGGTATGATAAAGAGTGAGGTGTTTACTGTTTTCCTGGCCTGTGCTCTGGTCTATGAGTGAGCAACCACAAGCAGTCTTTTATGTCTTGGAACTGTGAGGAGGGTTTTCTCTCCACTACCACTACAAGCTCCACCATGCCAGAGCTCCTTCTCGCCCCAGAACCACCACCCAGGACTGTGACCCAGATCCAAGGACGAGATTCCTGCCTCAGCAGTAGCAAAGAGATCCCTACAATCCCCATCTGATCAGCCACCCAATTCCCCCTCAGTCTTTGGGCCAGAAGCTCAGAAGGAAGCCACTGCCCTGGGGGCCAAGCTCCTCCGGGAATGGGGCTAAGACCCTGCTCTTCTCTCACTGCAGAAACAGACTTTTCCCACTAACCTTCTACGTTGTCTTTGGCATTTGTGGGTGGAGAAGTCTGGAAACCTCCACAACTGCCAGCAAATCAGTCCTCTAAGGCCTGCTCCAGGTTTGCTGTGGCCTGCACGCCCTCATCAAACTGTGCTCCTCTCCCCACTCATGGTGATGTACCTTTCTGATCAACCATCCAGGTTATCTTGGACTGGAGATTTGTTTCACTCTGTCTTTTTAAGGGTTGTGCTGCTTTAGAATTTGTTTAGAGCCATTTTGTATGGGTATTTGGAGGGGTTTGGGGGAGAGTTCAAGCAAGTCACTGCTTTCACTTGCATCTTGGCTCCGCCCCCTATAAATGACTTCTGATCAAGTTATAATAGCTTAAAGCAATCTCAAGTCTATGTACACTTGTCTAATTCACTTTAATGTCATTTATATATTCAGAACTTGGATTCTTGAAATCCATGATTTAAGTGAAACATGAATTAAAAGGAAGTCAAAATTCAGGTTTGAAGGATCCCAGAACACCATCATAATGTGATCAAAGGACACTTTTAATACTGTGCACACAGTAAGAAAGATTCACTGTTCACTGCTTTATACATGAATAGAATTATTATACCAACATTTAATAGTTTTGATAATAGCATGGAGCTTGGAAAACACAAACCAACAATCACAAAGTAGTCATTACAAAACACTTATATCAAATTAAGAAAGTGCTTCACAGTGAAGAAGGAGAGTTACGAATAGTGGTGGCTCCTCAAGGAGGAGGAAGAGTCAGATATCTGAAGATGAGCTTTATCATTGTGGAGTATGGAAAGAATTATTCTTCTAATATACTGTGTCCCTTTTTTTTCCAAGGCAATCAGGGTTAAGTGACTTGCCCAAGGTCACACAGCTAGTGAGTATCACGTGTCTGAGGCCAGATTTGAACTCAGGTCATCTTGACTCCAGGGCCAGTACTCTATCCACTGTATCACTTACCTGCCACATACTGTGTACCTTTTTAGAAGACCCTTGTGTACAAGGAAGGTAAACATAGTCAGTAGAAGGATTTGTATTTATCCCATTTTCTAATGGATAAACCCAAAGACAGAACCCTATCAAGGATACTATAAAATGGTCCCCATGTGTATCTAATGTAGCTTTCTATAAGAATATTAACCTATATATTGAAAAATTTAGGAAAAGGCACATACTGATTTATAATTCAGAAAATCAAGAATATTAATAGTAACTACTAGCATTATACCATTATAAATAGGTTACCGTAAAATATACTAGGAGGGAAGTAGTTATCCTCCTCCCACTCCTCTGAGATGTACCTTTAGCCAAGACTGTCATATTCGCAATATTTTTGGAATTGTAATAATCTAAGGCTGTGATTCTTTAAAAGTAAAGCAAAACAAAAAACCTTTAATCTGACTCACTATTTTAAAATATATATATATATATATATACATATATATATATATATATTTTTAGTTTTTGTTTCTTTTTTAAATTTTGAGTTCCAAATTCTATCCCTCTTCCCCTTCCCTTCCCCATTCACTGAGAGGGCAAACAATATGATATCAATTATATATGTGAAATCATGCAAAACATTTCTGTATTAGCCCTATAATTAAAAATAAAGAAAAATAAAGAAATTAAGAAAACTATATTTCAATTTGCACTCAGAGTTCATCAGTTCTCTCTGGAGGTGGAAAGCATTTTATTCATTATGAAGCTGTTTGAATTGTCTTGAATCATTGTATTGATTAGAGTAGTCAAGTCTTTCACAGTTGACCATCATTATAACATTGCTGTTACTATGCACAATGGTTTCCTGGCTCTTCTCACTTCACTTTGCTTCAGTTCCTATATGTCTTGCCATGCATTTTTTTTTCTGAAATCACCTGCCTCATTGCCCACAGAACAATAATACTGCCTCACAATCATATGGCATAATTTATTCAAACATTCCCAATTGATGAGCATCCCCTCAATTTCCAGTTCTTTGCTACCAGAAGAGAACTACTCTTAATATTTTTGTACATGTAAGTCCTTTCCCTTTTCACTTTAATCTCTTTGAGAAACAGACCTAGTAGTGATATTTCTGGGTCAAAGAGTATGCAAAGTTTCATAGTCATTTGGGCCTAGTTTCAAAGTGTTCTCCAGAATACTTGGGCTAGCTTACTACTCCACCAACAGTTCATTACTGTACCTATTTTTCCAGCATTTATCATTTGTGAGAGGTATGAAGTGGTACCTCAGAGCTGTTTTAATTTGCCTTTCTTTAATCAATAGTGATTTAGGGAATGGTAATGATTCTTAACCTGTCTTATGTCCAAGACCCCTTTGGTAGTCTGATGCAGCTTATGGACCAGTTTTCAGGAAAAAAAAAGTTTTAAAATGAATAAAATAAAATGAATAGCATTACAAAGGAAATTAAGTACATTGAAATACATTTGTTGAAGTATATTTTAAGAATGAGATCACAGACGCAGTGCCAAAAAAAATCCTTGCTCTAATGTATGTTTCATAATTGTTTTTATTCTTCCCATTTTCCTTATTTACCTCATTTAATGTAGCATATAACATTTAAAAATAAAATGTTTTACTAAAATTAACCTTGTTTGAGATCACAGTACCCCTTGAGATCACAAAAATTCTCTCGAAATGTCTCTAGTATCCATGAATATTTGAAGCTTTGCTTCTTCATTGTGCAACCTTTTTCACAAAACAAACTAAAATTTCTGTAATAGCTGTACATTAAGTTTGTCTATTCTTATTATTTGCCAGCATTCCACAGTTCCATGATATCATCAAAACATACTGAGGGTTGTGAATCACTAAGAAGTCAGAAATTCTTCCTATAAATGCTTTCAATGATAATAATAGTGATTCATTCCTTGTGCCAATTCAAAATATTCACTAAAGAAGTCAAAAATGTTGATTTTAGTTATGGAATCATAGGATCTTACTATTATAAGGGAGCCTAGAAATCAGCTAGATTATTTCCAACTCAGGGGGGAATCAGAAGCAGGTCAAATAGTTGCTTCTTTAATACTTCCAGGAATGAAGATCTCACTACTTTACAGTATTACAATTTCATTTTTGTACCCTTTTAATTGTTAGGTGTTTTCTTGAGACAAAATGTCCTTCTGTATAAATTACACCCTTTAATCCTGTTTCTGTTCCCAGGAGCAACAACGAAAAAGGTTAAATTATTTTTCTTTTTGCAATTCCTCAAATATTGTAAGATGTGAACATGTCCATTCACGACTATCATAATAACTCTTATATATTAGGTGCGCAATGAATGATTGTTTAATTGAACTGAATTATGTCAACTGGCTTCCACAACATATACCTATACGCTTTCTTGTTTCACATGTTACAATAGTTCAATAATTCCTTGGGTGACATGATTTCAAGTGCTTTTATAATACTTGCTCCCCTCCTCTGTAAATCAACAAATGTAACCCTCCCTGTGTACCTGGATTTGAGGTAGAAATGAATGAGATACGTATGATCTCATAAAAAAATAGCCTAGTCTAACCATCTTTTTGCAGATATAGTTTATACCACTTAGATTTTCAATGAAACAATAATATCTTTTAAAATACATTTGGAAAGATGGAAAAAGAGAGACTAGAAAGATACAATTAAAGCGATTGAGGGGTATTTGAACGTATGGACTTGAAGAGTACCAGTAGCAGTCAGTGTAGTCATTTTTGTAGGAGTAGTAAGAACAACAACAATAACAACGATAATAGTAAATGACTAATTGTAAAAAGAAAAAAATCTATTACCTAGCATGTGCCAAACAGTATACTAAGCACTTTACAAATGTTGTCTCATTTGTTACTCACAAAAATCCTAGGAAGTAGGTGCTATTATTGTCCTCATTTTACAGAGGGGAAACAGAGGTTCAATGACTTTCTCAGGGCCACATAGGTAGTAGTTTTCTTAGAAGGAGAAGATTTTGAACTCAGATCTTTGTGAATCTAGGCCCAACATTCTATGCACTCTATCACTTAATATTATTAGACGTACACTCTCAGAGAAGCAGCAAATACTCAGTAGAAGACCCAGGGAACTGTTCTTGGCTCTTCATAGCTCAAAATTTTTTTATCAATAACTTAAATAAACAAATGCTATGTTTATCTAATTTTCAGATGATAGGAATCTGGGACAGATGGCTATTATAGTGGATCACAGTCAAGATCCAAAGAGATCTTGACAAGCCAAGCATTTTGTGGTACTTCATTGAATGAAATTTATTAAGAATAAATGTAAAGTCTTAATAACCTTCACAAGTACAGGACAAGGAAACCTGGTCAGGCAGCAGTTTTGTCTGAAGAAAATCTAAGGATTTTAATGAATTGTGAGCTGAAGATGGAGCCACCAAAAAGTTAATGTGAACTGGGCTGAATTAAGTGAAACACATTTTGTAGGAATGAGGAAATGGCAGTCTCTTTATACTTCATTCCTGTCAAATCTCTTGGGGCATTGTGCTCAGCATTAAATATGTGAACCTCACAACAGCATTGCAAGGTAGGAGGTGCCATTATTCCCATTTTACAGTTGAGGAAACTAAGGGAAACAGAGGCAGTATTTGAACTCATATTCCTGACTCTAGGTTCTATACTCTATTCATTGCACCATTTAGCTACTTACAGTCTAAGTCACATGAGTTTTGGTTAAAGAAAATGGGAATATTTAACATAAAGAAGAGAAGTCTCATTGAGGAGACATACCAAGTGTATTCAAGTATTTGAATGGGTAGAGCAAGCTTGGGGAACCTGCAGCCTCCTGGACAGGCTGCAGGTTCCCCATCCCTGGGCTAGAGGGATTAAAGAGGAGGGATTAACCTTGTTCTGTTTGGCACCAAAAGACAGAACCAAGAGTAGTAGTTTCAAATTGCATTGAGAGAAATTTAGTTGTGATGTCAGGGGGAAGAAAAATTTCCAACAATTAGAAAAACGCAAAGGAGAATTGACTGCCTTGAGAAGGTTTCTCCACTTTGGAGATTTTTAAGCAGAGACTATATGGATCCTTGTTTGTGTAGCTCCAGCATGGAGTTACTATTTCAACCCTCTCCCCCCAACCTCCTTTCACTGACATGCCCCAGCATGAGCTCCTCAGAGCTCAGCTAATTTTGATTACAAAGAATCAAAGAACCTCAGGGTTCTAGGGGGTAACCTTGAGAGCTTAGGTGGTTTTTCTATAAAACTGACCATGAACACCCATCAATTTGCTTTCCTTCAGTGATTGTTGTTTGACATCAATCAGATAGCCACAATTGTCTTTTAGAAAAATGTATATTTACTAAGGCTATAGTATAAATAGTTAGTACAAAATAAACATCTCCCAAAAAAGTGAGGACTTTCCTACAAGAAAATATTGAGTCCAGAGAAAGGGGGCTCAAGTTTTGAAACACATGTGGCCAATGGGAAACAGTTCCTGGTGGCCAGACAACTTCATAACTCTTTAGTACCAATATTATTTGGACACTGCAAGACTAAGAATCATGAAGCAACATTCAACAAAGAATCAGAATTGCAGGTGATCTAAAGGTTAATGGACAGAGAGCTAATAGCTAACATGTATGTAATGCTTTAAGGTTTAGAATCTACTTCGTGTGTGTTATCTCTTTGTGTCCTCTTCAGAATTCTATCAGGTAGGTACATTTATTATCCTCATTTTTCTAATGAGAAAATTGAGGTACACAGAGTTAATGACTTATTCAGAGTTCCACAGCTAATAAGTATCTGAGGCAGGATTTGAACTGAGGTTTTTACTGAATTCAGATGATTTTCTTTTCATTATACAAAGCTGCCTCACAGTATATGAAATATCTGGTGACTATAAAAAAAATTGCAGTTTATTACAAAATGCATGGAAACATAGCATATTATGTAGTACATTTTGCAAGTGATGACTTGCAAAAAAAAAAGGATAAAATTCAGAAGATATACATTTAGGAAAATGAAATGGGCCAACCACACAGAGAATATGAGGGATCGATGGTGCACTTGTACCCAAATAATATTGACTTATTGAAGGGATCTTTTGTGGAGAAATTGTGGGAAGATATGGATATTGGCTGTTTTCCTTTGTAATCAAAGAGGATCAAAATGACATCACCACATTAGTGTCAATGTGCAGTGTGTTCAACTATGGCTGACCAGACCAATAAAAGCTCAGAAGGCTCTACCACAGTTCAGATACAAATTGTCCACATAAACATTGGGAATGGAGACGTCTCTAAATTTGGACATCTCACATTTCTTTTGAGCTACTACAATTCTCCCTTCCTCGTACAGTACAGCACCTTTTTGATGTGGGCATGCCATGCTGGATGGTTCTGTGCCAGTGTCTCCCATGTCTCACAATCAATACCAAAGTTCTTCAGAGAGACTTTGAGAGTGTCCTTGTTTTGCTCCTTCTAATGTTCATGTGAGTGGTTGTCTTGTCCACATTCTCTGTAAAATACTTTTTAGGCAAACATCTGCTTAGCATTCAAACAATGTGGCCATCTCATTAGAGTTTCACTCTCTGCAGTAGGGTTTGAATGCTTGGCAGTTCAGCTTGAAAGAGGACCTCAGTGTCTGGTGCCATATTCTGCCAAGTGATCTTCAGAATCTTCCTAAGACAATTCAGGTGGAAGAGATTCAGTTTTCTGGCATGCCTCTGGCATACTGTTCAGGTTTCACAGGCATATAACACTGAGGTCAGCATAACAGCTCTGTAGACCTACAGTTTGGGAGGCAATCTAATACCTCTTCTTTCCCACACTTTCCTTCAGAGCCTCCCAAACACTAAGCTAGCTCTGGCAATTCATACATCAACATCATCATCTGTATGTACATCTCTAGAAAGTAAACTGCCAAGGTAATGAACTTTTCCAGAGAACTCAAAATTGGAGATATGGGGAAGAGCTACACACAATGAAGATTAGATAATTTGAATCACGTATCATTGGAGTACTTACAGTGATGACATCATATACCCAAATTGATAATAAAGTTCAATCATCAGAGTAGGTGTTTTATGCCACATTAGACTGTAAATTTCATGAGGACAAAGAATAGTATTTATCTAAATTTCTTATTTCCACCAATTCCTGCAGCAGTATATTCAGACATAGTTGACACCTAAAATTTAGTTAAAAAGTCCTTTTAAATTAAATGTGCTAACTAGCCCTACCTCAGATTCTGTGACTGTACATTTACCCAAAAGCCACAGTGTTTCCAAAAGCAAAATTCTCTACTTCCTGGTTGATTTCATCCAACTCAGAAAAAAATGGAATCTTTTACCTCATCCTCATTCATTTAACTGATATAACAATTTTATTATAGGCTGTATATTTAGAGATCATCAGTTCCAATTTGGACTTTAGACACTACTTAGATATTTTTACTGGATATTGTTTTCCCAGTGGCATACAGGATATATTTGTCATATTTCAGAAACCTGGTTTGTCACATTGTTCTAAACCACATAGCTCCAGAGGTTTTACCATACTCCAGCATCATGTCTTGAGATGTGGCCTCAACAAAAAATACCTTCTCAGCCAAAGCAAATCCAGTCAATAAGTTAATGGTATGAATCAATGAGAAAGATCTGGGAGAGATCTTAATTAAAGAAACGACTGCTGATACAAATTATGTTTCCAATGTATTGATAGAGCAGAGGGCATGAGGTTGAGGTAGAGATGAGTCCTGATCAATGTTGCTAACATTTGCATTCTTTTTCATCAGGAGCAGGTAATGCCCCTCACTAGCTTGTATATATAGACATGCACAAATTCACATCTTTCAAACAATTGTGTGAAGACCCTTAACATTCACCCCTGCAACAAAGTCAACCATTTTATGGGGAACACTTTCCCCAATGTTCTTTAAGAATCAATTTAAAACAGTCACAAAGTAAAGTTCCTGCAGCTTTGAAAAGGAAAAAGGTATAAATTCTCCATCTTAGCACTAACTGGGGAAATTTTCAGTCGATATAACAGGAATGGTACAGGGCTGTTTGTGAAAGTGCTTTGTAAATTCCAAAGCTCTACACAAAATGTGAGGTGTTGTTACTGATAAATAGTTGATGAAGTGATTGCTATTGTTATTATGAATAGAACTAGTAAGCAACAGAAAACATGTAAGCCTATGCCTTACCTGAGAATAACAGTTTCAACCAGCCAAAAAAAAAAAGAACTCATCTTCTGAAATTGCTGTTAAAATATAATAGAATAAGAAGAAGGGAAGAGAGGAAAAAAAGGAAGGGGAGAAAGGCAGAGACTCACAGAGAGAGAGAGAGAGAGAGAGAGAGAGAGAGAGAGAGAGAGAGAGAGAAAGAGAGAGAGAGAGAGAGAGAGAGAGAGAGGGAAAGGAAGGGAGAGAGAGAGAAAGAGAACACAAGGAGGCCCAGGAAGCCGCAGAAGAAAGCATTCTGTGGAAGCATGGTACAAACATCCAAAGTCAATAGATGGATTCCCCAAGTGGTTCAATCTGAGACCCAGTTTAAAGAGACATCAATCTGTGATGTCAGCAATACTCAGCATATAGCTAATGGAGCTTCAAAGGATCAATATTCAAACCTGCCTATTTTAATGCTGGAAAACCCATACCACTGCGACTTCTTCTGCTAGCTTTAAAGAACATGATGTTTTCAAGGAACTAATTTTCTAACCACCACTCAGAAATTCAAAATTAGATGGTAATACATTAGATTATTTCCTTTTTCTTTGCTTTTTAATTGTTAGGGGAGGGTAGAGGGGACTTTATTTCCTTGGACGCTTAGAAGGAATCTAAACTTTAGCTCAGCTGGTTGCCATGTAATCCATCTTATTTTCCTGTCAGGTTTTATAATGAAGTCAAAAGCAATCCCAAACTGGTGACATTATAATCTAATGCTGTATCTTAATGACTGTCATGTCCTTAGCCCAGAGATGTAGTCTCTCTGGCAAACAAGCAAACAGAAGAAAGGAAGCAATTGAGGAAGGAGGTCATGACAACTTTTATTGAGAAATGAAAATTTTAAAACCCTATCAAACAAGAAAGGACTTGAGAAATGTTAAAAGTCATCTTTCAACAAAGCCACAAGTTACTTGGATAGATTTGCTAATAGCTTAATCATGATGGTAAATGGAATGGTATCAGTCTTGGGAGAAGAGAATGGACTTTCTAGTTCTACTAGAAGTGGGCTAGTGATAATGTATAACAAAATGTATATCCATTGCAAAATGACAAAAAATGCAACATTAAAAGAGCCAGGGATTTCACAAATTTCTTTCCCATTGCTTGTTCAGGTCAAGTAGAAAGAGCCAAGTCTCCTTACTCAAATATACTTCATTATCTTTTTTCCCCATAAGAAATTAAAGCAAGATGCAATAAGGGTGAATCAAGTGTTGAACTATAAGGATTGGTTATCTTAATGTGTTTAATTGAAGACCTTAGCTAAGGCTCCTTTTTTTCCCCTTTACAGAAAAGAGGTATATGACTCCAAAGGCCACTCAGGATTGTCTTTGAGACTCTTTCATTCCATATTATATTTTTAGTTTATAAGACAAATTAGAAACTGATGTCAGAAATATGCCAAACACTATTTATAAATATACAAGCATCCCAGGGTAAGGCTTAATTTAGGCCTTGAGGTTACAGTGCAAAGGCCTCACAAGCAATTAGCAATTGTGTGGTACCCTGGAAGGAGAAAACTGTGTTCTTAAGAGCAAAACTTTTTTTTAAGACCCCAATAATCTCTGTATCTGTGTGCCAAGAATCAGATTCAGGCCACGTATGAAATTTATCAGCAGTCTTTTTCACCGAAGGTTTACGAGACTTTTGTAATCTATTAAAACAGCATAAACAAATACTTAAAATGCATATTCAACCAATTAAAAATAGGATCGGAGCCATTTTCCCATTTGTTCTCCTTCCTTCCTCACCCCCTTTCCATATATCTGTGAACAATATGTAAAGTTACTTGCACTGAATACATCAGCAGGAGGTATTAATGGAATGTTGTGAAAGGTCTGGAGAAGTGAGGGCAAGGAGGAAGGAAAGAAAACACTAATTTCAAGAGAATAGAAAAAAAAAAACTTACCCCAATGCCCAATAACAAAGACATACATTCCCCATCACCCTTTCTCATAAGAAAATCTCAACAACAATTTCTCCCAAGTGACATTTAACTATATGAGCATCAATAGTCTAATGTGAATATATAAATTCTATTTCTTTGGGCTCATAGGTTAAGCTGGGAAGATGATTTTGATTAAATATGTTATGTTTGTGTGATATTTCTGTATGCTATATTACTCTAATAAATCATAAAGCATGAAGGTCACAAACATTTGGATATCACTTTCATCATACTTTTTAACCTATCCTGTAATGAAGTTAGAAGTTAATGAAGTGCCTTCACACAGAGGACATACACACATAGAAACACATACCCACACCCACACACATGCATAGGCACACAAATACACACCACAACAGGGCTGATGATGAATGCAAATGACCCATAAGAGAAACATCACATCTCCCATCTTTATTAATGCAGAAGACTTATGATGATCTAATTGCTCTTCCATAGCCTTTATCATACAGATCAAAGGACATATGAAGTAGCAAACAGTACCATGGGTTAAGGAGGTTAAAGGGAGGCAAAGACATTATAGTAGCACTTAAATCTCATCCCTTTATTTACTATCTATAAATTAAATGTCTCAGGTACATTACTGCCAGTTTGAAGTCATGACATTTAGTATATTATTGTTGCTTTGAAAAAAAAATCCAATTCTCATTAGAATATTGAAACATTGAGCAGAATTAGTTGTAGAAATATGATCATTAAGTATAAAATAAGGTATTAATCAAGTTTATAGTCCCTAGTGTAGAATGTTTAATGATAAAAAGTCTTTCTGATTAATTTTAAATATTTGAGTTAGTATGTATGCATGCAGATATCTATGCTGGTTTTTATTTTTATTTTTCCCTCTTTCCCCTTTATAGTACATACAGTTCTGACTTTTGATTTTGTTAAATAGAAATCAGTTAATAATCACCTTGGATCTTGGATCTGTCCAGAGGCCAGAATCCACAAGTAACAGAAAGTGAAATATTAGCTTTAGATCCAATTCCCAGCTCAGACACTGACACATTTTGTAACTTTGGGCAAATCCTTTAATTGCTTTGTGCTTGAGAAGCCCTATATTTAAAATGAAGATGATAAAGTAATTGCTATTAGTACTGTCCGTAGAGGGAAAAAGAATAATAGAGTCCTATCATATTAGTAATAGCAATAATATACATAATGATTGTATATGCACTTACAAAATGAAATTATTTGGGAAAAATGAATTGAAGATTGCTACTACAGCTTTGCAAATGATTCAAAAAGGGAGCCATATCTTTATTAGGGAAAATGTACATATTTCTCTCATTATGTTTGCAATTTCTGATAATCATTACTTGCATAAAATGTGTACTTACATGAAATGATACTATTTATTCATGTTTTTAAAATGCAAACTATAACTTAGTATTAATTGGGGCATAAATAATTTTAGAACCTCTGATTCCTAAAACAACCATTTAACAGAACAACAGTGTATTTCATGGTAGAAATTCACTACAGCATGATGAAATATACATTGAACTCCAGTATTTACTAGAATTGTTTTCATATTATATACATGTAAGAGTCAGTTTGCTTTGTTGTTTTTCTTTCTGAAGAAAATAGAATTCTATCTATGGTATGCTAATTCTATTCAATAAGCACTTGATAGGCCCCTACCATCTGCCAGTCACTGTTATAGGCACTGAACTCATGGCACACATTCTACTGGTGAAAGTACTGTGTAAACAGATACAAAGTAACTACAAAATGTAAGGGCTGGGGCTCAAATGAGGATGTAGTCCTGGCAGCATGAGCAGGTAGCCCCGCCTCCTCCCCGGGCTGAATCCTCAGGTTACTCTATACCCTACCTTCAGAAAAGTAAAGGAGTCGGGATACCTCTAAGTGGGGAAATCAGGAACAAAAAAAAGGTGTGTAGTAGAAACATGGGTCTTGGACTCAGAAGTGCTAAGTGCAGTTCTTCCTTCATTTCATTCAACAAATATATACATGCATACCTCATTTTATTACCCTTCACTTTATTGCACTTTGCAGATATTTCTTTTCTTTTTTTTTTTTTAACAAATTGAAGGTTTGTGGCAAACCTGAGTTGAGCAAGCTATCAGCAACATTTTTTCCCACAGCGTGTGCTCACTTGTGTCACTGGGTCACATTTAGATAATTCTTGTAATATTTCAAACTTTTTCATTATTATTATATCTTTATCGTGAACTGTGATCAGTGATCTTTGATGTTACTGCTGTAATTGTTTTTGGGCACTACAAAACAGGCACATGTAATGTGATGAACTTATCTATAAATATTGTGTGTATTCTGACTGCTTTGCCTATCAGCCATTGTCCTTCTCTCTCCAACTCCTCAAGCCTCCCTATTCCCTTAGACACAACACTATTGAAGAATACTACGTAAACTTAGTTGATAAAACAGTGGCAGGGTTTGAGAGGATTGACTCCAATTCTGAAAGAACTTTTATTGTGGATAAAATGTGATCCAGCAGCATTGTAGGCTACAGAGAAATCTTTCATCAAAGGAAGAGTCAGTTGATGAGGTAATCTTCATTGTTGTCTTATTTCAAGATATTGCCACCGCTACATTAACCTTCAGCAATCAAAACACTGCTCAGTCAGCAGCCGACAACACTGAGTCAAGACCCTCCACCAGCAAAAAGATTACAACTCTCTGAAGGCTCAGATGATGGTTAGCATTTTTTAGCAATAAAATATTTTAATTAAGGTATGTACATTTTTTTTATTTTTTAGACATAATGCTATTGTACACTTAATAGACTACAGTATAGTGTAAACATAACTTTTATATGCACTGGGAAACCAAAAATTCATGTGACTCTCTTTATTGCAGTGGTCTGGAACCAAACCTGCAATATCTCTGGAGTATGCCTGTCTTAATGCATGAGACTGTGGGCACGCCTCTCTGATCCTCTATTTCCTCGTATGTAAAATATGGATACAAATATACTGCCTTTCTCAAAGACTTGTTGTGGGGAACATACTTTATAAAGTAAGACGCTGTATAATTTAGCTTCACTGTTAGTGTTGTGACGTTATTATTGTCTTGGCAGTGATAATATCTCTTAAACTGTCCCTATGCCATGGGGTCCAAGTGTTTCCACAAGCCTATATAATACCAAAATGACCAATGAAAAAGTGAAAACATTCATTTAATTGAAATGTTGATTGAATATCATCTAGGTATAATCCATTCTCCTAGGCATTTTACAGTATAAAAAGTAGCTATAGCCCTTGATGTCATGTAACCTATTGGTATAGTACAAAGGGTTGGGGGGGGGATGTAAGAGTGACACAGAAACACCTGTATTAGAATATGTGAAGTGTTAAGTTTTATAGGATAAATTACTTCTGGCTAAATGAGAGAGTAATGTTTGAAGGCTGAAAAATCACTGAGTTTATTTTCTTTTTGATTGATGCAATGACTAACAGTCATTCTGATGCTATCCACCAATGTATTTTGGGCAGTAACCTATAATTTTCAAATTTAGAGACATATGTGTGGGGTAGGAGGGTTGCATTGTCCATAGTCATAGAAATAGGATGCATTAGACACAAGACTTGAAGCCAAATCTTCCTGACTCCAAAATCTGTCACTTCTCCACTATCTAGTGCTTCCTCTCTGGAAGAACTGGTTGTGAACAGTACACATGAACTGATATGTTGGTTGGCTCTTATATCAGACATAGAACAAAAATTGTGCAGGGAAAGATTGGAGTGGTTCCTCAACCTTTTAAGTAATGCCTGGAGGGAACATGAATTCATCTGAAATGCAGAAATTAGGAGTGAAGCAGATATATGGGAGACTACTGTGTTCCTGTATAAATGTATATATTCATTCTTTTAACCATATCCATCACCACTTCCACTCTTCCATCTTCTTTCCATATGGACCAATGGAGAATTTTTCTTCTATATACTGGGAAAGTCCATTTTGTGCCCCAAGGATCATACTCAATGATTGTTATATAGAAATTTAACAGATGACAATTTAAAAGTTGAGACAATTTGAATATCAAACTTGAAGTAAAGGTAGTTTTTAAGAAACTTTAAAAACTTTGGCAACTTTAGTATGTAGATTTCCTATTTAACTTTAGAAACTACTCCTCATCTCTCCATTATGAAAGAGAAGGGAGACTTTAGGATCTTTCTTATTTCACTGAACCTCAGTTTTCCCACCTGGAAGAAAGAAATCACATGCAAATTTTAAGCTTGATACATATACCTTTTTGAATGCTTTATCATCTGGGCTAAGTAGCACACACTGCTTAGCATTGCTATTATTTAAATTAGATTTTAAATTATGCACATATAATAGAATAGAGTACTTTGAAATGTTGTCCTATCGTCATCTGCCAAATGGAAAAGAAAGTGGACATAGGGAAATGTTTACAGTGAAAAATTACACAGTCAAAATAGCCAAATAAGTTGATCAGTGAATCAAAACAGCAGCACACCTCAAATGTGGGTTTCACCGTATCTGTGCAAACTGCAAAAGCTTTAGAATGTCCTGAATGTGACACAGGGACATAAAAGGTTTTTAAGCAACCAAGCTTCAAGTAATAATTCACAAGGAGAGTGCAGCAATGCGACTCCAAGGCTATAACAAGCATTTAACTAAGATAGATGTGAGTCCCTTCCTAGTACTTTCTAGAGAATAACACGGATAAGGTTCTTGTCATGCAATGAGTCAGATGAATGTGTGGTTGGAATTTATACACACAGAGACACACACACACATATATACACATACATACAAATAGAAATATATATATAATACACATATGTATATATAACATCACATTATTAGATATAACCATTATATATAGTTACATACACATATATAGTTTTATATGCACATGTATATATTGTTATAGTTACATATGATATTTTACAAAAGTGCTATTTCCACTCTCTGTGATATTTATGTGAGGTATTGCCTGAAAGCAAAATGATGCTCCCCCCTCCCAAGGCTATTAAATACGATAACATATGATTAATTTAATGGGTCACTATTCAGACAGTTTTTACATTTTTTGACCCAGCCACCTACATAAGCTTTCTGGGACAAGGCTTTACTAGCCGTAGAAACACTTGAAATTTGTCCAGGAAAATATTTTAGCCCCCAAGTTGGTATAAGACTCCAGATTTTCATCCTCACCTTGAGGAGAAAGAAGATAGATATCTCTAATCTTTTGTTGAGTTAGTCATTTTTTTTAGGATATCATACTCTATTCAAAGACTTACTTCAGTTCCTACTAAGGAAATCATTTCAGGTAAATGAGGGATGGGTATGGTAGGTAATACTGAATCTTGTCTAATTACTGTCCCATTAATGAGTAATATCTACAAATAAAATCATTTTCCTCAGCCGCAGTCAGATCTGAGATTTTCAGGGGGATGATTATGTGTTTGTGTCATTGTTTCTTCAAACTTCTTTCATCTGCCTTTTCTTTCCCTTAAATAATTAGTCTAACTTGTATACCACTTGATCCATACTTTCTCATATGTAATTCATAAAAACCCTATGATGCAATCCCCTCACCTGGCCAAAATGAGAACTTCAGAATCCTCTCAAATAAATCTCTACACCTCGCATGATGTTTTGTTAACCGTCTTTTTTATCTATATCTATATAAAATCTTGTAACATCTTTTTAGGGTAACAAAACATTGTATGGAAAATTGTTCCTCATGAGTTGTTGACATAGTCATCCCTGATAAACCTTTGTAATCACTTTCCTCAAAGACTATGCTTCCATCTAGAGCAGAATTCTTCTCTCTGGAGATTCCATGGAGGTTCAGAGAGAAAGCTCGGAGTTATGTGAAGAGTATTTAATACTTTTCCTTGACCTTTGAGCAAATAAGATTACATTTAACACTTCAGCTGCTTTGGCAACACACCAGCTGACTAGGTTGCTAAGAAAAACATTATGCAAAATAGGAAATTCTTACATTTCTTCCTCAGATTTGACAATGGGGAATGATAGGCAATTTTGAGCAATGCACACACAAATAGAATATCTGTGGTATTAACTTCTAGTACTTACACAAGTAAGGGCTAGTCAAGATGCTTCCCCTAGCAACTTCTCCCATTTTAGCACCCATACAATTATCCATCCTCTGAGTTCATTAGTAAAGAGGAAAGATCTTCACATTTACATCTGAAGACTTTCAAATGACTGAAAGTGTTCAGACCAAAGCACAGACTTGAAATAGGGGTTATTCAACCAAAATATCAGTAGTTATGGTAGGAAAATTCCATGAGGTCACAATTAGAGTTTAATTTTATAGGTAGACTGCACCTTAGAAAACAGAGGAATCTTTGTTTTTCAATTTCATTTGACATAAAGTCAGTCATTTAGAATAAGAATTTCTAAGGTTAAATTTATGATAAGGAGAGGGACTGTGCCTGTGATTTCATTATTATAGAGAACTCCAAGGTAAGATAACTCCCTCCGCTGATGCAAGTCTGCACCTTTTCTGCAGCTTCTAGCTTTAGAGAATTAACTAGAACCATGAAGTGATTAAGTGAGGTATTTATGGTTGTATCATCTGTATGTGAGAGAGGTGAGATTTATATCCTACAGGTAATACATATTTTTTTAAACATCTGTACTTGCGCATTTCTTGTAAAGTGACAATTAAAAAGTATAGGGGAAAAAGAGAGCTAAGTGTTTCCACCAAGACAAATTGCACCTGGACATCATTTTCCAAGTTGTTCTCCATATACCTGCTCCCATATTTTTGCTTAGCTGAAATGACTTTCCATGCCTCCACCTTTCTTAGAAAAGTATATCAGACATGAAATGGCCTCCATTAGCATCACTCCATACTTAACCAGCAAACATTTGCTAAATGCCTTCTATTTTCTAGGCACTATGCAAGGCACTAAGGATTTAAATTCAAAAAATTAAATAATTCCTACTTTCAAGGAACATACTTTGTATTTATCTTGCTTCTGGCTTTTCAAATTTTCATTCACCACTGTTCCCATCAAGCTTGAAGGGACTTGTAGAATATGAGAAAAGAAGATCAAATGCTGGAGATTTTTTAAAATTGTCAGAAAAATGAGTGATTCTATAAAGCTCTGAACCTGAGAATATTACAAAATGTGGGGAACCTTTCTTTGTTGCACTGATTCTGCTAGAGAAAGGACTGACTCAAAATACCCACGTGTATTTTCTATACATGGGACCCCTGCTTCTAATGGGTAGAAAAACTTGCAAAAAGTTTGCCAGCATCTAACCCCATAATTCCTTAACATCATAAACAGTGAATATACTTAAATGAATATCTTTGAACACTAATATCTTGAATATAATCAGCTTGTCCTAGATAGAAGGAGTAAGGAGGAGAGGGTTGGGTGGGGCTAAGTTATAACACAAAAAGAACAAATAAAGATCAATGCCTTCTATTCCCACCATTTTTACCTAGCAGCATCTTGGACCCAAGAAGCCCAGAATACCCTAATGGCAACACAAATCTTTTCTCATTTAATACTATAGGATAGTAGCATAGATAAAGGTCATAAGATCTTAGATGTGGAGATAAAAGAAACCTTCAATTTCATATAGTCCAAAACCCTTATTTTATGATTAAAAAAAAGAAATCTACAGGGGTTAAGTAACTTGTCCAAGGTCTTACAGTAAGTGACAGAGCTAGGATTTACTACAAAACTGGCACTTTCATTGATTTTCAATGTATTCTATAGATCAAAACTTTCTTTTAAAAATGTGCCAACTCCAGTCTAGACCTTAGGAATGATAGAGTCACTTCCTGAAATGTTTCAGAATGTGCTAATGAGTATATCATCTATATTTAGTGCCCAATCCAAAGTCTGATGAACAAATCCATTTTTCCACAGTCTCAGTTCTTGGTTAAATTTGAGAGTTTTCAAACTTATGGATGGATCTTGAATTTCAATTCAACCTTTGATTCTGGAGCTTTTGCTTCTGGTGTAAGATACATGAATGTTGCCATGTATATTGAGAAGAGGTCCATAGATGTTGTTTTGTATTTATTGCGTTCTAATAAAATCAGGGCTCTTGGGATGGAGGTTTAAAAACTGGGCTTTCAATTTGGGACTCCAGAGAGATAGATGTTCTCAGCCAATGCATTATCAAATAGGAACATTGGCCTGCACACATTAGACAGAATGCTAAGCCTTTGCATGGTGTACATGTAGCCTATAATTTTAGCATTCTAATGTCTAGACAAAACAGTATCTGATACATTCTTGGAGAATGTCCATATGATACACCATTCTGGCAAAACTTACTTATAAGAGGCCACTAAGGTAGGTTCCAGCCCGGTTAGGACTCTTGAAAAACTTGAAGTGCTTCCAAAGTTAATTTATTTTCAAACAATGGCATAAGCATGCTGTGTTTGAACATCAGTAAGAGATCTCTTGGACTTATGCAGCAGCATATATTTCAGAGAATAAAACTACCTTGATGGTGATTAGACTACTTACTTCTGAACAAAAACAGATCTAATCAGAAACTTGCTATAATCCTAATGAACTCCACTGCTAGGATGTTGGGAAAGATCTGGATAGAATATTTTTTCTGTTCTCTGCCCCACCTCCCACACCTCCAGATAACTAGATTATTCAGAATTATGGCAATCAGATACCGGCAAGGAAGAAAAATGGTGATATGCTGAACAGAAACCACTTAAATACCACACGTCTTGATAATGTAATATTTCCACAACTGTTTCTGTTTAAAACTAATAAAAATAAACATAAGACTTTCCCATCCCCTCCTATCAAATTCATTACTTTGAACGACAAAATGACAAAATGATTAGCAGTTAATAAGGCCTTGGTTTAAAAGATTGACTGACATCGCATTACTCGTTTAATTTCCGCTTCTCTGAGCTCCCCCACCCCTTTCCTTCCAGCACAGAGGGAATTAATATTATCACATCAAAGGCCTTCCTTTAAATGGGGGAGAAAAATCATTTAAAAGGACACAGGCTGTGATTATTCAAACTAGGTTATTTGCACCTTGTATATATAACCATATCATGGTACAACTTCATTTCGCTCAAATTGCTGTCAGTCACTAATAGAAGAAATTTGCTTCCGTTTTATCAGCACTATTGTGTGAAGTCAGATTTGGGGGGAACAGGGGTATTAAATGTGAAATCAGATAAGACGGATATGAACATGGAGCAAGGAATGCACAGAATGAAGGGAGACTGATTGCCAGCCCAATGTTCGTAATGTAAATATATTTCTCTCTTTCTCTCTTCTTTCTCTCTCTCTCTCTCTTTCTCTCTCTCTCTCTCTCCCCTCTCTCTCCTCTCTCTCTTCCCCTTTCCTTTCTTAAAGAAACATACACATAGAGGGTTGAGGACCAGCCTCTGTACCAGAGAATATAACACGCTGAGGTTGCTGGGGTATTTTATTTCCTTTCACTTAGAATCCTGACAGACAAATTATAATAGGGATGATTTAACACCTAAAGATGTATGTCATATTCCATAAAATAGTTGTATCAATGGGAAAAATTATGAGTGGCACAACCCTTGGCCTAAGCAGCAGCCAATGATCTATCAGCATTTAGGTCTGGCAGATTGAATTATTTTCCTCTCTAACTGTAACTGTGTTAGGGCTTGCATGACAAACAGTGCACTTGTCAAATATTTATCCTTTCCCCTTAAAAAAAGAGGAAAATTGACCCAGAGAAGGGGAGAAAAGGGTGGGGGGAGAGGAATGTAAGTGGTAAAAGACCAACCACAGTATGAAATATGAAACATAAATCACAGGGGTCAGGGAGAGCAGAACTTGGTTACTGAGGCTCCAGGTGGATTAAATAATGTGCGTCCTGAGGGAGGGTGGGAAGGAGAGCAATAAAATAATAACAGAACAGAGTGCTCCAATGTCAAAAGGTTTGAAGACAAGCCTTGTTAATTCAGAAAACTGCAGAGTTAAATTAGTCCAGATCCCTGTGAAAAGCAGTGTTACATATTGTGCAGGCAAGATAAATTTTCACTCACTCTCTCCAATATGCCGACCACTGACAAGTGACTGCTGTGAGGAGTTCATTAAAATGTCCAATTCATAGGAGATTTTCAAAATTTATAATGCTTCCTATGGACAGTAAGGTCAAGTTCAATGGGCAAGAAAAAAGTAAAGTAGCTAAAGGAATTATTCACTAATTACTTTTTCAACAAGTTAACATTTTTTTTAAACAAAAATTAACAAGTACTTAATGTCTTCAGGCTTATGACCTTAGATCATAAAAAAAAAAATAGACCCTTAGCCCAACACTCCCATCCTGTTCCTTGGCTCAGGTTCTAGGCTTCGCATAGGAGCATTTTGAGCACTCATTTCATGTTGGATTAGCAATTGTGCTTCTAATCAGATTTCATTTGCCTAGTTTCTGAGAACATACTGTAGCATTTAGTAATTACAAAGGTGGCAGAAACCACTCGATTTATGGGCAATTAAATACACTTTGTCTTCCAGACTCTTGTGGATCTTCAATTCAAGTGGCAGTCCAGTAGTTTGCTTTAATTCTATTTCATGAAGTTGCAGTATGACTTTGGAAGGTGTATCTGACTAGATTATGATTCCAAAAATCAAAGGCAACACTGCCCTGCAGAATCATTAAGGAGAATCAGGAATTTATATAGAAGATTTACATCCTAGATTATGTCATTTTTTCATTCATTTAAGAAGTCATTTTAAAAATGTATATGCATATAAGAATATTTCCTCCAAAGCAGCATCTTCTAAATATTAGTGATCCTTCAAAGAATATTTTCTAATTCAATCTTTTAGGAGGAATTTTGTTCACTTCAAGTTTTCTCAAAAGTATTACTTCAGGGTCATTCTGAAGAGTAATTATTCCTAAAGATAAATAATATCTACTTTCAGCCAATTTGCATAAATTTAACTCTTACACAGGATCAATTTAATTCTTTCTCACTTTTACATCTGTGTGCACTTAAAATCTGTTCATAGAATTATAGAAAGTTAGCAATAAAAGCTTCTTAAAATATGTAGTATAACTCATTCATTTCACAGATGAGGTAAATGAGACCCATGAAGATAATAATTGCTTGGCATCCTCTATATTTTTGCATAGTACAAACCATATTAAATGTATAGTACAAACTATATTAAATGACTGCCCCAAGTCAGAAGACCCAGGTTTAAATGCTGACTCTGCCCATTGTGTGAACTTGGGGAAGTCATTTAATCTTTATGAGCCTTAGTTTATTCTACTTTAAAAGCCAATTAAAATTGGCTTAGATTATTTCTTAAGCCCATTCTTCAATCTATGATCCTATGAATCAGCATGTTTAGACTCAGTAAGATGAAAACATCTACCTCTAAAAAGGCAGCTTAAAACAGTAGAAAGAATGCTAAATTTATAGTTAGAAGATCTGAGTAGGATCACTCAACTCTGCCACTTAACTAGTCATGTGATATTAGGCAAACCGCATAATATCTCCGAACCTCAGTTTCTTCAGATATAAAATGAAAGGCTTAGACTAGATGAACTTTGAGCTCTAAGCCTGTGGTACTATGATCCCTCCCAGATATAGATGTGACTTTTTTGCTTCCTTCTTTTCTGTTATATTGTTTTATAAAGAAAATGTAGAGTCAGGGGCAGCTAGGTGGTGAAGTGGATAGAGCACAAGTCTTGGAGTCAGGAGTATCTGAGTTCAAATCTGGCCTCAGATACATAACACTCACTGGCTCTGTGACTCTGGGCAAGTCACTTAACCCCAATTGCCTCACCAAAAAAAAAAATGCAGAGCCAGTCAAATCAATTTGTGCAAGCAGAAATTGGCCATTTGGACTACAGACACATTTGTATTCACTATCTCCAGTATGCTGACCTATAACAGGCAACTTTTAATCAGAGAGACCAAAATCTTGGCTGATCTCAGAAACATGCTTTTTCAAGCAGTTTGTTTGTGACCAGATTACTTTCTGCATATGTCACACATTTTTCCTTTCTTTTCATGTCAATTGATCACTGTTAAAGTTATGCTTTATACTTCATTAGTAACCTCCCATATTTTCTCAACTCTGGCAAACTATAATACCACTTTAAAGAATGGGTATAAATGCCAACTCTATAGAAAATAGCCTAAATTAATTAATTACTGACATGTTTTGGGGTATCTGTAGTAACATTAGTAGTAACAGTGGTAGAAGTAGCAGTAGTAGAAGCAGCCACAGTAGCAGTAGTAGTAGGAATATAGTAGTAGTTATTCTTTGTAAGTCAAATACAATCTCAACTTTTTGGTTTCTTGAGGTTTAAACAGAAAAAAATGGCTCTTCAGCCCAATGTTTTGTACCACTTTCATTATCTAATCATTTTGACAATAAAACTGGAGCTAAGTAAATAATGCCACTTTTAATCAAGTTTTGTATTCTTTAGAAGCTAAAACTGTGTGATAAAATATAATCTGGTGATGAATGGTGGTAGTTAATTTGTCTCATTATCACAGTAGGGTTTTATTCATACTGAGCTCCCATAGGGAATATAGTCATCTTATAAGATTAAAAACTACTTTTTTAAAAAAGTATTGCTGATGACTACAAAATAATGTACAGTACTTGTTAGATATACATTTTATTAGAGTGGCAGGGTAAAACAGTGGGAGGATAAGAATCAAGTTTGATGAAAAATAAAGATTGAATGTAAGAGAGAGGAATGCATTTGCAGTAGTATAGTAAATATAATAGATTATGAAAATAGACACTTAGCTACTGAGGAAGAATGGAATCATTTATGTGAAAAAAGTAAGGAATAGTAATTTAGCTTTTCATTTGCAAGCAGATACACTGAGGGGAATATTAGCCTGTAGTATAATGGTAAAAAAAAAAAAATAAAAAATAAATAAAAAGCATTGGAATTGGAGTCAGAAGAATCAGAAGGCCTTGACTTAGGAACCAAATCTTTTTTTTTTTTTGGAAAGCAAAGGTTACCTTTATTACAATCTCAAGAGATAGCTGTCTGCTCCTTCGATATAGGTGGAGAAAGAGAGAGAGAGATAGTGAGAGAGAGAGAGAGAGAGAGAGAGAGAGAGAGAGAGAGAGAGAGAGACTACATAACAGGGGCCTCCTTATAAAAGCAAATCTCATCCTACCATGCAAACAAGTCTCCACCCACCACTATCCCTTACCCCCTTAACTGGGGATGGGCTTACATTCTAACTGTGAGGTGGGGCTTACATTTTAAGCTCAAAAGTTTCTTCCTATCCCCTTAAATGGGAGGTGGGGCTTACATTCCAGGCCCAAAATTCAAAGACAAGGAAAGAGGCAGGAGCTAAATCTTCTGCTTACTAGTTGAGTCACCTTGAGAAACTTACTTGACTTCTCATTTTCCTATGGACTGAGGGAATTTGACAATATAATTCTAACTCTGTGAAGCAGACTTTCTACAACATGGATAGCAATTGTGTGAGCTTGGAGTTTGGTCAATGATCAGCACTGTGTTACTTTGTGCCCATCTTATCTCCCCAGCAAAAAAAAAAAAACAGACCACTCAGGCTGGTCTTTCCCAGGCCCCTCCCACAGCCATGAGTTTTCCTAAATTGAAGCCTTTGAAGTAGGTCTATAGGATTTAGGTATTGGTGAAGAATTTATCATCTTTTTCTCTATCCAGTAAGGCACACAGGTAAAGCTTTATAGATAGTTAGGAAAAGAAAACTGTTTCTACATCAACATGAATATTTTTTATTTCTCTAGTATAATTTCAAAATTCAATACTTAATTCTACTCTCCCTCGAAAACACTATGCTGATCCAACATTTCACTGATATTCATAAATAATTTCATAGAGGTTCCTAAATTCTGGAAGATTTTGTGAGCTTGCTTCTGTGCAAGGCAAAATGTATTATTAGTACATATTATGGTTGATATCTCTAGAAAATTATCATCTTAATGGTTTTGCTAGAAGCTTAACCCCAAAAAAATTCCTTTCCTTTTCTTATGGCAGATTGCTATTATAAGGATAGTACTTGCCCTAGAAATAGAGAAGTTCCTTTTATTACACTACTGTTCGGAGAAAAGAATAACACCTATGTTATAGGTCAGCTGTGTTAGATTAGGCTCTACCCTCTGTAATAGTACATTTCAGTGGAGGTGATTTGATCTCTGGTATATTGAAATTACCTCCACTGAAGTTCTACTCCAATGTTTCATCATGGAGTATAGGTGGCCTGGGGTCACTGAATGCTACGCCAGTGGAATGAAAAATCTGGCAGCTGTTACCAAGTTGAAAAGATTTTGAGTAAGGGGTGTAACAATGTACTGTGTGTCTGTCATCCGAAGACTAACCTAGCTAAATTCAGATGGGTACATCTCTAGAAACATGGCTCCAGGTGATGAATATTTCCAGCACAGAAACTTTGAAGATTATCTACAAGGGTAAGGAGGGGGTAGGTTATAGGTCAGTAGAGGGTGTATCCACATTAATGAAATCAGATCTTTGATGTACTGAAAAGACATTGGAGTACATTGAAAT
Source organism: Phascolarctos cinereus (assembly GCF_003287225.1). Taxonomy (NCBI): domain Eukaryota; kingdom Metazoa; phylum Chordata; class Mammalia; order Diprotodontia; family Phascolarctidae; genus Phascolarctos; species Phascolarctos cinereus. Next base: position 400,535,529 of record NW_027555847.1, read on the forward strand.
CGACATAACAAGAATGCCATCATTGCTATAAATAATGTTTTTGGTAATATATTACTAGTACATCCATCCTTTTATGTTGTCAGGAGCAATTTTTATTTATAGCAATTATCTTGTCAAGTATCCCACATCTTACAAATAAGGAAGTAGTGATTTGTGTTCCATGTATGACCAGCTTCAAAAATTGGTTAGTAACAGCTAACATGGATGATAATGTGTTACAGAATTCTCAGAATTGTTTTTCATTTCCTTCATTGACTAGAAAGTTCAAGCTGTAGTATCTACCAGTCAAAAGTTCTGAGGTATATTGGAGTGACTAACCAATTGCCAAAATGAATCCAAGTTGCTAAGGAAATAATATTATTGTCAATGGGATATATTCTTATATCCCTCCATTATAGATATTACTAGGCAATGAGATAGTAATTTTAAGATGTCAGGCTGATCAAACTCCTGCGTGATTAAAAAAAATGTCAGTCAAGATCTCAGCTATCTCTTTCTCTTTCCTTTGCTGAATTTCTACGGACTATGTCCATCATCTCCTTACTCACCTCCTCTTTCGCCATGAATGCAAACCAACATTTTGACCTTATAGGTATATTCTTTTCTCTTGCATTCACCCCCCTTGATAAACCTAAAATATCTTGGTGTTCCAAGCAGACACTTGTGGGCCCCCAATTAGACAATTGTTAATCTGTACCATCTTTTTTTCTTGCTTTTTGCTACATGACCTGCCTATCACTATTTTGATTTTGTTTTGGTTTTGAATTTATTTTATTTTAAATTTATGGAATAAAACAAGTATTTTCATAACAGTACAATGAAAATGTATTGTTTCTAATTTTTATTTTTTATTTCCAGTATTGTGTATCTTATGTTTTAACAGTTCTTCATACTATAAAATATCCATGAAGAAATTAGCACTTTTTTCAAACTTGCAGCTCCTTCCTCCACCCTCAGCCCCTTTGTCTTTCTAACAAAGGATATATAAAAAAAAAACCTAAGAGTTAGATCTTGTGTCAGAAAATCTGAGTTTCACTGGATGAGTGAGAATGCTGGAGTATATGATATTTAGGGTCCTTCCCACAAGAAAAAAATTCTACAATTTTGTGAATGATTGCTATAAGCAAAGATTATAGTCAGAATAATGATACTTCATGAATTCAACAAGAAGATAATTGCAGACAGAAAGAAGAGCACTAACAAGAAAAATTTTGGATATTCGTTCCATGATTTTAGGCAAGTCACTTAACTTTGAGTGTTATTGTTTCCTTATTAGTAAAATGGGGATAATACTCACACTATCCAGGGTCAAGAAGAAAGATATTTTGAATGGTAAGAATCCCTTTTATATCATACCTGACATGTAGTTGCATAACTTTTTGCTTGGGAACAATGAAAGAGATTCCATTATCCCTTGAGGTTTCCCATTCTATCTGGGATATTTCTAACTATTCTGAATTATGTTGTCATTGAGTCTAAATTTTTAACTCTTTATAACTTTTCCCCATTGCTCCTAGTTCAGTTATTTGGGATCAAGTATACTAAATATAAATGTTTTGTAACCATCAAATCATTCTGACACATTGGAGGCTGTTTGTGTCCCATCATCTTTTTCTTAGAAGTTTTATTTACATTTAATTTCCCACTCTACCTCAAACCACTTCCTTAAAGATCATCAGCAATTTGTAATTGGCTAATACAATGCATTTTTTTTTTCATTTCTCATCCTCTGGCCATGTTGTGAATTTGTCTCTTTGGATCATTCCCTTCTTCATGGCACTGACTCTGTTCTTGAATTCTTCACCTCTGATCTTTTTGGCTCCTCCTTTTTCTCCTTTTCTGGCTCCTCTTCTTCCTCTAGACCTTCTAATAAAAATTCCTGTAAGTCCTGCTCTTATTCTTTTCCTTTGGTTCACTTATATTCTTGCTGATGTCATCAAATTTTGTAATTTCAAGTATAATATTGGTTTATTTTCATAAGTCAAAGAATCTTAAAATGGTATGAGCTAGGCCAGGGGTGGGGAACCTGTGGCCTCAATGCCACATGTGGCCCTTTGATGGAGTCCACGTTTTACGGAACAAATCCTTTTATTAAGGGGATTTGTTCTATAAAACTTGGACTCCGTCAAAGGGCAAAACTTGAGGACCTAGAAGACCACATGTGGCCTCAAGGCCACAGGTTCCCCACCCTTGAACTAGTCCAACCCTTTTATTTTAGAGATGAGGAAACTGAATCTAGAAGTGATACAGTAACTTCCCCACAGTCACACAATTATTTAGTGGCTAAACTAATGTTCATGACACATAAATCTGGTTCTCTAGGTATGAGCTTTTTTTTCCCCCTTGACATCAGTTCTATTTCTCCATCTCCATAGTTCACATCTCCATCTGGTTGTCTCATCAACTAATGTCCACTTTACCATGAAAAGCCTTCAAATATGTGATGATAAATCTATCTATTCACAATCTATGAAGTCATAGAGTCACAGGATCTTGAAGTAGATAGAGATCTAGTCCAACAATTCTCTATGACCTTCCTTCTGAAAACTTCCCAAAGTTGTACTTATAAATAGAAAAGCAGACTTATGAAGGATATTAAAACAAATAAACTATCAAATTTAAAAAAAACAGCAAAAAAGAAAACCTTGGGTCCCAGAATTACTTCCTTGTCTTTCTCCTGCCGAAAGTGTTTTGATATCAAGAATCTTCTTGGTTTTAAAGTAAGGTGTGTATGTCATGTTTTTGGTTTGTTTTGGGAGGGCATTTGGCCCAAATTACCATGGTGATTTCATAAATTTCCTCCAGCTTGAGGAAAAAAAGGAAGGTTCAAGGGAAGAAGATTCAGTGAAGTCATGCCTTGAAGAAGAGATAAAAATTTCAAAAGGGAAAATGAGGTGGGTTGCATTCTAGACACAAAGGCCATGAGAGTAAGTGTTTAAAGGTAGGAAAAGGAAGTGTTCTCTGGAGAAAATGATAGTATAGTTAAGTGGATTCAGAGTTGCTTAAATTACTTTACCTGAAGAGAGGAGTGATTAATGGATCCGTGTCAACCTGGAGGGAGATATCAAGTGGAGAAAGTGCTCCAGGGATAGGTTCTTGGCCTTGTGCTGTTCAACATTTCTATCAATGATGAACTGAAGGAATAGATTATGTACATACATACATATATATAATATATATATATATATATATATATGTACATACATACATATATATACATATATATACACATATATACACATACATATATATGTACATATATATGCACACACATACATACATATATACACACACGTGTGTGAGTGTGTATGTATATATGTATATATTTATGCATGTGTGTATACATGTATGTACACATATGTGGTGGGGTTGTGTGTGTGTGTGTGTGCATGTGTGTGTGTTGCAGATAACAAAGATAGGAGGGATTGCCAGCATATTCTACAACATAATCCAGATTCAAAGATTTCTGAAGAGGTAAGAATGATTAGTTGAATTTCCTGTGATTAAGTTTAATGAAGATCATAGGGGGAAAAAATAAGTCTTCTATTTGAGTTCTAAAAGTGAGCTGCACAATGGAGGTAAAGACATTGTTAGACAAGAGTTCATCTGAAAAAGACCTGGGAGTTTTAGAGGACTGGGAGTTTAATACACTGCCAAAGCATAACGTGATATCCCTTAGACCTTATTGCCAGAGGAAGACAGGTGACAATACCACTGTATGTTGTAATGATAGGTCAGACCCAGAGGGTCATGGTCAGCTATGTACACAACATTTTGGGGATAACACTGATATCTTGGCTTGAACATGGGGGAACTGATTAGGATTGTAAGGACTTAAGACCATACTATGAAATAACCAGAAAGTTTAGCTGAGTTAATAAAATACTTTTATAGGGAAGTGTTGAATTTAAAGGAATCATGATTTTGAGTTCATGCCATATCATGATGATTTGAAGGAGAAAAAAAGATTTAGGGAGACCATGTGAGCATCCAACAGTATTTGAAGGGCTGTCATATCATATGCAGAAGATTTTCCACTTATTTTTCCATGTGTAGATATGGCTTCAGGATTCATATTAGAAATTGGAAGGAAAAGCAAATTACATGAGGACTCTTGATTGTCACTCATTTAATTGTATTTATTAGCTTCACTATGATTTACTTTTGTTCATACAGTAGAATTCATGTTTAAGGCTGTTCCACAAACTAAAAAACTTTATCATTCTCCTCATATCTCTGTCTCTCTGTCTCTATCTTTCTCTGTCTCTGTTTTTCTCTCTGTTCCTTCCTCCATACCCCTTTATCCCTTCTTCAATTGGTGCCTCTGTCCTCTGTCTCTGTATCTTTCTCTCCTTTTTTCTGCACCTCACCACCACTTACCTTTTCCACCTTTCAGTTTTTATCCACACAAAATTCCTTTAGAGTTGAAGAAATTCTAAAAACTGTGAGTCATAATGTAAAAAATTTAGAAAGGAAAGTGATAGGCTCCTTTAAATAGGAAAAAGAAATCTCATTTTAAATGGACTTCTAGCATTGCTTGTGTGATGCTCTTGCTCCATAATTGTACCTTGTTTTAAATTCATATGTATTCATTCCATAAAAATATTCTATATTTTGTACTGATAAATTTATCAATAGAAAAAGATACCATACAAAGATATAAAAAATTACCTGCCAAAATAATGATTTATGCTGGTTTTGAAGCTTCTCCCTCTATTATTCATGTGTATAGGAATTTTTTTTCATTGTGACATTTACTTCACATTATAAAAATGTGTTCTTCAATGCCAATGTCTTCATTTGAATAGCAGGTGGAGAGGAATAGACTGGAGTAACAGCTTCTGTGTCTGACAGACTCTCTATCTGGACGGAGCCTTGTCAGGTTGCATGCTTGCCAACATTGATATATCAAAGAGGTCAGGCCAATAGAACTGCAACATAAAGTGAGTAGGACAGGTTCAAATAGAAACTCAAAGCCTTGTTCTACAAACCCTAGGAAAAATGTGAAGTACATTCACCAGTAGCTGATTGATTTTCTGACGGTGGTAGAGACAGGAGTTGTTTATTTGTTGACTCAGGTGCTGTTTGTGTAAAGGATCAAAGCCAAGGTGTTAAGAAGTAGGTGAAGTTAGAAGAATAAATGGTATTAGCACAGGAATAAAAGTAACCACAGATGGAGAAGCAAAGTAAAGCATTAGGTGTACAATCACTGTTTCCCTATTGCCTGCTGTGGCCCTATTTCCTTTTCCCATAGAGATAGTAAGGAATAAGAGCCCTGAATGTAAAGGGATAAATATATATGTATGCATGTTTGTATGTATGCATACGTGTATGTGAGTAAATGTGTGTGTACATAGAAATTCTTGCATGCATAGTTATGTATGTATTCAGTTATTCATATGTGCTCATTAAACAAAAACTGAATTACATGGAATGTGAATATAGCATTGTTATGGGAATTTTGGATTTTGTTTTATTATTCAAGACTCAAGGTAATTCCTCCTGCAAATTTTGGTTAATATTAACCTCAACAGAACAAAAGCTGTCCCACAGAATGTAAAAATTTACTTAACAGTCTTAAGTATTCCTTAGACAAGAAGCCAGACGGGGCCAGAACCAAGACAGCGGAGTGAAAGCAGTGACTTGCTTGAGCTCTCCCCCAAACTCCTCCAAATACTCATAAAAAATGGCTCTAAACAAATTCTGAAGCAGCAGAACCCATAAAAAGACAGTGTGAAACAAATTTCCAGCCCAAGACAACCTAGATGATTGATCAGAAAGGTGTATCTCTCAGGGCTGGGAGTGGACGGCAGCGCAGTGTGGGTGCAGGCTGCAGTGAACCTGGAGCAGGCCTCAGAGAACTGAATCTCAGCAGCTGTGGAGGTTTCCAGACTCCTCAATCCACAAATGCCAAAGACAACTTAGAAGGTCAGTGGGAAAAGTTTGTTTCTATCGGTGCTGAGACAGGAAGGCAGGGTCTCAGCTCCAGTCCCCAAGAGTGTGGCGGGGGGGGGGAGCTGCTTCCAGAGCTTCTGGCCCATAGACTGAGGGGGAATCCAGTGGCTGATCAGAGAGGAATTCCAGGGATCTCTTTGCCAGTGTAGAGGCAGGAATCTTTTGCTTTCCCTTTGTTTGGATCTGGGTCATGGTTCTGTGCAGCGGTGCTGGGGTAAGAAGGAGCACTGGCTTGGTGGAGCTTGTAGTGGCTGTGAAGAGAAATCCCTCCTCACAGTTACAGGACAGAAAGGAGTACTTGTGGTCACAGGCCAGGAAAGGAGTAAACACCTCACCCCTTATCATACCACCTTGGAAGAGCTAAAAATTTACAGGTCCCTAGTAGTATCTCTGAAAACAGCTGTACAAACCCCTGAAGCTTGGGACAGTACATGCTCCACATTGGAAGCAGACTCTTACCTTAACAAAGAGTTTAAAACTCAAGTAATTGGCCGGGATCATGAACAAGCAGTGCAAAAAGAGTCAGACTATATTATCTTACTTTGGTGACAAAAAAGATCAAAACATACAACCAGAAGAAGACAACAAAGTCAAAGCTACATCCAAAGCCTCCAAGAAAAATATGAATCAGTCCCAGGCCTTGGAAGAGCTCAAAAGGGATTTTGAAAAGCAAGTAAGAGAAGTAGAGGAAAAACTGGAAGAGAAATGAGAGTGATGCAAGAAAATCATGAAAAACAAGTCAACAGCTTGCTAAAGGAGACCCAAAAAAATACTGAAGAAAATAACACCTTAAAAAATAGCCTAACCCAAATGGCTAAAGAGGTCCAAAATGCCGATGAGGAGAAAAATGACCTAAAAAGAAAAATTGGCCAAATGGAAAAGGAAGTCCAAAATTACTGAAGAAAATACTTCCTTAAAAATTAGAATAGAGCAATTGGAAGCTAGTGACTTTATGAGAAATCAAGACACTGTAAAACAAATCCAAAAGAATGAAAAATTAGAAAACAATGTGAAATATCTCATTGGAAAAACAACTGACCTGGAAAATAGATCCAGGAGAGAGAATTTAAAAATTATTGGACTATCTGAAAGCCATGATCAAAAAAGAGCCTAGACATCATCTTTCAAGAAATTATCAAGGAAAACTGCCCTGATATATTAGAACCAGAGGGCAAAATAGAAATTGAAAGAATCCACGATCTCCTCCTGAAAGAGATCCCCAAAAAAACTCCTAGGAATATTATAGCCAAATTCCAGAGTTCCCAGGTCAAGGAGAAAATATTACAAGCTGCCAGAAGGAAACAATTCAAGTACTGTGGAAACACAATCAGGATAACACAAGATTTAGCAGCTTCTACATTAAAGGACCGCAGGGCATGGAATATAATATTCCAGAGGGCAAAGGAGATAGGATTACAACCAAGAATCACCTACCCAGCAAAACTGAGTATAATCCTTCAGGGGAAAAAATGGTCATTCAGTGAAATAGAGGACTTTCAAGCATTCCTGATGAAAAGACCAGAGCTGAATAGAAAATTTGACTTTCAAATACAAGTGGACATGAAGAGGTAAACAGGAAAGAGAAATCATAAGAGACTTATTAAGATTGAACTGTTTACATTCCTGCATGGAAAGATGATATTTATAACTCATGAGACCTTTGTCAGTATTAGGGTAGTTGGAGGAAAAAAATTATATGTATGTATATATAGATAGATAGATAGATAGATAGATAGAGGGCACAGGGTGAGTTGAAGATTAAGGGGTCATATCTGGAGAATAAAATTAAGGGATGAGGAGGATTATACTCAGAGAAGAAGAAAGGGAGAGGTAGAATGGGGTAAATTATCTCACAAAAAAAACAAAAAGAAAAGCTCTTACAGTGGAGGGGAAACGGGGAAGGTGAGGGAATGAGTGAATCTTATTCTCATAGGATTTGGCTTAAGGAGGGAATAACATACACATTCAATTGGGTATGGAAATCTGTCTTACCCTACAGGAAAATAGGGGGAGAAGGGACAAGAGAGCAGGGGATGATAGAGAGGAGGGCAGATTGGGAAAGGGGTAATCAGAAGTAAATACTTCTGAGGAGGGACAGGGTCAAAAGAAAGAATAGAATAAATGGGAGGGCAGGATAGGATTAAGGGAAATAGAGTTAGTTTTTCACAACATGTCTACTATGGAAGTGTTTTGCATAACTGCACATGTACAGCCTATATGCAGTTGCTTGCCTTTTCAATGAGGGTGGGTGGGGACGGAGGAGGAGAGAAAATCTGAAACCTAAAGTTTTAAAAACATACATTTTAAAAAATGTTTTCACATGCTACTGGGAAATAAGAAATACAGGAAATGGGGTACAGAAGTCTATCCTGACCTACAGGAAAATAGAAGGGGATAAGAGAAGGGGGGAAGAGATAGAAGAGAGGACAGACTAGGAGAAGGGATATTCAGAATGCATGCTATCTTGGGGTGGGGGAGGGGTGAGATGGGGTGAAAATTTGGAACTCAAAAACTTGTGGAAGTGAATGTTGAAAACTAAAAATAAATAAATTTATATTAAAAAAAAAAGAAAGAAAAGAAGCCAGCAGAAGAATCTCAACTGTCCCTGACTCCTTGGTGATATATAAATCCTCCTCCTCAATTAGCGTATTGTGAATCTTCTAAATGTAGTTTAATCTGTAACCTGATTTAGTTTATCTATGAACAAAGTTTGTTGCCTTAGGGGATGTATGAGATTATGATTCTGTTTAACTAAGTTTGTCCAACTTTGATGACACTGAAAGAAGTGTAGGATTATGATTCTGGATCTATCTTCTCTTTAACTTTTACAGCGTAAGAGGGATGTACAAGATTGCAATATGTAAAAGAATTATTTCTCTGTTACTGACATAATTTTGACTATAAGAAGCTTTCTTAGAATTCTCATGATCATTCAGGTTTTCTCTGAGGGCTAAACCTGTGCTTGAGCATAATAATAAAACCCACGTTTTTACCTCTGTGACTTCCAAATTGAGGTAAATATATATATTCAATAGCAATCACCCATCACAGGAACTCAGATAGGAGATATTTCTCCCATAACAGTATCATCCAAGTGGACCTTAAATTTTCTTGGGTTTTGAGGAGTAGGGAGGGCAGACCCATAACTAAATGAGGGTGACTAGGGCTTTGCCCTAGAGGATTGAATTGAAAAGTGCTGAGATGGCTCGCAGTTTTTCAGCAGCTTAGAAAGAACAGTTTGGCCCCTAGTTAACAGGAACAATTAACTTAAAGGAAGTGTTAGTTTAAATGGAAAGCTAGCAGATGGAATCACTTATTTCCCACAGCAGTTGACCCCAGGTAAGCTTTTTCCTTGCACTCTGTTCTCTGCTCCAACCACACATAGCCCCATTTTTAACCACTGGCCCTAGGTACAAAAATTGTTAGTTACAGCTCTGAGGAAGGGACATTTTTAGGGAGTTGCCAAATTATGGTACAAAAAAATGAACTGCAGATAGTGGACTCAGAATTATATACTTCCTCTTTTATGTTAGGAGCTAATATCACCTCACTATCCCCTACCCAAACCTCCATACATATATATATATATATATATATATATATATATATATATATATATATATATATATCATGTATTATCTATATCTATATATCATAGTCTTTGTTATTTTTAACTTAACACATATCGATAATTAAAACTGTTTCTCTATTTAAAAAAAAAGATTGTTCGCCAGCTCACAATTTAAACAAACAAATGTCTAAGAACCTGTCTCTTAACAGCTACATTTTGATAAAAAATATTAATGGAAAAAGAGATTTCTATTCTTAGAGTTTACAACAAAATTCATTTGGATGTCAAATTGCTTTTGTATAGCCAACATTTAGTGAGGTGAAATTTATTATTATTATAGCCTAAATTCAAGATCTACAAAAGCAACACAAAGAATGTATGATGTCCACTTCCTGGACAATTTAGGCTAATTGATTTGATTGTCTTCTCATAATTCAGATGAGTATAGATTAGGACTACACACACACACATACATACATATTGAAACATACAATTCAAGTTTCTATGTGTTCTATACCCTAGAATAAATTATTTATTTCCAAATAAAATATTTTATTTCTTTCTGTGCCATGCTGACCCAAAAGAACAAATATTTTTGTCAAAATGACCTTATATGTTAATGTATAACAATAATGCTACGCAATTAAGTGTGGACTCTTCCATGATTCTTTGGTAGCTATGCCTTTCCGTAGAATCTTTGCTAGCATCATCGAATTTTGTTTCTCCTCTGTTCTTTTTTCACTATCTTCTGTTTTCTTACTTGCCTAATTGATTCATTCTCCCTTTTTAAAGCCTCCATATGTCTCCCTTATACTATTTCAGGCTTTATATTCTTTTTTCCTCCCCTGCCATTCAAATGAACTTATACATTTTACACTTTTGGCATTATGCCAAATTAGCCAGGCAACAACAACAGGTCCAATAAGCCCAAGCATTATATTTATGGCTAAGTAGACTAGTTCTCCTGTTCCCAATTCATCAGAAATGATAGATGGAGTCTTGACAACTAGCCCCGATATGCCTGCCCCACCCTGTTGAAGTATAGGTTGGATGTGGTGATCTTGGAGGTGTCTTCCAACTCTGAAATTCTGTGATTCTATCATTCTATAAATCAAACAACTTGGTGATATTGATTTGAATGCTAAGGGGTGAACTGAGGTTGTGCACTAAACATGCTATACATTTTAATTCCCAATACTCAACTTTTCCTCTCCTATTTAGTAATAATATTTGCAATATAAACCTACAGTCTGAATTATGTCTCAACACAAAATGAAGGGTTTTGAAGGTTTTGGGAGGATTTGATCATAACATAGGCATTCAATTTAGATGACACAGGTCTAGCAACCCCCCCCACACCCTTTTAAAAGCAGTTTTAAGAATTTTCCCTGTTCTGTATGGAATTATCTGCATATAAGCAGTCAACAAGTATATCAATCAGTCAACAAATATTTATTAAGCATGTGCTATGTGTTAGTTCCTTTTCTGGGAACAGGAAATACAAAGATAGAATTGAAATAGACTCTGGCTTCAAGGATATTACTAATGCATATATGTATGCATGTATACACACATGGAAAATGTACACAAAGCAAATTCCAGTCTTCTTTTTTCTTTTTCTTTTCCTTTGCTGATAGGAAGATGCATTAGCACCTGGGTGCATGAAGAAAGACATCAAACAGAAGATGTTGCTTGGGCTAGGTAAATACATGGCAATGGAAAATGGGACATCATGTATGAGGAATATCAAGAAGCATTTTGGCTATATAGACTCTTATCATAAGGAGCCTTTGCCTTAAGGACAGTGGTTCTAATGATACAATAACATTATCACAGGTAACATTGCTAATTTGTTCCAGAAAACCACAACTCTATATTAAACAGTACTACAGCGACTGTTAATCCCTTAGCTACCATGTTATAAATGGAAGGGACTAGCCAGACAAAATGTGAACCACGCGAGGTTAACATTGATCTTCCCAGTGACTTGAAATTATAATAGCCTGTTATGGTCCCGGTAAGGTGCTGAGACTATATTATATTTGGGAAGGTCAGAATTGGCTGTAATGAGCTGCTTGCATGTGCTAAAATACCCAGTTTTAAAGTGTGATAACAAAGTCATGAAAGGGAATTTGAGGTTTTAAATTGACAGTTAACAGAAAGAAAGTCAGATTAGCATGTGGGGAGGTAGAGAAAAGGAGACTGGTTTGAGGAAAAATGTAAAGAGTTCGGCATCTTCTAGGTAGGTATGATAATTCTCAGGTGAGTTTGGGCATTGTTTCTTTTTTTTTTCTTTTTTTAAAAAGATACCCAGTGGGGCAGTGGATACAGCACCAGCCCTGAAGTCAAGAGGACCTGAATTCAAATCCAATTTCAGACCAAACACTTGACACTTACTAGAGGTGTGACCCTCAGCAAGTCACTAAACCCCAATTGCCTAAAAAAAAAAAAGCACCCAAAGGAATTGAACAATGAAAATATATGAGTTTTAATGGAATTTGAGGAAGTTGATTAGAGCTAGTACCAACTCCAGTCCTACGAATGTGTAACATTTAAAGTTAAGTAAAAGACTAGGGACGCCCACTTTCAAGCAGGGCTGGATAAGATGGGTGCCCTTTTATAGGGTCAACCACTCTGTACAAAAGGTGATTACCTTAAGGCAAATGTAGTTTAGGTGAGAAGTGTCAAATACTCAGCCCTCACTAACTATATGTAGCTCACAAAGCTCCCAGTGTTGCCCAAAACAAGATTAAAATGGAATTGGGAAATATTTGACAAAATAAATAAAAATAATTTAATAAGGCATCTAGCACACTAAAATGATCAAACTCAAGGATCCATAAGGTATCTAAGAGATTACTCAATCCTCTGGGTCCTCTCCTTTTCTTGACATGAGAATGTGAGCTTAGAGTTGCTTGCTGCACTCTGTATATAGAAAGAGAAAATGGATATCTAGCATAGTAGAGTGGGTGTTAGATTTGGAATCAGAAGACCTGAGCTTTGAGCCCTTGCTTTAGTACTCATTACCTGTATGACTGTGGGAAAATCACTTAACTTTAATGAGACTCAGTTCCCTCAGATGTAAAATAAATGTTTGAAAGAGATGACTTCTGGGCAGCTAGGTGGTACAGTGGATAGAGCACCGGCCCTGAAGTCAAGAGGACCTGAGTTCAAATTCGGCCTCACACCAAACACTTGACACTTACTAGCTGTGTGACCCTGGGCAAGTCACTTAACCCCAATTGCCTAAAAGCCAAAAAAAAAAAAAAAAAAGAAATGACTTCTAAGGTCCCCTCCAACTCTCAATCTACAATCCTGTGATCATTCATTGTAAAAAAGATACAACCAAAAAAGCAAAAACAAAAATTATTTCCCTACTTTCTTTCATAATAAATGACTAGCTTATTATCTCACTGAAGTCAGAACAGTTCCAAAAATTATAAACATAATAGGAGAGATCTCATATACCTCACTGAATTTCAAAAAACACATACTATGCAATCTGAGTTTGGAGTCTATCAAGGCATTCTATACTGAGGTAGGCCTGTTTTTTTCTTATTTGGTATGAGACATTTTAGTTCTAAAATGTCCTCAGGTAAATGGAGGTGAGGTGGATGGGAACAAACGTGCTTGATAGACATTACAAAGTTCTTATTACTACATTCAAAGATTCACTGATCCTTTTGCTGTCTTAAATAAATGAGCCAGTGCACATTCCATTCATTTCCTTGTTACTAATGCCATTCACCTCTTCTCTGGTCTGCATTAACCCTTTTGCTTCAGGTCTTCTGTGACTCTTCTCATTTCTGACCATCCCCTAGTCCAGGGGTGGGAGCCTATATCTTTGAGGCCCACATGTGGCCTTCAAGGCCCTCAAATGTGACCCTTTGACTGAATCCAAACTTCACAGAACAAATCATTTTACTGAAGGGATTTGTCAATGAATGACAATTAAGGGGATAAGAATACCTTTCTTTACTGTTTCAAATGCTACACTTATTACAGTTTCTGATTTTGTGTGAACATTGGACTCCCAGTTTCCCTTCGCCTGCTAATATCTACTTCCACTTGGTTTTAGGTTATTTAGCTGGCTTCTGATCTCATTGATACTTGACATCCACATTTTGTATGATTTGTTTCCCTGGTCCTTACTCTACATTGAATCATTTCCACCTGATGCTGCTCAAAACTTAGCATGAAAATATAGACTCTTGCCATAATAATATACACAGACTCTGTTGAGAAATCTTCAGTAGCTTCCTAAAGTCAAAAAGCTCAAATAATAATTTCTTAGCCAAGACACTTACAATCAGGATGCATCCAGTTACTATAATAATCAGACTTCAGAGAAGCTCAAATATCAAAAATAGAGGGCCTTTAAATGGAAAGCAATGAGAAAAAAAGAGCAATCTGATTTGTCTGTTCACAAAACAGTAAAATTATAGCTTTCTAGCCATAGACCTTTAAAGGGAACTTAGTAGTTGTCTAGTCCAACACCTTATTTTACAGATGAGTAAACTGAGATCCAGAGAGATTCAGTGACTTGCCAAAGCACAGAATGCTATTAAGTGACAGAGGCCCCTTGACACCAAATCTAGTGCTATTACCACTGTGCTATGGTGTCTCCAGACTCTTCCAACTGAATGCTGATGACTGAGTCTCCTGGAGGAAAAATGGAGAACATTTGTCATGGCAGAGATCAGAGGAAATAGATATTAGAAAATGAAAGGGTAAAAAAGGAAAATAGAAAGCGATCAGAGAAGCCCCAAAAGGGATGAGATAGAGTTGAAGTTATTATAGCAATGATGGCAGCAAGAAGCAGGACCTGTAACAGCAGGGCAAAGAGACTGTGGAAAAAAATTGGCCTCTCAAGAAATCAACAAGCAAACAATGATACAACAACAACATAAACCTTTCAGGAATTGGATTTCATTCAGTGTAAGGGAAAAGCTAACCATCACCTTCAGTGGCCTGATAACATATCTTCATGTTTTCAGTAGGTCAGTGCTGAAGACCTCTTAAGTCACGCATTACAATCCATGAGGGTGTCTCGTGAAAGGCCATGCTCTCTCTTAGCTACTTCAAGAGACTGAGGATATAACATCACAGCATAATAATGATACCGAGCTAATCATAAAAGTATATATTATCTTCCGGTAACTATGGCAAGGATATAGATTTGATAGCTGAGACCTAGAGAGATTAAGTAACCTGCCCAAGATTACAGAGTTAGTTTGTGGTAGAGCTAGGATAAGAATCCCAGGAATCCTGATTTCCAAGACAATACTTTTTTCCATTACCTTTCAAATGGGAACATGGTGGAAATATTCTTTCTACAACACCCAAATTTGCCATTACTGTAATAGATATAATCATGTCATATATAGAGAAGAACTGAATAGTAGTCACAATTTGTGGGCATGTGATGTATACCAATAGCCTGTAACATTGTGAACAATGAAGTACATGCACAAAGCTATGTAAAAGACACCATCAAAAGCAGTTATGGCCAGAAAATCAGAAGAATCAGTGACTTTGAAAAGAGATAACAAAAACAAAGCCAATCTTTGCCTTCAAGGAGTCTCTATTCCAGGGGTGGGGAACCTGTGGCCTCGAGGCCACATGTGGCCCTCTAGGTCCTCAAGTGTGGTTCTTTGACTGATGCCAAACTTCACAGAGCTATGGGACTGTTAGTGAGGAAGGTGTTAGCTCTTCTAGCAGAAATTAGTCCTTGATGTTCAGCCATTTAGTTGTGTCCAACTGTTCATGACCCCATGGACCATACTGTACATGGGGTTTTCTTGGCAAAGATACTGGAGTGTTTTGCCATTTCCTTCTCCAGAGTGTGAAGGAAACAGTGGTTAAGTTACTTGCTCATACTTACACAGCTAGTCTGAGTCTGGATTTGGACTCAGGTCTTTCTTATTCCGTGTCCTACACTCTATCCCAGGTGGCCACTGAGTCACCTAGCTTCCTAAATATGAAAAGCAATTTTAGTGCATGTGAATGCAATTTTAACACAAGGTTGCTTAGTAGAATTAGCATTGGGATTTAAGAAAGAGTGTCAGAGTCTATGTGAGGAAAACTGAGAATGTTCATTGGAAGTGGTTGATTCATTCGAAAGAGTCATGGTACATTCAAGAGAAACATAGGGGGTTTGAAAGAGCTAGTGCATGGGAAGTAAGGTGAGGATCTAGGAGCCATGGTGACTAGTGTAAGAACATCTGCTTTCAGTTTGCAATTTGCAGCCTCAGTAGATATGCCAGTAATCAAGACAAATGAGGATGTGCAGTAGGGGAGGCTGTTTTTGAGGACTGGGAGAAAGGAATGGCACAAGTATTTATTAAGTACCTACTATGTGCCAGGCACTGGGCTAAGCATTTTACAGATACTATCTCATCTGATCACTGATGGAGGGAACATGATAGAGAACAGTCAGGTTCTCTATTGCATTAAAAATTTGAATGGACAAGTTTTTAATCAAGTGCCTAGAAATCAGAAATTGATTTATGACAAGAGGCATTGAGCAAAAACATCAAGGTATGAGTGATAGTTTAGAGTACTTCATTTCTCCCAGAGTACTACTGTGTAGATTTATAGTGGTGCAACATAATTACTGAATACATAGTATTAAATGATATGACATGATACAATATCTCACTATACAATACCATAACATACCATGTCATAGAATAACACAAATAGCTTTTAAATATCTGCATGAACAGTCCTGTGCTATATTCTGGAGGAGAAATAAAGTTTCAATAGCTCCGTCTCAGATTTTTCAGATTATTAAGGAATTTATACTCTAGAAGGACGTTTTGACACAAACACCCTGTAATATTCTGTACCACATTACATGATCAGTGTATTAAAGAATTACAAAGTGAGTTACTATCTGTGGTCCTAGGGGGAGGGTCATTACCTATTGGGTCATGTGGACATCACAGAAGACTTCCTGAATAAGGTGTCCCTTGAGCTGTGTATTAAAGGATGGATACGTGATAAATAGTTTAGGATGGAGCAGGAGGTATAGAAGAGAAGCTGCAGATAGTTACAGAAGCAACAGAAATATTTTGGTCAGAATAATTTTCTTGCTGTGCATCTCAAGTTAACTTTAGCCAAGTCTTGGTTCTCATCATTTTAATCATGTTTTGAGTCTATACTGACATCTGAGATGGTAATTTTTAGTGATTATATGTAAATGAGTTAGTGAAAATTGCTGAAAATGTTGTTGAAAAACTTTCTAATTATCCAGTTAAGTCCTTCTATGTAGATTAGTCATAGGGATTGGAAGGAATCAGGCACAATGCATGTAAATTCTTTTCTCTTCCTCTTAAAGAAAGCTATATTAATATAGAATGTTATAGATTCAAATACTTTTCAGTACAGGTTTGCATTTCTGTTTCCACTGTGATCTGATATATGACTGCTTGAAGGAGATACATAAATAACAAATTGAGTAGGCAGAGATATTTATCTTTTGTCTTGACATATGCAAAGTATTTTTTTAAGTAATAAAAGGCCAAAGACAGAAAGTTGAGTGGCAAGAAAGATGTGACATTTGAGAAGAGATGCCAAAATATTAGGTGACCATGAAAGCTAAGTTATATTTTCCAAACAGTATAAGAGGTTTAAGTAAATTTAAGATACTTGGCTTGAATCACCATTTCTAGGTGTTATCTTTAAACAGTAATACTAAATTATTTGCTTTTTTTGGATAACAAATTACTTTTAATGGTATAGTTGTGTATGGTATCTGAATCAATCGTGGGTTATTTTGTTGGGGGCTTGGACATTTCTTTGGTAAATCATTGTAATTGATTAATGATTAACTTCTAATTAAAGATGCCTCAAAAAACAGATTAATATTTTCTTCAGTAATTGGTTGCTCTAAGATAGATACAGTTTTCTTACCATTGGGAGACCAGTGTTCAATGAGAAATAAGTTCAACCATTCTATTTAAATATGGGAAAACCAGGGCTTGGAGAAAATGAATTAGCTTCCCCACAGCAACCAGCAAGGGAATGAGTGGGTTATTAAGAACAGAACCCAAGTTTCTTTTATACATAAGCCACAGAAGTTCCTTATCCAGCTAGCCATATCCCATAGCAAGTAAATGAATGGCAAAAAAAAAAGATCCAATCCAATAATTAGAAACATTTTCTAACTAGATTAAATACTTCTTTACTGATCAACTATCATGTGTCTATATTCTTGTTGTGGAGATACAACAGAATAGTGTTATGCTTGTTAAGAAGCTTAACCACCTGTTCCTTAGTTTTCTCATTTGTAAATTAAGGGACCATTCATTCCTGCCTTCCTATGGGACTTTCTTGTACTCTTCCACTATATTATCTTTTTTGCCTTTCTTTATAATTGTTTGCATGTAAATCTTCCTTCAGAAGATATAAGTTCCTCCTAGAGGGAAGGGAAGAGAATAAGCATTTATACAGCTCATGCTACACCAGGCACTATGGTAGATATTTTTTACAAATATTATATTAACACACAGCAACTCTGTAGGATAGGTGCTATTATTCTCCCCATTTCACAGCTGAGTAAACTGAGGCAAACCAACGTGAAGTAATTTGCCCAAGGTCACACAGTTAATGAGTGCCTTTGGCGGAATTTCAGTCTTCTTGACTGTAGGTCCAGGGTTCTATCCACTATGCCAACAGCTACCAAATCTACTATTCTAAGATAATAAATTTAGAGCTGAAAGGGAAATTAGAAGTCATGTAGTACCAACTCCCTCTATTTACAAACAAAGGTAAGGTTTAAAGGAGTTATGTAACTTGCCCAAGGGAAGACAGGTAGTAAGTGACATATTGAGGATTGAACTTAGATCTTTATATATCTTTCCCTGAAAACTTTCCCCTTTTCTGAACTTCCCTATTACCTCCAGTTTCAAATATAAAATCCTTCCTAACTTAGGTACTTCCTACTTTTCTGCTCCTGTCCACATTGCTATCCAGTCACACTTGCCTTTTTGCTGTTCTCGTAATCAGTATTCCATTTCCTGATAGCATGTCACTTAGCTCAATGTTCCCCCATTACAGTAGAACATTTTCTTCACCGCATCCTGTATTCCCTGACTTTCTTTAGGGTTCAGCACAAGGCTATCCTCCTGCAAGAAGCTTTTCCTAATCTTCTAGACCCAAAACACCACCCTTCCCTTCCCCTGCCTTCGCTCTGAGATTAACTTCCAATTTTATTGTATACATCTCGCACGTATAGTTATTTGCATGCTGTCTCACTTACTAGAATATGACCCCCCCCCGAGGGCAAGGACTATGTTTACTGCCCACCCCCTACTCCCCCACTCTCCCTTCTCCATTCATTTATTTATTGATTTATTGATTCATTTTGGTATACCTAACCTCTCTGTAGAGTTGGAGAAAGAACAAAGATTGAAAGAATGAGTAGAAATCTAGGCTCAAAGCCTTGAAAGCGGGCACTGATTGGATCCAAGTAAGAATTTGTTAGTTGGTGGCCTAAGTAAAGCTAACAGTCCAAAACCAAAACAAAACAAAACAAATTCCCCAAAACTCTTACTCATATGCAAGCACTGAACAGAACAAAGCCATGGTTAGGAACCAGGGAGATAGACGAGAATTAGCACATTCAACAACTAGACGGCTCAAAACAGTCAATAGATCAGAGATGGGGGAAAGAACCATCACTCCTAGGGTCCTTTCCTTTCTCTTTTGTTCCATCCTCTGTACCATTCTCTGCCTCTATATTGTCCTAGAACATTGAATACAGCTGGGAAATTGAAAGAACACCACTACTTGGGGTACCTTGCCTCCATTCCTCAGCTTTCAATGAGAGACTGCTAAATTACTTACAAATCTCTGATGAAATCCACAGTCCTTCCAGAGAGATGGGGAGCCACCAGGTGTTATACTGTGTCTACCATGTATCTGGCTCCTAAGGTATTTATGGCTTTAACTCCTTGAAGACAAAGACTGTCTTTAAAAACAAAAACAAACAAAAATAAAACTTCTATTTGTAGCCCCAGTGTTTAGCACAATGCCTAGCTCATAGTATGTACTTAAATGTTTATTGACTGACATCTACCATTATTCTAGATCATTGTCATCCGATGTCCTTATATAAATTGAGGACCCCTGGGCCTTGCCATCTACCCCTCTGCCATACCCTTAGGGATTTTGGACTTTTCAATATGCCCTGCAGCAGAAATTTTTTTAAAAATGTATTGTCTCTTCTTATTAGGGTATGACTTTCTTGAGAGCAGGAACTGTTTTGATTTTTCTGTTTCTAACCCCAGTCCTTAACAGAATGTTTGGCAAACAGCAAATGCTTAATAAATGCTTTTTGAATCAATTATTCATTCAAATAGGCAAAGACCACTGTGCATACCTCTTTAAGGGTATAGGTTGCAACCCATAACAAATCAATAGACAAGCACTTACTAAGTGCCTACTATATTTCCCAGCCATACTTTCTAGCCACAATCTTTTCCATTTCCTCTTGTAAATCCTTCACAGGGATCTGTCTAATGTGTTTGTTTTTTGTTGTTTACTATTGCTATATGACAGCCCATTTCTCTTTTTTTTTGGGGGGGGTCTTGTATTTTTTTGGTGATACCTTTAGAAATAGTCTGTTAAAATAGCTTTCACAAAACCCATGCACAAAAGCTTTGCTTTACAATTTACCTCTGTAGCAGAGACCTGGGTGTGATTGGAAAGCTATTTAAACAATAACAACAATAACACATCAGAATTATGAAATTTAAGGCCAGTTACTAAAAGCAGAAATAGCTAGCCCTGTAAACTTTAGTATCCCTTTAAAGTACCACTGCATTTTAGCATAATATAATAATTCAATATAATACATAATGCAGTAATTGATGTTTACAGTTATTACCTTAATTCTTCAAGAAAAGTTTAAAATTTGTCAGTATTTTTTTAATAAGGTAAATAAGTATATAAATCTTTAAAAGATTCCTATAAACCTGTTTAAATATTTCAGCCTTTGAAGAAATAGGCTTCAATTATGTAGAAAATTAAGTTTTGCAGAACATTTTATTTCCAAATCATAGCAGATAAAAGAGTACTTATTGCACATAGCATGTTCTAGGAACAAATGATTACAATGCAAAATAATTTTTGACAATGTCTAAATTAAAGATTATTTGAGAGAATAATTGATTTTATTTTTGAATTAAAACAACCCTACTTTTAGGATTAAAAAAATTTACACTGACTGAATTAAATACATTTTCACTATGAGCCAACTTCAGTTGTAGTCCATATTTAGACAGGGGTGGGGGGTGGGGAAACTCAGACACCCTGACACTTTTCCAAGAGCATTTTTTTTAAGGTGGCCTTTCGCAGAGAGCTGACAAGTCCCATGCAGAAGGTCTACAAGTCTGTGATCTTTCTCTCCTTTTCTTCCTTTCTTTCAATAAGGGGGTCATTCTCTATATGACTGGGGTAAAATAAAAAGACAGCCACCGATTTCTCTCATCCTGCTCCCCTCACCATTCATGTTAAGGTCAACAGCTCTTCACAGCCCACCTCACCTCTAATTCAGTTGTTTCCACTATTCATTATATCGCTTCTCTGGAACAAATAACATCACCTTTCTGACTCTATCTCTGCGAGTCCTACTGTTTCTCAAGGAAGAAATTTCCAGCTATTGAATGATGATTGGTTTAGTGAAGAGAGAGAGAGAGAGAGATTGTGTGTGTGTGTGTGTGTGTGTGTGTGTGTGTGTGTGACAGAGAGAGAGAGAGAGAGAGAGAGAGAGAGAGAGAGAGAGAGAGAGAGAGAGAGAGAGAAAGTGCCTGCAACAACAAAATAAAGTGGGGGGGGGGAAGAAGGCAGTTTCTGAAGAATGTGAGAAAGAAAGATAAATAGGGCCGATACTTTGTTCCATTGTCAGTAGCACTCTGGGGTTATTTGAAGCACTTATTTATGCACTGTAAGCAGAACAATACTGTGGAAGAAATGATTAAATACCAGCTCTCCTAGCAATAGACATCTCATTGTGGCAGGCCCAGGCTCACCACTGGGTGGTTTTGATAAAGGCAATATGAGTTGATAACTGATACAGTTTGCCAGGGAGTCATCTGGGGCTGCTGACAGCTACTATGCTTTAATAAAATCATTAGAATGTAAATGTTTTTATTGCGAAATAAAGAGCCTCCAGCAAAGTTGACACTATCAGTGCTCCTTCCACTGAATGAAAGTGCCGATTAGCATTCAAATGATATAATGATAGGCTGGTTATCTTTATTAAAATTTTTCAAATCGAGTCTTCATTTTGCATGATTGAGTTTTAAACAAATGCAATATCCAGTCGACTGGCGAGCTGGCCTGAACACTCTTGAAATAATTAAAGTGGTCCTTTTATTTTTTTTAAACATGTGTTTCATAAGCAATGAATTGGATTTGCTGTTTTAATATGACAATATCTAGTTAGCTTTGCATAAAAACAGGGATGTTATAGCATAATTATTGAAAGCGTACAGCTTTTTAACATATGTTTCATAAAGCTGAATTCAATTTTCTGAAATGTGACAATGCCAGTCACTTGCTGAAGTGTAAAAATCAAGAGATGGCTTGATTGTTTAGATCAACTCTAGTCTGCCTTCATCACTGGTGGCAGGTTTCCTAACTTAAATGGGGTATTTCCAAAGGGAATGAAGATGTTTCTTTTCCTCACATTTCTCAACTCACTCAGAACTCAAACTCCCACCCAACTTCTGATGACAAGACCAGACCTAAATGAGATTCCTGTTCATATAAGTATTATCATTGGGTATATTATTTATTCAAAACAAACTAGCTGTTAAAAAGCTACAAGATCCAAAATAGTGTGTTTCATGGTGAAAGCAATCAGCATTTCAGTTGGTAAATATACAAATGGTCCCCAGGTTCCCTTTTTCTTTCTAGTAGAAGTCCTCATCCCGTGCTGGAAATGGCTAACCTTTCTATTCAGTAACAATCCCTATAAAATGCACTGTCGTATAGATATCAGTAAACATGCTCTATTGTTAGGAAGTATATCATAGATGGGTCTTAGTTATAAAGAGCTGAGGAAATCAATAAAATAAATGTTCCTTTTAAAAAAATATGTGCTTAGAATAACTGGGGTATTGATTGCAAACTGAGACAGCTACAGAGCTGAGTTTCTTTCTTTCTTTCTTCTTTTTTTAAAGGACAAGAATATGTGGATAGGTGGCAAACTGTTGTTCTCTATTGTTCCATTTAAAAAGTAAAGATGATAGGCCATGTTAGATGGATGACTTGAGTCTACTGGTGCATTTTTTTTTCCTGGAAGTAGGAGAGGATTTTGAACCAAAAAAATGAGTATGTACTGTCAACTGTTTGTGCCACATCAGCATACTCCCTGTACTTTATGTTCATATATTTAGCAATAAACTCCAGTGGGCCCCAATTAATTCTAGAAGCAGAAAGAAACTCCACTGTTAGACATTTAAAACCTATCTTTTTTCTCTTACTTTGGTTTTATTTTTATTCAGTTAACATAATTTATTCTCGCTCCCTCCTGCAGGTTCCCCTTCCCAAATTAGAAAAAAAAAAGCTTCTAACATACATGCACAACTGAGTAAAACATTCTTGCATTTGCCTTGTCTAATAATACATACCTCAGTCTGCATCTTGAATCCATCCTGGGGAACATGGTTTATCAACACTAGCCTACGTTTCCAGCCTTATTGTGGCTTGTCCTTCATCCTTGAAGAGGACCATCACATTAGGGAGATGATAACATGACTTGCAATTGACTTTGATTTGAGTGAGACACATTTCTGTATATCACACATTTTAAGGTTCAATCACACTGTTTTTACTATTCTTTATTTGGGGCCCATTTTCTCTTTCTATGCCTCTATAGAATATCCCACTTGCCTAAAGTATGCCAGCCTTGGTCTCTGAGAATCCCTAATTTTCTTTAAGATTCAGTTTAAGTACTGACACCATCTTCAAAATTAAACTTTACCTGATCTCCCCAGCTCCTAATACTGTCCCTCAAAAAATACTTTGTATATAATGTGTATGTGCATATATATGTGCATGTGATCTTGCCTAATATAATCTAAGCTTATCAATGGGAGTTAACTGTTTCATTTTTGCCTTTGTGTCCTTCTTGTCTTTGATTCCCACTATATTTATGTGTAATATTTTTGTTGATTGAATGATTAAAATCTAATTTGTTATAATTCAAACTATGATTCAGAAGATTATTATTATTCCCATATAATTAATGGCTTGTATAGAAGTGGGTAATCCCTTCACTGAAGTAGATTGCACTCTGTTTATGCTTTTTCTATCTTATATTTTCCATAAATCTCAGATCAAAGCTTTACCCAACATATTGGAGATCTACCACTTGGTAATTAGCAAGTATTCTGTCTGTCATCTCTTATTCTTGCTACATCTTTGATAATTCATAAAATTCCCATTTTGTATTTGGTCAAGTAGAAGTAATTTGTAAATGTTAAAGAACTCTGTAAGGGTGACCTATTAGGATGATTATGAAGCATGCTAAAAATGACTACTAATTCATTTCTCTTTTTTCCTTGCTAGGGAAACATTCACGTCTAAATGGCTTGGTATGATAGGACATTGTTGTTATAACCTCCTGTATTGGAAACCAATGTCACCTTTTTTGAATTTTGTTCTTATATACAGTTACATACATATACTGAAGATTCTTACTAGGGCCATCAATCGATAATTCACTGTGCTACGTCTTGGGGATACAAAGACATAGATCAAATAGTATTTGATCTCAAGGAGTTTACTTTCTATAAAAAGAACTTACACTACATTCTAGGGGGTAAATCTATGTACAGTAGGTTGTCAAAAATATTCACTAATTGGGGGCATGTTTTTCCCCCTCAAATAAAGGAATGGAGTAGGTAACATTTAGAATGAAACTTTCTAATAGACTTGTTTAAAAAATTCTAATAAATTTATTGATAGATTCATGCCAAGTTACAGAGTTGGTAATTAGAGTATCTCATATGTTTAAAAAGTAACATCATCAACATGTCCTTAGGCCAACTGTGTTTAGTGAGACAAATCTATATAAATAGAATTGGTGTAGGAATTTGGCATCCCCTTTAGCTTAAATTTGAGCCTTAAGTCATTTGGAAAGCAACTTAGTGACATTTCCCATAGAGTTGGAGAAAACCCAGAATACATCAGTGTTGACACTGGGAACCTCACAAATCAATAATATCTGACATTGATGGGCTGCTTTATAGTCAAAATGGTCAAATAGGAATTATCAAAAGCTATCATATACAAATCAACTTCCAGGAGAGAAAAGCCAAATATTGAAAATGTGATTTTTTTTCCATGGGTAAAAAAAAAAAAATATGTAAGAATTTCAGACCTGGAGACAGAGGAGTTACATCGTGCCTGCAACATTAACTAAATAGTGTCTATGAACCTCAATTTTCTCTTCTATCATATGGGTGTAATAATATTTACCGTATATGCATCATCAGTTATTTTTTCAGAAAACCTATGTTTTAATTAAATAACCTCTTGAAGGTTAAACATAAAGCAGTGAGTTATTAAGAAAACAGGGATAAACTGGTATCTGTGTTTGAATTACTCCCATTACTGAAAATAAATACTTTCCTTTTTTGTTGCTCTCTCTCTCTCTCTCTCTCTCTCTCTCTCTCTCTCTCTTGCTCTCTCTCTCTCTCTCCCTCCCTCACACACACACACACACACACACACACACACACACACACACACGCAAAAGCACTTTGCATACATTCTCTCATTTGATCCTGAAGTAGCAGTGGCAGGTATGATTTATCAGTTAGGAAACCAAGACCCAGAAAGGTCATTGAATCATAGATGTGTTTGTATGTTGTGGAGTTTTGTTATCTCAGCTATTCTTACTCCTCTCTTTGTTTATTTCTTTCTTTCACAGGTTAGCTGTTTGAGATAGTAGGATTCATTAATAAAAAGACAATGTAATAAAAGACAATGTTAAAAAAAGATTCTTTTAATACATGTCAGTTGCATAAAAATTGTATCTTAGAAAATTGGAATTGGAATCTAGAGATCTGTGTTCAAGATCTAATTTTGCCTATTTGTAGCTGTATGATTCTGGGAAAGTCATTCAAACTCCCTGTTTTGTTTTGTTTTTATCCACAGAATACTACAATTGTCCAATACATATTTGTTGTGAGGTATCAGTGAGACAATAGCTATAAAGCACTTCCCAAATGTAAAGGGTGGTCATTAAATTTTGATGCTTCATAAGAGATTTGGTCTTGTCAATTTTGGTTCTCTATTCATAATGAAAATTGCAAAATCTTATAAGTCTTGTTATCTTGCATCATCCTTATTTAGGATATGATGGAAAAGCACTGGCTTTGGAGTCAGAGTACCTGAGTTCAGTCATCACTTCCAATGATTATTATCAACTCCCAATCAACACTTTTAACGGCTTGCTCTGTGTGAGTCACTAAGTGTTGAACATGCAAAGGCCAAAGGAAAACAGTTCCTGACATTAAGGTACTTACAATATAAAAAAAGAGACAACATGTAGCTATATAAGTATATACAGCATATGTACAAAATAAGTACAGAGGAATTCAGAGATCGAAGACACTAGAATGCAGGAAATTGGAGTCAAGGGAGATCCATGTTGAAGAACGTATTGAGCAAGATTTCCCTGGACCTCAGTTTCTCCATGTGTATAGCAAAGGATATGACTAAACACACTCTGAGGGAGGGAATAAGCATTTATATAGCACCTAATATGTGTCAGGCACTGTGTTAATGGCTTTAAAAATATTATCTCATTTTATTCTCATAATAATCCTGGGAATAAGTGTGATTATTATCCTCATTTTACAGGTGAAGAAATCTGAGCTTAAGTGGCTTGTCCAAAATTACATGGCTAGTATTTGAACTTAGGTCTTCCTGACATTAGACCCAGCCCTCTCTCCACTGCACCACCAGCTAGTTGCCTCTGAGATTCTTCCAGATCATCCTCTGTGATCTCATTTTTACGTATGCTTCATAAATAGTTCAATTAACCTTGTGGAGAGCATATTCTGATGCTTTTTATATATTATGTATATATACCAGCGGACCATTTGGGGTACTCATCTATAATACCTAACACTTACTACATGGTCACCTGTTTCTTTCTTTTCTGGTCACACATGATTTTGATGAGAGCATTCTTCATATAATTTTCCATCAGCAGCTCTATTTGTCTTCAGTTACAAATCACAACATGTTCCACTCAGGAAAAGCTAATCAACGGAAATCTCATAATCATGTTTCTTAACTCACCTTCAGTTACTTCTGCCTTTTGACTTCAGGGCTGGAGGCTAAAACACTAAACTTTTCCCATAGCCTTCCTTTATAGAAAACTCACATCCTTAAAAGTAATTCCATTTTCAATAAGAAATTCTGCTTGTCTTTCACTCACATAACACCATGCCCCCTAGCTTCTGCTCCTTCACTTTTACCCCTCCCCCACCCCAGCCACCCACATGTTTCAACTTTCTTTTGTATACTATCTTCCCCAATTACACCGGAAGTTCCTTCAAGACAAGGACTGTCTCTTTTTCATATTTCTATCCCCAATGCTTAGTATAGTGCCTGGAACATAGTATGTGCTTAATAAATTTTTTTAAATTAAATTGTTGAACATAAGTAATAGTTGTCACAGGGCAGCTAGGTGATACAGTGGATGGAGTGCTGGCCTGGGGTCAGAAAGACCTGAATTCAAATCTAGCCTCGGACATTTATAAGCCGTGTAACCCTGGGCAGGTAACTTAAACTTGTTTGCTTCAGTTTCCTCATCTGTAAAATGAGCTGAAGAAGGAACGAATAAACTACTCCAGTATCTTTGCCAAGAAAATCTCAAATAATGCTACAAAGAGTCAGACACGAGGCGGAGCCAAGATAGCAGAGTAAAGGCAGTGACTTGCCTGAGCTCTCCCCCAAACCCCTATAAATACCTTTAAATTATTCTAAATGAATTTTAGAGTGGTAGAACTCACAAAAAGATAGAGTGAAACAAATTTCCAGCCCAAGACAGCTAGGATACTTGGCATGATAAGTCTGTTGCACCTGGGTAAGAGTGAAGCACAGTCCAGCACAGGCTGTGCCACAGCCTCAGCCTCAGCAAACCAGGAGCAGGCCATGGGAGTGACTGAATTTGCAGTGGCTGCTTCCAGAGCTCTCAGCCCATAGGAGATAAGGGGTTGAACAACTGATCAGAAGGAGATTACAGGGTTTTTTTTGTTTTGGTTTGGTTTTTTGTTTTGTTTTTTGTTAACTCTGAGGCATGACTCTGTTGCTTTGTTCCTACTTGATCTGGGTTGCAGTCCTGAGTGGCACTCAAGATGAGAAGGAGCACTAGCATAGCAGACTTGTGGCCACAGTGGAGGGGAGAACCTTCCTTATAGTTCCAGGGCAGAAAAGTGCTTCTTTTCATTCACAGATCAGAGCATGGGCTAGGAGATCATACCACGTTGGGAGAACTGAAAACTTACAGGTTCCTAGAAATTTCTCTGAAAACAGATGCATAAAACTCCTAAGGCTTGGGACAGTGTACACTCTACCCTGGAAGGAGAGCCCTACTCTAACAAAGAGTTAAAAGTCAAGTAATAGGCTGTGAAAAATAAGCAAACAACAACAAATCCTCTGACAATAGAAAGTTGCTCTGGAGACAACACACACTCAGAAGAAGACAACAAGGCCAAAACTCCTACACCCAAAAACTTCAAGAAAAATATGAATTGGTCTCAGGTCAAGGAAAAGCTCAAAAATGTTTTTGAAAATTAAGTAAGAGAGGTAGAGGAAAAATTGAGAAGAGAAATGAGAGTGATGCAAGAAAATAATGAAAAAATGAGTCAACAGCTTGGAAAAGAGACACAAAAAATACTGAAGAAAATAACACCTTAAAAAATAGGCTAGGTCAAATGGTAAAAGAAGTCCAAAAAAGCCAATGAAGAGAAGAATGCCTTAAACAGCAGAATTGGACAATGGAAAAGGAGGTATACAATCTCACTGAAGAAAATAATTCCTTAAAAATTAGAATTGAGCAAATAGAGGCTTCACATCTTGAGAAATTAAGAAACAATAAAATAAAGCCAAAAGAAGAAAAAAAAGGCAATGTGAAATATCTCATTAGGAAAAAAAAACTGACCTGGAAAGTAGATATAATTTATAGATACAGATATAATTTAAAGAGATACTTTTAAAATTATTGGACTACATGAAAACCATGATCAAAAACCAAAAAAGAGCTTAGACATCATCTTTCAAGAAATTATCAAGGAAAACTGCCCTGATATTCTAGAACCAGAGGGTGAAATAGAAATTGAAAGAATCCACTGATCACTTCCTGAAATAGATGCCAAAATGAAAACTCCCAGGAATATTATAGCCAGATTCCAGAGTTCCCAAGTCAAGGAGAGAATATTACAAGCAGCCAGAAAGAAATAAGTCAAGTGTCATGGAGCCACAGTCAGGGTAACACAAGATTTAGTAGCTTCTACCTTAAAGAATCAGAGAGCTAGGAATGATATTCCAGAGTGTAAAGGAGCTAGGATTACAACCAACAATCATCTACCCAACATGAGGAGAAAAATGAAAAATCATTGAGATAGAGGAATTTCAAGCATTCTTGATGGAAAGACCAGAGCTGGATCAAGAATTTGACTCTCAAATACAAGACTCAAGAGAAGCAGAAAAAGATAAACAGGAAAAGGAAATCATAAGGGACTAAATAAAGTTAAACTGTTTACATTCCTACATGATAAGATGATTTTTGTAACTCATAAGACCTTTGTCATTATTAAGGCAGTTGGAAGGAGTATGTATAAACAGGGGGCACACCTGTGTGCTCCATATGAAGGGATGATATCTAAAAAATAAAATTAAGGGATGAGAGAGGAAAATACTAAGAGAAAGAGAAAAGGAGAGGTAGAATGGGATAAATTTTCTCTCATAAAAGAGGCAAGAAAAAGTTTTTTCCGAACTATTTATTCATTTATTTATTTATTTATTTTGGTGACACAATTGGGGTTAAGTGACTTGTCCAGGGTCACACAGCAAGTGAGTTTCAAGTGTCTGGTGCCAGATTTGAACTCAGGTCTTCCTGACTCCAAGGCCAGAGCGGTATGCACTACCCACCTAGCTGCCCTGCAAGAAAAAAGTTTTTACAGTGGGTAGGAAGAGGGGGGAAATGAGGAGGATTGAGTGAACCTCACTCTCATCAGTATTTGCTCCAAGAGGGAATAACATACTCACTCAATTAAATACAGAAATCTATCTTACTCTATAAGAAAGGAGGAGGGGAAGGGGATAAGAGAAAGGGGGGATGTGATAGAAGGAGAGCAGGTTGGGGGAGGGGGTACTCTGAAGCAAAACACTTTTGAGGAGGGACAGGGTGAAAGGACAGAGAGAATAGAATAAATGTCCAGTGGGGGGGAATAGGATGGAGGGAAATACAGTTAGCAATAGTAACTGTGAAAAAAGTTTTGAAGCAAGTTCCTCTTATAAAGGCCTCATTTCTCAAACATATAGAGACCTGAGTCAAATTTATAAAAATAAGAGCCATTCCCCAATTAATAAACAATCAAAAAATATGGTCAGTTTTCAGATGACGTAATCAAAGCCATCTATAGCTATCTGAAAAAATACTGTCACTATTGATTAGAGAAATGCAAATTAAGACAATTCTGAGGTACTACCTCATATCTATTATGCTGGCTAAGAGGACAGGAAATGAATATGACCAATGTTAGAGGGGATGTGGTAAAAATGAGACATTAATGCATTGTTGGTAGATCGGTGAACTGATTCAATCATTCCGTACACCAATTTTGAAGCATGCCCAAAGGGCTATAAAACCATGCTTATTTTTTGCCCTAGCAGTATCACTACTAGGTCTGCATCCCAAAAGAAATTTAAAAATAAAAATAAAAAGGAAAATGACTTACATGTATAAAAATATTTATATCAATTCTTTTCTGAGAGGAAAGAATTGAAAAGTGAAGGGATGCCCATTAATTGGGGAATGGCTGAATACATTGTAGTATGTGAGTTTGATGGAATATTATTGTACTATAGGAAATGAGGAGTGAGATGATCTCAGAAGAACCTGGAAAGTCATACATGAACTGATGCAAACTGAAATATATTGTGTACAAAGCAAATATTGTAAGATGATCAATTGTGAATGACTTAGCAATTCTCAGCAAAGCAATGATCCAAGACCACTCTGTAGGACTTATGATAAAAAATGCTAACCATCCCCAGAGAAAGAACTGATGGTGTCTGAATGCAGATTGAAGCATATTTTTCTTTTCTCTTCTTTTTCTTGAGTCTTTTTGTCTGTTTTCTTTCACAACATGACTATTATGGAAATGTTTCACATGGCTACACATGTATAACCTATATTTAATTGCTTGCCTTCTCAATGGGGGAGAGAGAAAAGGAGAGAATTTGGAGCTCAAAGTTTTATAAATGAATGTTAAAAATTGTTTTTACATGTAATTGGAGGAAAATAAGATACTAAAAAAAACTGTGGAAAAAAAAAGAGTTGGACAAGACTGAAAAGACTGAACAATAGTCAGTATGCCATAGCTTTGTCATAGCCGCCTTCTATCTTCCCTTTGGCCTGGGATCATTGGCAAATTCAATTCTTCAAGATTCACAGATGTAGTATCTCTTTTAGGCTATTGCCTTAGAATCATCATATTTTAAAATATTTTTTAAAATTTCCAAATTTCAATCTACCTTAATCTCCTCCAGTTCAAATCTGAGCCCAACTCAATATCTATCTACATTGTCTGCTCTGATGGGCTAACTCAGTTGACTCTTTATTCAAGTACATGATCCACGTACTATATATTTTTTTTCATTCACTTGGTTTAATCCATGAACATTGCTAGGTCAGTCTCTTTTGAGTGGCTATGCATATCTCTCTCTCTCTCTTTTTTTTTTTAGGCAATTGGGATTAAGTGACTTGCCCAAGGTCACACAGCTAGTAAGTGTCAAGTGTTTGGTCTGAGGCCAGATTTGAACTCAGGTCCTCCTGACTTCACAGCTGGTGCTGTAGCCACTGCACCACCTAGCTGCCCCAACTATGGATCTCTGAAGAAGTTCAATGACACCATGGGACTCCATGTAATTATAATCTGCAGCAACTGTAAGAGTAGTGCATGTATATGCATGTGTGTACTTAAGGGCAGATGGACACAGTAGTTTTCCTTTCCTAGAGTATCAATAAGTAGAGAGTGCCCAGACTTCTATGATTGAATATATCTGTCAGATATATAAACTGGTTGTGAACAAGGCCTAAACATCTCTATTGAAAAAATCAAAAGCATTAAACTAAGTGTAAACAACCTAGTCAGCGTGCTTCAAACAACTGGATGGAATGTAATGATGCTACAAAAGAAGTACATCAGCTGAAGAGAGACAGTTATGCCTTCTGGGTACTATTTAGAAGAGCTAGCCTTTTTGATATATTCCAAAGTCTGGCCAACATAAGGAGAGAAGCATTCTAGTGGACCTCTTGAAAACACAATATTTGTGGGTAGGAGAAGACGACTTTGTTAATTGTGAAAGATCGGAAAATTTAGAACTTCCATGAAAGTTTTAGCAGTATTCCTAGGATAGCTGGCAGCACAATCTGCATTGTAAGTTCCAGGATAAACCATACATATTGATGAATTCCTAATCAAGAATTATCAAAGCAACTGTCTAAGGGGAACTTTATAAGGGCCCCACAAAGGGCAGAAAACAGTTTCTAGTAAAAACAACTTCTAGAAAATATGATTTACGTTATTTGCTCCATGCACTCTAAAACTGAGACTACTTTCCTTTGGATCCTATTTGTCCTTTTATGAGAATGTGTTACCTGTTTGCCTTATATTTTACATCAATTGCTCTATGCTAAACAGAATTAGGTTTGACTGGCTATTGGATATCGATGGATGAGCAATAGGAAAATCATATTAAAAGGGATTTACATAGTGTAGTATTAGAATACACACACACACACACATATGCACACACACACACACACACACACTCACACATCAGGGTTAATCCTAGAGCCATGAGCAGAGAGATAACCTAGTTCTGATGTCTCCATCTACTAGTCCAAGTGGACTTAAGAATAAGCCTAAAGCCTGTGTGAACAAGAAGTGGGAATAAATACATATCACAGGTCATTTAGAGACTTTAAATTTCTGGTTTGACCAACTTAGATTCTACAAATTCAATAAAAATAGAATTTGTCTCCTCTTTTCCCT
Source organism: Phascolarctos cinereus (assembly GCF_003287225.1). NCBI lineage: Eukaryota > Metazoa > Chordata > Mammalia > Diprotodontia > Phascolarctidae > Phascolarctos > Phascolarctos cinereus. The sequence continues at coordinate 400,568,370 of NW_027555847.1, forward strand.
CTTTTCTTTTCTCTACCACTATGCCTACTCCATCCTTCCCATATTCCTAATGACAAAGCAGGCAAAACAAATTTTATAACCTGTATTTCTTAAGAAATAGTTGGAGATAATGGATTTCTTTTTCTGAATCATTAATTTGGCCTGAAAATGATGACACATGTACTTTATACCAGGAGCTATTCTGGCAAAGGCAAGATATATCAATTGTGTGATCCAACTCTACTAGGACATCCTCTAAACTCACAGAATGGGCGGACCTCAAGTTTCATTTCATCCTAGATGTATTCCCTATAGCCTGGATGTTCATGTTACTCTCAGCCAACAATGAAAAGTTCTTGAGACTCCAAAATCAGCCTTGGAATACCACCGGAGCACTCTTTCCTATGAAATTTCTTATCCTTTTTTTGCTTCTAGCATAGGCTCCCCTATTATTCTTTGGTAAGTCAGCTTCTGATCCAGCCAAGAACTAATGAACATGGAAGATTGAGGGAAAAGAATGCAATGAATCTTAAATAACTTTGAGCAGAATTTTCAATGAAGGTTTTTACCTGACCCAAATTAGTTTCATTCTAGAAATCTTTGAAGCCTCTAGTGGAGCTTTATTATTACCTTTAGTAGAACTCAGTCTTATAGGGTTATACAGATTCTCAGAAAGAACTGCGAAAAACAAGAAACGTTGTACAACATAGAGATAGGAACTAGACATATGATTTCCACAGTATGAGGAAGTTTCTCTGCTGATGCACCTTGATATCTTCTCTGCTTATAGTTTTAGGTATTTACTTAGAATATTGAGACACTAAATGACTTCATGCAGAGACATATAGCAAGCATGTGTCAAAAGTGGTAGTTGGATTAGGTCTCCTTAATTCAGAGAATAGCTCTCTATCAGCTATTCCAGGTTTTCTTGTGGTTGAGTAGTTTCAGTAATGGCTGGCACTCCATGACCCCATTTGGGGTTACATTTCTATAAAATGTATGATGGTATCACCATCATCATCATCAGCAACACCATCATTGTCATTTACAACATGCTACCTTTCTATGCTGTAGTGTTCCACACAGAGGATAGAATAACAAAACCCCAGGACCAACAACAGACTTGGAAAGAATTGCAAAGTTGTCCATCCTGTCATCTATCTATTCTCTGCTCTGTATTCTATTTGGGAAATGGATGATATCAGAGAGAGTCAGCATGGAGGACTAGAGAGATGTACCTTACCCTGGTAAGGCTACTTCTGGAATGGGAAAAATAATTAATGAGTTTGGGGGGGGCTACATGTATAATGATGGAATTTGAAAACATTCTGTTCTGTGTGATGAAGTATTTGGGAACTTTTACCTGAGAGAAGTAATTTTGGAGTCTGGAGGGTACCAAAAAAAAGCTATATGTGTATCTTTGGAATGCTGTCATTTGAGAGAGAGATTTAATTTGTTTTGCATACAACAATAGAACAGAACCAGGAGTGATGGGTAGAAATTACAAAAAAAAAAAAAAGTAGAGTTAGATTTCATATAAAAAGAGGGAGAAGGTTCACACACACAATTAAAACTATGCAAAAAGTCAAAGGGGCAGTTTGGAGAGGTAGTGAGTAGGGTCCTCTCACTCATCATCTTCAAGCAAAGGCTGGGGGACCACTTATCAGACATATTGTAGTGGAGACACATGCTCAACAGTGGTGAAATGGATGACCTCTAAGCTCCCAATCAGTTATGAAATTCCATAATTCTGACTTCTCAGATTAATATAAGGAATCCTCTGAGGCAAAGCTATTCTGTCCCCATTAGATTTCAAAGGACTTTATTAGTAGCCTTCAGGGTACATTTCTAAAAAGAAGGAGCAAATATAGATAGCATAAGATATGAATTGTACAGACTAGATGAGGGGTGGAGAAATATTGGTCTTTTATTAAGGGGATTTGTTCTATGAAATTTGAATTCAGTTGAAAGACTACCCACATGTAGCCTCTGTTCCCTGGACTAGATGATAGTATCTATAGAAACTTGAAAACAAGTGTACTCTACCTGGGAATCCTTTTCACTGTATTTTTAGAACACATGAAGTTATTGAATTGTTATCAACATCTAAATGATGTATGATTTCTGTTGACTAATGTCAAAGCCATTCTAAGTTCTGTTATGATTTCTTTTTGCTGTTGTTGTTAAGTAAAATTCAGTAAGTTGTATAGCACAAAGAATGAATTCCTAATGCAGACTGCCCAAATGGACCAATATGAATATCTAACTTCAAGGCATTTCAGTCATCAGGCCTTAGTAAAATACATCCCAGGGAACTAAAGTAACTTTCATACAATTGATGAGATTCATTTAAAGATATTAGAAAAATCTTAAAGTGACACTACAAGGCAAGGAACAAATAAGTTGCCACTTTCTCCCTCTCCCATCGAAAGTGAATCTCAAACTGGTTAAATGATTAGTTCCAAAGGGCAGTGTTAGTGGGTCATTGTCAAGGAAGTTACTTTGTAGAGGTTTCAGAAAATCTGGCTATTGACCTCTGCAGTAACATAGCTATCAATGACTCTGATGAAGGCATAGATGGCATACATATCACATTTGTAGATAAAGAATTGAGTGAAAAAGCATTTATGATGTGTTCAGTATTTGCCAAAACCTAAGACACAAATTAGGAAAGCAGTATGCACCAGTCATTCACATGAAGCTCACTATCTAATTGGAGGAGAAAACATTTATCAAAAGATTCAGCTACAAGGGAAATGAAAAGGCCTAGAAGTAACAAATGTACATTACTATATCTGCCTTGTAGTATGGGGAACCTTAAAGGGGCTGGCCTGCTATATTTGGGAAGGGAAAGTGGCCTGAGACTCAAAGTAGGACAGGGAAGGCTTCCTCTGGTAAGAGTAGAAGTAGGGGTTTAGCATAAGGCCAGGCAGAGAAAAGGGAAAAGGACATTTGCAAGAAAGTTGGGGATAGGTCGAGGTGGCCTGGGTTGGGAGTAGACTAAATATGATCCACTTGATGCCATCTCTAGTTATGTTAAATCTGGGAGAGAATATAAAGCTACAAGGTATATGTAAGATATTGAACAAAATATAAATGCATACACACATATTAAACAACGTACTAGAATTATGGTTGGATCTATTAAAATAAAATAGAATTTATTTGAACCATTCAAATACATTTTTTCTAAAATATATTAAATGCAGCTAAAAAATAATATGGACATTTTTCAGTTTAAGATCCTCCAGCACATATAACCTTTTTATTCATATCACAATGGGTTTCTTTACCCTCATAGTGAAATGTTCATCAAGTTGTCATGTCGCTTTTTCACTGTAACTGATGAGAAAAGAACTATATTCTTATTCAAAGCTACAACTAACAATTTTTGCACAATTAGCAAATGGGGAGACAGGTTTGCCTGGCCTAAGGCATCTAGGATGATGTTTGTAGAAGTACCTCTAGAATACCAAGAGTTTGTTAGCCAACTGAAGGATTAGATGGTACTGTGGATAGGAGTGGATTAGGACCAGAAGAGAGACTACCAGAGAGAAGGAATCCCATTGTGAGAAAGAGAAAAGTGGAGGAACCACACCCTAGAACAAAAGTTTGGTGGTCAAGGTATGAAGCCTTGCTGTTGATACCTCTAAATATGTCGTACGGGGTCAGAGCACTAGTAGGCGAACCCTATTTATTGCTTTAGGTCCAAATATCAATGCTGAAATCCTCATCGTAAGACAGTTTTACAGTTTTTAGTGTCCAAAATAAACCCTCAAAAGTCTACTTAACATACAATAAAACTGAAATGTGTATATTTTTCATAGTGTAGGCTACTTTTTTTCCTCATTAAAGGAAAGAAATTTAATGTATCTAATAATTCAGATTAGCTTTTATTGGTTATCAGGGTTTTAGGGTTTAGAAGCATGGTATGCATTGAAAGAGAAAGAGGAGTGATCACCCTTACTGTGCTTACATTCTAATCATGCCTCAAAGTCAGACTTAATGGTTAAATTGGCAAAATTAAACAATTCTTTCTTGTCCCACCACCACCTACTATTGTTGCAAATGATTAATTCTTAAACCTCTTAACTCTGGGGCATAAATGTCTGAGGAAGGGCAAATTTCATGACACAACATAAGAAGCAATGACTTATGGGTAGATAAATGAGCCAGGCCTCCAAATTGGAATTTCCACATCATCTCCATATTACAGGGGCCTCTGAAGCATTTAAAATTTTCTGAGTCCCAAAAGGCACTTCTGCTATGTACTTTGTCTGGATGCCAATGTAAACTGCAACAACATATTATTCAGATTTTTTTAAAAAATGAAAGAAAAAACTATTTTGTTATATGTTAGAAAGTACAAATTTTATACAATTGATTCAAAGAGAAAATGTGCTCCATGAGTACCAAAAGTACAGCTGAAAAAAAAAAAAACAGGCACAGCTTTTGTGATGGGATATATGAGCACAGTTATAGAACCAAAACAGATGTTGTTCAGAAGGCAGGATTAAAAAAAAAAAACAACTTGAATTTTTGGTCAAAGCAGCAGCAGGCGAACACCTGGACAGAGTATTTCAAAAAGAAAATGGCTGGATAGACCTTTCCTGAAAATTCTGAAGACAAAGGGAAGAGGTAGCTCAGATAAGCCAAAGTAACAGGCTACATATGGATCCATGCATGTCAAGAAAGAAAGGAAGTCAAATGCAGATCATATTGCATCTGATGATTGGAAGACAAGTGGAAGAGGGGAAAAGAGGACATGATGGGGAGCGGGGAGTAATTGAACTATCTATAACATTCATTTTATTTCTATACTCTGGAGTTCCTGTAGGTTAAAAATCACATCCTGTAAGTCCTTTCTTGCATTCTTTAAACAATTCATTTCTGTGCCAAGTCCATCACGCAATGTTTTCCAGTTTTATAGATTCTTCACCTTCATTCATCTATCCTTACTGTCATCACTGCTTAGAACATTTCACCTGCAATTGGCAATGTGCTTACTGAATACTTTTATCCTACACAATAAAAACAAATAGCGTAATGCTAAGTGAAACTTTCCGAAAAGATGAATCCCAGGGGAGAACTTTAAGAGCTGTCTTTATTTATCGTACTCATTCCATGGAGAGGAATTAGATGCAAATGCATCTTACTTTGTTCATTTGTTCCTGAAGTGAAAAAATCATTCCTTTGTCTGCAGAATAAAAGAATGCTTAGAACAGTTCAGACACATATTTAAGAACTATGACTTGGCTACTGAAGTTAGAGATGGTATTGGCCAGATGGCAGCCAGACTAGGGCAATCATAGATTCCCCTGTCCAATGACAAGATTTCCCTTGCATTTTTTACTGCACGTTAGCACATCAAAATTCTCATTACAGTATTACCTTGCCGTGCAAGAGCAAAAAAATACATACATATTTTCCCAAGGGTGCCAACACCAAGCTCTTCATTAATTGCTGAGCTTATTTCTTTTGTTTTATTCATGTAATTCTTTTATTTTCACTTCTTTTAATTTAAGGAATAAAACATAGTACAATAAAAAAGATGATTGTGCATGAAACTGCAAATCGACTTTGCACAACTTCCTATTCCTTTTAAATACATAACAAAATTATCATCTTTTCCCCTTTTTTTCTTATGTTCTCCTTTGTTCCCAACCAAGAGATGGCTACCATTGGACACCAATTATATATCTCTAAAATTATCCTATACATACTTCTATTTATCAGTTCTTTCTCTGGATACAGATAGCAGCTTTCTTCACATACTCTATATAGTTAATTTGGGTAATTATACTGGTCAGAATAACTTATTATAACTTACAAAATAAGCTTATTTCAATGAAGGTTTCCCATGACCTCCACAGGGTAGCAGACATTTATTTGTTTGTCTATCTATCTATCTAATTTCTTTAAGAGTATTTCATTTTTTCCCAATTACAGGTAAATATAGTTTTTAACACTCATTTTTGTAAGTTCTTGAGGTCCAAAATTTTCTCACTCCTTCCCTTCCTACCTCTGCCCTTTCTCCAAGACAGCAAGAAACCTGATATAGGTTATACATGTACAATCATGTTAAACATATTTCCATATCAGTCATGCTGTGAAAGAAGAATCAGAACAAAAGGTAAAAACCACAAGAAAGGAAAAAAAACAACAAAAGGGAAAATTATGTGCTTTGATCTGTATTCAGACTCCACAGTTTTTTCTCTGGATATGGTTAGCATTTTCAGTCATGAGTCTTTTGGAATTGTCTTACATCATTGTATTGCTGAGAAGAGCTAAGTCTATCACTATTAAACATCACACAATGTCGCTTTTGCTTTGTGTAATGTTCTCCTGGTTCTGCTCACTTCACTCAGAAACAGTTCTTGTGAGTCATTCCAGGTTTTTCTGAAATCTTCCTGCTCACCATTTCTTTTAGAACAATAACATTCCATTACATCAATAAACTACAACTTGTTCAGCCATTCCCCAGTTGGTGGACATCCCCTCAATTTCCAATTCTTGGCCACCACAAAAACAGGTGCTATCAATGTTTTTGTACATGGGGGTCTTTTTTTCCCTTTTTTATGATCTGTATGGGATATAAACCTAGCAGTGGTATTACTGGATCAAAAGGTATGCACAGTTTGGTTGTCTTTTGGGCATAGTTCAAGTAGATCTCCAGAATGGTTGGATCAGTTCACAACTCTACCAATAATGTGTTACTGTCCCAATTTCCCCACATCTTCTCCAAAACCCATTAATTTCCTTTTCTGTCATGTTAGTCAATTTGATATGTATAAGGTAGTACCTGAGAGTTGTTTTAATTTGCATTTCTCTAATCAATAGTGATTTAGAGTATTTTTTCATGTTGACTGTGGAGAGCTTTAATTTCTTCCCCTGAAAACTACCTGTTTATATCCTTTGACCATTTATCAATTGAGGAATGACTTGTATTATTATAAATTTGACTTAATTCTCTATGTATTTTAGAAATGTGGCCTTTGTCAGAAACACTGGCTGTAAAAATTGTTTCCCAGCTTTCTCTTTTCCTTCCAATCTTGGTTGCATTGGTTTTGTTTGAGCAAACTTTTTTTTAATTTAATGTAATAAAAATTATCCATTTTGTATTTCATAATGCTCTCTATCTCTTGTTTGGTCATACATTCTACCTTTCTCCGTAGGTCTGACAAGTAAACTATTCCTTGCTCTCCTAATTTGTAGCAGATATTTATTGACAAAAGCAGCCAATCAGAATTTCAACTACTTCTTTCATATCCATTAGGGTTGGTGTGGTTTGCAAATATGATAAGAGGAAAGAAGAGGGAAAGCCAAAAGACAGAATCTGTCTGACTTGCCTTTCTGTCTAAACACTGTTTTCACAAAGAGAGATCAAAAACCTACTTAAGGATGATGTCATGAGTTAACTTTGTCTTCTAGTTAAATGCAGGTAGGTGACAATATGGTTTTGCCTGGCATTGTGAAGTGATTTTCATGAAGTCTTCCTTAAGCCACATTCAGTTGGAAGCGATCTCGCCTACATTTGATCTCATAGGATTTTTTATTCTTTTTTTTAGTGCATTGTAAGGGGAACCAAAAGATGTATGGAGATGAGAAGATGTTTGTAACACTTAGAGATAGAACAAGAAATGATGTAAGAGATATCATCCAGGAAATGTATGATCAGAAGTTAGGGGGGATGTTCTTATGTAGCAATTAAAAAGGACATATAGACTTTAACCCAAGAATCCAAAAGGATACCTCAGTATTTCAAGGGCTCCATGATCTCATCAATGTATTTATGACATTTATTGAGACATATCAACATCACTCCACAACTTCTCATCTAATATAATTTATTGGCCATATTGGATCTACCCAATATAAATACTAAGCTACCTGCTTTTTAAAACAAGTTTGCCTGGTTATTCTTCATGCTTGAGAATCTCAGTACATCACAGTCTCCCAAAATTGGAAGTTGTACATGACTTCAAGAGTAATGGAAAGAAGTATGTTGTACACAGTTATGTCATTATATATTTCTAGTGATATCATTTTTCTGATGAATACCTCTTTTTATGTAGAGTGTATGTTGGAGATATATAATGCCATAATTGTGTCTATCCATGCAATTTGCCAATGCTCTTTGCATCACCTACAATTTTTTTCAGAGAGGGAGTCATGTTTCAAGATTCCCAATCAGGAAGAATTGCCAGCCAAAAATCTGTATTAAAATACAGGTTAAAAACCTTGGAGCATTTCAAGTACTACACAAGTTTGTCAGTGTAATTTATCCTATTTTGTTTGTCCTAATCATGATTATCCCAGTGATAAAATGGATGCACTAACTGCACACCATAGCTTTTCTAAAAGGCCTTCTTAATCCATTTAGTATTTCTTCTATGGATTATTAAGTCTATCTTTTTTTGGAAAGTATATAAAAGTATAATTATAAATCTAGTGTCTATTCTTTTCTGGTGAATGGATTAGTCAGTGAAATATCTAAGTATGGGAGCACCTGACTATCTCACTATCTAAAGAGACTCCCTCTTCTATTCGAACCTTGTAACAGACATTTTCTATAACTGTGATAAAACTACATATTCTGTTTCATTCTTCACTTGGTGTTAATAACCATAGGGTCTTCAAACAAGGATATTTTCCATTTTTCTATGCAGTTATTAAGAAATAAAATATAATCTGAATATATGCTTAAGGAAGCATTTTGCATTGTGAAATCAGATTTTGGGGGGATGGGGTCAGGAAGCAGTAATTGCCAAGCAAACCATAGTCTCTACACAATTTAGTCAACTATCTAATTGTAAAGATATGGTCAATTATGAGGAATTGTTTGCGAAAGCCTTCTTTTTCCTTTTCATATTTTCATCAAGACATCCATATGTGTACCCTATAAACAAGAGGTATGACTTTACTATATATACCTTGAAAAAATCTTGTGAAAATTTTTATAAAAAATAAGAAATCAGATTTTATATGTCAATAGTTTTGGTTTTAATTGTCTTTTTCAGGGAACACATAAACACATCAGAATTTTCCCCTCATTCTTTTAGTATATTTACATTCTAGAGATATAAGGCAAAATGATGCCTCAGGTGTTTTGTTTTGTTTTGGTTTTGATATTGTATCATCTCCATAAGTGTACTTCCTTTGTCTAAGGTCTGTTCAAAGTGTTCTTCCTGACTTCCTCTTCTGTTCCATTTTAATTTCCTCATATAATTTGTCAGAAGCAGACCATTAGGGTCCAAATGTTTCTGTAACTTAAGATGGAAATAAATTGATTTAGAAATTTGTTCCATTTCACCTTATGGTGATCATTCCCAATCAGTTTCAACTACAAATGTTCTTTTGATGCTGTGGCTCATTAAGGTTCCATGTGAAGCTTTTTGTAGACTTGATTTGCTTGATTTGACATGCAATCTTCCTGTTTAATGAAAGGGCACTAATCATCATTTTCTGCCATTTCCATTTACAAAGCTTTAAAAATTATATTCTAAATTGCCATTGCCTTTGGCTACCATCTTTACTCATTTGGAAAGAACCTTAAGTATTTGCTAGCTAAGGCACTTTCTGGGCTTGTTCACGTTCTCACTGTTGCAACTACTTCATGTTGGCCAAGTCTTTACAGTAACTTGGGTAACTAATATCAATATTTTTATTTCTTTCAATTTATCATTGTCTGGCATCATGGAACTTTTGACAGGTCAGGATGATTCTGTAGAAATTGTTTGCAATATATTTTTATTTAATTTTTTCTTATAATTTTATGTTGATTTTGATTTTTGCCCTGAGTTGTTCATGGATTAAGTGCACACAGATTTAATTTGAATATGACTGATTTTGATGTGACTACCACTTCAAAAACCACTTATGTCTGCTCAGTCAATTCAATATCATTTATTTATGATTTTTGGGTGGTGATTACCAGGAACAACTCCAACTGCTTTCAGGAACAATGTATACTCAAGACGCGTTTGTAAAGTTAAGAATAGTCTTTTTTCCCTCAGATATGAACCATTTGTCAACAGACTTTTCACCGTCCTGTCCATGTCTGCTTGCCTACAGTTTGCATTTTCCCTTCTCCATAAAACTCACCAAATGGTAAAGACTATTTTGACTTGATTTGGAGGATCTTGTTAAGCTCTTTGTTTTCTTTCTTTACTTTTTTGATCTATAATTAATCGCACAAATCTGGTAATTATCTTCATGATGATCTTAAAAAAAAGAGAAACCAAACTTTTGTTCATCATGTATACTCTAAGAAAAAATGACCAAGTATTCTAGGATATCATGACCTTTGGCCACCTGATGACACCAAGTCTATCTCTTCTTTTGATTGTGTCTCCAAGGAGAACCTGTTGCCTATCTTTCCTTCTACCTAAGATCTCTTTTAGCCTCCTAGTTTCATTTATCAGGAAACTATCAATAGCAATCTCTTGTATAAGCCCTTTTCCATAACTGCCACCACTGTGTTGCAGGACCTCATCACCTCAGGCCTGGACTATTACAATAGCTTTTTGGTTCACATTCCTGCCTCCATTCTCTCTCCAACTACAAACCATCTTCTACTAAGCTGTAAAACTGATCTTCTTAAAGTTCAGGTCTTTGCCCATGAGGAAAGCTTCCTCTTCCCCTCAATTCAATAAACTCTAGCCACTCCCTATAATATACAGGATCAAATATAAAACTGTATGTTTGGCATTCAAAGCTCTCCATCACTTTGCCCCTTCCTACTTTGCCATTCTTCTCATTCCTTCCTTACTTCCACTTATTCTGTGATCAGCCCCACTCATTTTCACTGTCTATTCCCTATGCCTGGAACTCTCTCAGTCCTTATCTCTGCTTCCTGATTTCCCTGGCTTCCTTCAAGTTTCAGTTAATATCTTACTTTTTAGAAAAATCTTTTCCAAATCCTCCTTAATTCTAGTACCTAATCTAATCTAACCTAATAACATAAGATTATTTCCAATTTGTCCTGAGCATATCTTGTTTGTACATAATTGTTTGCATTTTATCTTCTCCATTAGACTGCAAACTCACCAAAAGCAGGTTTTGTTTTGTTTTTGTTTTTGTTTTTATTTGCTTCATTTCTTTGTATTCTAATGATTTAGTACAGGACCTGACTCATAGTAGGTGCTTCTTGACTTGGCTTAATCACAATATGATAATATTTCTTCCAAAAAAAAATCATTGTTTATTGGGGGGAAAAAGTTTTCGAATTTAGAACACCTTTAGTCTATTTGTTGTTTGTAGGAAGTCTAACCCATGAAATTTTAAGTACCCTCCCCCAATTTCCTGCTCCTTTATAACCATTATTTTGAAAATGCAGTCTGAGGGTCATTTGCAAATTGTATCAGATTATCATTTTAATATAATAAATGTCTATATGTCATACCCTTTATTAGATTACAAACTCCTGAAGAGGAGGGATAATGTCTTATTTATACATTTCTCTCCCCCATCACCTAACCAAAGAGTAATTATGTGCCTAATGTTCATTAAATATATAAATAAATGTTTTGATTGGGAGAGTCAATGCATACTTTCATCTCTTCATCGTTCAGGAACTTCATGCTCAATCACAATGTTAACCATAGAGAGTATTGGTGCAATCTGTACCAAGGGCAGTTTATAATGGAACACTGCCATTCTGAAAATTTTATAGGAGGGAATAAGTACATTTATTATTTGATTTTGAATGTAGCATTAAAAATGTAAAAATATTACCCCATTCATGCTGAGGACTTCTGTGTTCCTGTAAATAGAAATGAGCTTTTCTTTCTTTAGAACTAGCATAGCACATTATGCCCTTCTAACTGTATCTTGACATTCTAACTTTTTATTATAGTTCTTTGTATAAATGTCTCACCTTTACCTCAAGACTGTTAATCTCCATAAGGAAGAAATTGTGTCTTATACTTCCCATAGTTTTGAATATACTGCCTTGTTATACACAGTTGATCTAGTCATGCCTCTATTGCTTGATGATCTTCGGGAGTACCTTAAACCTTAAAAAACAAAGTTTACACTTTGACTTGGCATTTGTGGCCCTTAATAAGTTAAATCAGATTTCCCTTTCTTGTTATGTTGCTGCTATCTACAGATTCTATTCTGGCTCCAAAATGGTCTAGCCTCTCTTTCCAAAAAATGCCATGTAATATCAAACTTTTGCTTAAACTGTTCCTTATGAATGGATTTTCTTTTTTTCACCTCTTTCCTTAATGCATTCTTTTTTGTTATTATTTATTTTTAGGTCAATACAAATTCCATTCTTTCATGAAGTCTTCCGAGATCCATTCTTAGGAATGTCTTTCCTTTAACCTTACAGCATTTTGCTTTTACTTTTTAAAAAAACGTATTTAAGATGCTTCATAATTATAATTTATTTTTTTATTTGATCCTTATTTTCCTGAAAAGCTCCATGAGGATTAGGGGTATGCTGTATCTAAACTTGATATCCCCCCAATGCCCAAGACAATTGTTTGCTTCATCAATTATTGTCTAATGAATGACTAGGCATTCAAAATGAATTGAGCAAAGAAATAAATTGTGTTATAACAACAGAAGTTATTTATAGCTACCGTAACAACACGTTTAAATTATTACTAGCTAATGAGGTCCACTATTTAATCTATTGCTTAAAGTTAATTTCTTCTTCTAGATTGTTCTATAACAAAATATTAATTATACATATCAGTATGTGAGAGATTAATTGTGGTATCAAAGTATGGATCTGGTCTGTAAAATGCAGATGAATTAAGTCAAAGTCTAAAGTATTTTGTTGTTGTTGTTGTTGTTGTTGTTGTTTGTTTTGTAGAAATAATTCTCTGGTGACTGGCTTAAAACCTATCAGTACTAGAACTGATACATTTCAGTTTTCTCTCTCTCAGTCATGCAGATCAGAGAATCAGAGAATCTCAGGGTTTGAAAGTCCTCAGGTGTCATCTAATCCAACAAAGGCCTGAACAAGAATATCTTCTTTAAAATCTCTCAAAAGTGGTTATTCAGCATTCTCTATGTGAAGACTTCCAATTATGGCAAAACCACTTCATTTTTGAGACAATTTATACTATCCTTTGCCAGCTATATCATTAAGATATTTTTCTTATATTTAATATTTAAGTAGTTTAAAAAATCTTGTTAGGAAGTATTTTTGCTTTCATGTATCCTTAGATTTACCTCTCTGCAACCTGGCATATTTTTGAGCGCCCCATCCCCTAGGGCAATACTGAGCAACATAAATGAGCCAATAAAAAAAGGCTTACTAAAGGTAGTTGTCATTAAAAGAAGAGGGAGTTCAGAAATATTTATAGCTCTTATTTAGATGAACTATCCACCAATTGTTTTGGTGTGTCTCATTTGGGTCATATGGTCATAGTCTTGCATATAAAGCTAGAAGGGACCCCAGAGACCATCTATTCCAACTCCCTCCATTTACTGATAACAAAACTGATGCCCAGGGAGGTTAAATGAGGAGCTACATGACTTGCCAAAGATCAAACAGTTAATGTCAGTGCCAGGATTGGAGTTCAGGTTCTTCGACTTTTGAACCAATGCCCTTCTGAACCAGTGCTCTTTCCAATGTTCCCCATCTGTATCCATAATCTATCTCATTATCTCCCAAATATACAGTAGGGTAGCCTAGCTATTATTTGCAAAAGAAAGGTAGAATTGCTATAGCAGAGCTGTTCCAGGGAAGTTTCACTAGGGAACTTCGTTATTCTACCCCAGGGTGTGTGCCAAATTCTTGTGAATGCTCAAGCTGCTGCTATACTCTATTGTTCTTTCATCCTAGATGGATTTTGACTAGAGGAAGGGAAGATGGCAAAACAATGAAAAAGAGAGGAATTAAAGGTTAACTCTGATTCACTATGGAAGCAGAGTTGAGAAACAGCTTTCTTTGCTTCAACCAAAATCCTTATTTTTGAATAATGCATTTTGAAACATAAGACAAAAATGTCATCTAAATGAATTGACTTCATTCTTTGCATTTAGATCCAACAAAGTCCAGTCATAATTTGTGTTTTAAACTAGAGCTCTAATAAGTGTGTTAACATTTCATTGATTGCAAGGTTTGTTACTGGCCAACACTCGAACTAAAAATCATCATTTATACCACCCCCAGAAAAATAACAAAAATCCAAAAAGTACAGAAATGTGGATTACGACAAGTTCATTTTTTTCTCTGCTCACCGTGAATAAGAAATCACAATAAGTATTCAAATGTCTTTAAAGATTGTTTTGTGTCCTTAGTAAAGTTTAATGAACATGGCTTCCCTCATCAATCCCCCATGGAAATAAAGCAACCCATCCCTTTCAACAGGAGTTCTGTGAGCAGAACAAAGGCACAAAATGACTTGACCCCTTGCTGTCGCATGGGTAGGTGGGTACTGCCATATTGGGCAGCTAGTGAACTTTGAGGAACCAACTTCAGAAAAGACCATAATTGGAGAACACAAAGAAGGGCATAAATTGACAGGAAAAAAAAACCCGCAGTGTAATAGACCTGCTCATATTATGCTCAAGGGGACTCCAGGGACCAGCCAATCCATGCAAGAAGAACAGTACAAGCTAGAAGGGGCCCTGGAAGATTAATCACCACTGTGATGCAGATTTAGCACGTTAGGTGAAAAGATAAATGTGTAAAACGCTGTGTCAAAACCCATGGTGTGGCCCACACGGTAATTCAGGGTCAGTAATTGAACTTCACTCTAATTATCCTGGGGAGATAATATTAACTTATAGTCGAGTGTGAAAGAGAGAGTCCATAATTCATCACTCGATGGGACTGCTCATTGCATTGTGTTATTGAAATATGATGGCTCCATTTTTATCCTGTCATAATGACAACTGATGTGCTTATTTTCTTTCTGTGCGCCTCCAGGGGATGATAAAATAGTAAGCAAACATTCTTTCTGGTGAAAGAGCAGCACTTTATCACGCTGGCTTCAGCTCTGAAAAAGCACTTGCAAACTCAGAAACAATTTCCAGAAGCCAGAGCCACTATTCCTTGCCAGTCAAGATGGAGACAAGCAAAATCGGCTAAGCAGCAAATGTACTTTTATCTGCTCTGCCTGGCCCTTCTCCCACAATTCCCAGATTTCCTTTAGTAACACATACACATTCACACACATATACATTTATTTTACTCATTTCTTGGGATGCTCAAATATACTGGTGTCTTTAATTTGCCCTAGTTATAGTTCAGAGTGTTTGTGTTTGTGGCTCATAGATACCTATTAAAAACAAGATTCATTTTATTGCTATGTTTTCTTATCAGGCAGCAGTAAATAACAACATTTTCTTATTCCTACAAAACACTATTAGGGGCAACTGTACATTTCAAAATATATTCCATGAAATCCTAGACACATTTCCAATCTGTTTATTTTTTCCCTTCAAAAAAATAATTCCTTTTACCCTCACAGTTTATAGTCTGAATTTCAAATGAGTTAACAAGCTTATGTCAAATAAAGCAAAAGAAAGACATGCATCAAAAGTCTTCAAAGCTGCCCATCAAATTAATAATAAACCCTGCCCCTCACTGTAAGTGAAACATTTGAAAGCATATTTGAATGTGGCAGAACTATGGAGATGATTTCTGTAGTATAATGAGGGATAGAAAAGAAGAGTGAAAGAGATAGGCTAAAATCATGCAAGGCAGTGCAAGAGTAGCTGGTAATCAGCTCAAGGCATGAAGGGCCACTGAGGACAGCTGCACTAGGAAGGGAAGTGTGAAAAAGAGATTCAACTTCAATTAAGAAACATCACTGCTTAGAAGTGTACAATAAATGTATTTGATGAAAGAGCATCAGAAATTATGAGAAACAAAGTTCTTAGAATTACAGATTTTTTCATTACCACCTCCACAAGTTTCTTGAGACCAGAAAGGTAATTTAGATTATGGTGCTCATAGATATTATGTAAAAAAGCAAGGGTTTCAGAAGCCCTGTACCTTGACTCTGAGGAATGTTATACATGGACATTCAATGGTTTGCTCTTTTAATTAAGAGTAGTCTGTCAGCATGGTAAAAATCGAAGTTATTAAAAACAAAAGAAGTATGTCTGAATAATAATTATTTGGTATTTAAACTTGTCATTCTATAGGATAGCCTCAGTGAGCAGAAATACCTCTCCTCGTCTTTGGCCAATTAGAAGAAAGCAAGCTTTCCTTAGGTGAACCTAAGCATTAGCTTTTATTGCAGTCTCTTAGACAGAGTTTCCCCAGAAAGCATTACAATGTGAAAGTACACCAATGTTTAAACCTTGGTCCTAGCCTTCAAGAATGAATCATGGCAGGCATTCTCTTTATGTTGACTTAACTACAGTAATAATGGTGGTTTCAATTATCTCTCTTGAATCTCATCTTCAAAGACTTTCCAAGATACAGATAATGACTGTTTCTTGAACCATTTATAGCTAGGCTCAGAATGTAGATTTTCTACTTTGAATCATTGCCCTTTCTTGGATTCTCAAGGAAGAAATAGAACTACAAAGTAATGCAACTTGAAGAGTCATCAAAATTGCCTCTGGAGAAACACCTCCACAAGAGCTGATATCATTATCAGCTATTTTTCCTCTCTTTAAACCAGACAAGATTTCAGAAGAATATAAATGCATGATTTCCTCAATTATTGTGTCTAGGCCCACTTATCCAGTAATCATGGTAAGAGATCCAAGAGGCATGTTGTTGGTGGGGGACAGAGAGGATAGATACATTAATATGCTGGTTGGATATTAACTTTTGAGTCAGGATTTATAGCTGGTAAATGAGATGAAATGTTGATGAGATTATGATGATGTTTTCAGATAGTTAAAGAAATCCTTACTCCAGAGGCAGTTAGGTGACACATTGAATACTGTGCCAGGCCTGGAGGCATCAAGACTTGAGTTCAAATCTGACCTCAGACATTTAGTAGCTGGGCAAGCCATTTAACTTCTTTCTGACTCAGTTTCCATGAATAATAAATGGGGATAATAATATTGCTTATTCCTACATTTTGTTGTAAGGATCAAATGAGATAATATATGGAAAGCTTTTAGTACAGTGCCTAGCACATAGTAGGTGTTTGATGGTAGGTGCTTACTTCTTACTCACTAAAGAATGATGATGCTTCATTGATGGTGTGGGTAGAAATTAAGTTTTTGATATCTAATGGTCAATAGTTTAATGATTTTTGCTCAGTTAACAATATTCCTTGCTATGAACAATCACGACACATTCAAATATTTAACCTGGAAACACTATATGGGCCAACGTATGCATATGCAGTTTCCTTTCAATAAGAGTAGTCATGTTTGTTGAATTCTTTGTGAGTTCAAGGTCTGATGTGTTTTGAGGTGATATATACATGTAATAGATACATTTTGTTTATTTTTTTAATATCATGCTTCTCATACTCTGTATTGTGAGTAATTAAAAAAATAAATGAAATTACTTGCTAATCTTCTTTTATCTAAAATGATATAATATCCAAAATGAAGTAGTATTTTGAGAACCACTGGTCAAGGTCACCCCACCCCATCAAAACAGTTGAATGATTGGATCATATGGTTAGCTTCTAGAGTTATTGGTGCCATTAAAATAAAGTTGTACGAATCACTTGGAACAAATTTGTGCCAAGTATGTTTCACTCTCATGACATAAAATAGCCTGAGATTATACTGAAAGACTTTTGACTCAAAGGTCTGTTTTGACAGTTTCCTAAATATAAAATTATAGGTACATATTTCATTTCAGAGACTATGAAGTCAACTAGGCAAACAAAAGATATCTCAAAAAAGACACTAAACGCATATTTACATGGAATGCCATAATACCAATGAGCCATTACAGTCTGGAAAGTATTATCCATTTTAAGGATCCCTGTAATTTATGTTTAAAAACTGACTACCTACACATTTACGGTACATAATAGATGGTTAGTATAACATTTACAACATAACTGTCATGACCCTCTTCCTAAATGGTATGCAACTTCCTCTAAATTATATTTTAGAAATTGTTCTAATATTTTTATGCATTTCTGTGACAGATTTTTTTTGTTTAAGAAAAAGTATGAGGAAATGTTCACACTAATAATTAGTGTTAAAGGCCTGACTTGAACCATTACTTCTAGGCTGTTTCAGAGTAACTAGTGGATGAATGTTCATTTGATGATTTATTCTACTAGGCCCAGATTTTTTCAGTTTCTATAGGGTTGATCAATAATTTCCTATAATATAGGATCTCGGCAATAAATGACCCTAGCCAAAAATATCTGAATGCACTGTCATCATTGCATAGTGAGCTTTGTAAAGTATACATTTTTTTTTTTGTGAACATTCTCCAACTTTGCATTGTGAGTACTTTCTTTCCTCTTTGGTTCCTTTTCATCTTCCCCATATTTCATTTCCTTTTTCCTTCCCCCCCATGTCTTATGTTCTCCTAATGTTTTATAGCTTTCTTCTCCTTTTATTTTCTTCCTCTCCACTTCCCCACACACACTTACACTCCTGTTGCCTTCACTGAGAGAGCATCTGGGCATTTCTTAACCTAAATATATACTGAGTATAATAACAACATTAACTAATATACACAGAGTATAAAAAACATTTCTCCCTACAACCACCCTGTGAATTGGAAAATGAAAATAGAATTATCTTTATCCTACATATGAGAAAATCAAGGATCCAAAAGGTCATATAAATGATTGTACAGCTAATGTTGAAATCAGCCACAATTTATACCTGTGTCTCTGACTCCAAGTCCATAATATCACATTGTCCTTCTTATGTATATGAAGATTCTTCTCAGCTCACTTTTCAAGAATTTCCCTCTTTTCATTGAGAATGACATGAAACAAAGTCAATGGAAATGAATGTAATTACAAGGCTTAACTAAAAAAAGATGGTTACAAATAATTCCAAATATATTATAGTACCATTAAACTTGGATTACTTTTGGTCAAACATAGCATTTATTAAGCATGTACTATGTGCCAGGCACTTTACAAAAAAAGGCAAAAATCAGCCCCTGCTTTCAAGGAACTCACAATGCAGTAGGGGAGGCAATATGCAAATAGCTATAGATGAATAAGAAAAACACAGTATTAAACTGGAGATAATGGATGGAAAGCCCTATCAATAAGGAGGTAGAAAAGGATCATTGTAGGAAGTGAGATTTGGGATGATATTCATCTGCCTTCTTCCTCTGCACTTACACTCCTTTCCCTTCTTCAATTTGTGAGTTCTTTATTTTGACGAAAGGCCCAAATCAGCCATCCTTTATTCTTTGGACTTCACCACTATTAGAACATAAGCTTCACACATAGTAAATGCTTAATCAAAATAAATAAATGAGATTTCCTTTCCTAGCTTTACAAAATCATCTTGGTTGTTTGTTTACATTGTCAGTTTCTTGTGGAAATAATAATGTTAAGATGATGATTCTTAAATATAGAACATAACATACAAAGAGAGAATAAGAGATTTTGCTTCATTTTACCATAACTTAGCTACACATGATTCATAGTTAATGTATTTCCCAGAGATATCTCAATTCAATAAGAGAAAAGCAGAAATATATAAAAATATAAATATGGTGTAAATACAAACATTTGCAAGCTCTCTATTAAAAACCCTGTAATCCAAAGAGGGAAAGCTGATGCACAATATGTCAGAACCAGGAAATTATATTCTAATCTGCCAAAAATACATATATTACTTGTAACAGAAATCCCAACTTTTGGCTGTTGATGCTGGCCAAAGATAGGGAAAGGGCTACCTTCAATGATACTTTGTAACCAAAAGACCTTAGTGTGTCTCTGACTTAAGCCATTACACTTGACCTGTAGTTTCATGTAGAAATATCTTTTCCTCTGATTTTTCCTTCTTTGACCAACTCATTTCATGTTTGAACAGATGTTGGCTGATTATGTAATGAAGCATGTGGTAAAAGGCTGGACATAACAGTAACGTGTCCTGTTATAAAAATTATGTTTGCGTATTTGATTTTACAGTTATAGAGTTTAGATTATATTAGACTCATACAGTCAAGTATAGCATTATAGTTAATATGTGTTTCTATAACCTTCTTGCCTCCTGCTTTGGTGGGTGGTAATTGATTTCATATTTTCCTGTGTCTTATGTTTCTAAACTGCTGTTAGCAACTTAAGAAAATTCTAAAATGCTTTCAATTTTTTCATTGGCATGCATTTACCCACATTACTTTTTTTTTTTATTAAACTTTGTGCATAATGACTTCATTAAATAGAGATAAGTGTATGATTTCTATGTAAGGCTTTAAAAAAAAACCCCAATGATTATTAGGATTAAGCTCATATATTTAGGGCTTGAAGGACCTTGGAAATTACATAATCCAATTCCCTTATTATGCATATAGTGGAAGATTAATCAGGAGACTCTTGACATATATCAGCCCCACTCCCAAGCCCACTTCAGGGAATTACAAAACTTAAGTGAGAGATAAAAGAGACAATGTGATACAAAGGTTGACCTTTTCAAAACTTTGAGTGGTTGAAATTGTACCTTTGAAAGGATATGAAGCCAGAAATGATCCTTTCCCAACTTGTCAAGGGAGTAAAAATAGGATTTTACTCTGCTTTCTCTAGTAGAGAATGTGAGAACTTTCGTCTATAGAACTTAATGTAATCAGAAGGCAGCTTAGCATTGTTTGGTTGAAAGTTCACCCTTGGCTGTGGTGGCCATAAAAAAAAAAAAGCCAGATTAACACACAATGATGAAAGATACTTCTTTGTAGGTCAAGAAGAAAACTAGGCAGGGAGGAAAAACTTAGTTCTTTAGAGGGAATCTTTCTTTACCCTTTTATTTACACATATTATAGAGCATAATTTGGATTTTGGATAGGATATTTTTCTCTTTCCCCTCATTATAGAAGCAAATAATACAGTAGGATATGCTGCTCAGGAGAGACCAGTCCCAGCGAGCAAAGCTCTGTAAGATGTGTTAAAAAAAAATTTCTTAAGTTGCAGGCACTGTGCTAAGCACTGGAAAGATTCAAAAAAGTGGTGAGAGACTTAAGGCAGAGATATCAACCAGTAGAGTACACTCCAAGCATGAAGTACCACAGTGGTAGCAGTCTCACAGCAGAGAAGGTAGAATATCTGAGAGATGTTAGGAAGGTAAAACTTTTCAGAACTTGAAAACATATCGGAAATAAGGGGGGGTGACAATAAGTGAACATTTGAGGAGCAGCAGCACCTTGGCTGCTAGCTTTGGTGGCCTGGGGGGTAGATGATGGTACCCAAAACAAGAAAATAAGGATGGGAGGAAGATTTTTTTTTCAGGGAAAGATAATGGGTTCAATTTTAGAAATATGAATTTAAGAGCTTGACGTGATATCTAGTTTGGAAAGTCTAATAGGCTGTTGAAGCTGGAAGTCTGGAGGTTAGGGCCAGAAGAGAAATGATGATTAAAACCATGGAAGCAGGTGAGATGAGCAATTGAAGTCGTACAGAAGGAGAAGATACAAGGTCCCAGAATAGAGCCCTGCTGGACAGCCACCCTTGGCAGGCCTCACTTGAACAAAAATCCAACAAAGAGGACTGAGAAGGAGCAGTCATACAAATAGAAGTAAAACCAGGATTGAGTAGCATCATTGCATACTACAGAGAAGAAGAAATCAAAGAGAAAGTTATCAATAGTGTCAAAGGCTACATAGGTGTCAAGAAGAATGAGGATTAAGAAAAAGCCATGAAACTTGACAGTTAAAAGATCATTGGTAACTTTGGAAGAGGTCAGAATTAAGAGGTGAGAAGCCAAACTGTAGAGAGTTAAGAAGAGAGAAAACAAAGGAAATGGAGAGATGCATTGAAGACAACCTTCTCAAAGAGTTCAACAAGAAAGAAGAGAAGAAATAAGCAATGCTAGCTAATGGGGATGGATAGATCAAAAGTAGGATATTTTGGGGGATAGGATATATTTATAGGCAGTAGGGAAGCAGACAACAGAAAAGGTGAAATTGAAGATAACTGGGAGACTGGGAATGGTAAAGGGAGCAATCTAATGGAGATGATGGGAAAGAAATGGGAACAGTAGTGCATTTAGAGGGGTTAGCCTTGACAAGGAGAAGAGCCACCTTTCATGTTTAACAAAGGTAGTAGGAATCATCTGAGTGATGTGAGATGAGGAAGAGGGAAGAAATAGGAACATTACTTCAAATTATTTAAAAAAGAAGTTTTTTCAGGTGAGACAGTAGAGGGAGGAGAGCCATAGGACATTTGAGAAGGGAAGAAAAGATTCAGAAATGCCACTGTGGTGACTAGAATAGTAAGTTAATTAGGAAGTTATAAAATAATTGTCTTGCCATAACAAGGAGCTAGTTGAGATTTTGTAACATAAATTTGTAGTGGATCCAGTCAGCACAGCTTCATGATTTTTCCAGCCGTGCTCAATGGTATCGGAGTAGGATTGAAGGCAGCAAGTGGTGGTATTGATGATGATGATGATGATAGTGATGATGATATCTTGGGTTAATATAGAGCCTCTTATGAGCCAGAAGAGGTAGGTATCACAGTGGATACAGCATCAGGGCTAGAGTCAGGAAGAGTTATCATCTTCTTTAGTTCAAATCTGATCTCAGACACACACTAGCTGTGTGACCCTGGGCAAGTCACTTGACCTTTTTTTGCTCCAGTTCCTCAGATATAAAATGAGCTGGAGAAGGAAATGGCAAATTATTCCAATAACTTTACCAAGAAAATCACAAATGAGGTCACAAAGAGTTGGACACAATGGAAAAATGACTGACCACTACCACCAACTATGTTACAGGCACTATGCTAAATACTTTGCAAATATTATCTCATTTAATCCTAGCAATAAATTGGGGGGAGGGGAGGAAGTAGGGACTATTATTATTATTATCATTTGACAGTTGAAGAAACCGAAGTAAATAAGTTAAATGACTTGTCCAAGGTCAAATAGCTAAGTGTCTGAGTCCGCATTTGAACTCACCTTCTTGACTCTGTGTCTAGTGCTCTATCCACTGCACCACTTAGCTGCTGAGGACTATCTAGGTAAGAACAGTGAAATGATCAGGGCACAACAGACCTAAGAGAATAGAATGGTGTAGTGTTGAACTGGAACACCAAGAGGTCAATATAGGGAAGAAAGAAGAGTAGTGGAATGATGGACTGATGACCTAGGAAAAACTGGGGGGCAAAGCAATCGATGGTCACAGAAAGCATTAAAAATAAGGTTTGGATTTGCAAGGTCATAGATGTGGAAAATATAATCAATTTCGGAAAGATAAAGAAATTTCACAGTTCATGTACATAGAAGTGCAATACTTGTGGGTAAGGGCAAGACAAAGGTCTGACAATCTATCTCTAGGTATAACTGTAGTGAAGTGGAGTAGGTTATGAAAAATGATGAAGTGGAGGAACTGGGAAGTTAGCAATTTGAGGAAGCATGCATGTATGTATGTATATAACATCTATCTATCTATCTATCTATCTATCTATCTATCTATCTATCTATCCATCCATCTATCTATCTATCTATCTATCTATCTATCTACCTACCTACCTATCATCTATCTATATCTATCTATCTATCTAGTAATATAATCTTTGGTAAATCATTGAACCTTTTTGTAACTCTATTTTCTCATCTGTAAAAGGAGTACTTTCAGGTAGATGATGTTTAAAGTTCATTTACATCTCCTCTACCAGACTGATCCCACAATTGATTTCTCCTTGTTTACTCTTTAAACTTTCTACTTGCTCATTCTCTGCTGCCTACAGAAAAGTTATCACTGCCACCTGAAAACACACAACCTGTGCTTCTCTGGGCATGCCCAATTCTGGCATAGACATGGTCTTGAGGAGCATTTCAGTATGCCCAGTTTGCCTAACATGGAGCCTGCTGAGTCTCTTACCATGTTGGTAGGGGTAGCCTCTTTTGTTTGGCTGTCTGAATCTGAACTGTCCATTCTTTTATCTGTTTTCTTTCCAGCTTCACTCTTTTGAGAGAATCCTATCTGTTGTGCCCAGTGTGGAACTGGTGAGAGAAGAAGGATTTGCTTTCCCTTCTTATGTCTCTTTTGCTCCTGCTCCAAGGACTGGGCTTAAGGATGTTTGTTTCTATTCTATATTGTTTGCCCTCCTCAGTTTCAGTACCCTAGGTGATCATTACTGGACTTGAGAGTTTGAATAATGTAAAATGGAGCCAACATTGCAAGTAATTTGATGCAGCCAACCAGCCTGACGTGGAAACCCTGAGGATCCAGGGTACCTACAACCTGAGCCTGAAGAGGGGGTGATTTAGACTTGGAACTGGGATTGTAATCTGTGAGAATTGAACTAAACTATGAACCTAAACCACTTCCTCTCCATAGATACTGAGGCAAAGGATGAAGAGAATTATGTCTCTCACATCCTGGGGGAGTAAGTTTTTATATTTTTGATACTTCTTGAATTAATATTCTTAAAAATTCTAGTGTTATGTGTAGGGACAAAATTGGGCCTTTTTATTTTTTGAGGACCCCCCAAAGAAATTTTCTGCCCAGGACTTTTGATTTTTGAGATACCTTGAATTACAAAGGCAAGTGGTTTAGATCTGCTTAAATGCAAAAAGAACAATTTGAACATTTCTACTAGACAATAGAAATTTTGTGTTTCCAAATTCACACGACAAATGTGACACCTATCCTTACATAAGACTTAATAATATAGTAATTATCAGTATAATAATCCTTATTCAGAATTCAATAATATGAAAATTATCTGTACTTATTTGAATAATCAACAAATTACAAAATACTAAAGAAATTTAGCATTTTTTAAAAGCTATAAATGTACAGCTGCTTCCCTCTCTCCCGCTCCAAAGTAGTTGTTCCTTCACATAGAAACGTCCATATTACTCTTTCTGCATTTAAGCAGATCGAGACCGCTTGTTTTTGTGAAAGTAAAAGATCCTACAACTTCTTAGGGTGAGAATGTCTGTGACTGAAATACACAAGCAGCTGACATCTTTTGCTACTTCTTTAATTGATTCTACTTTTCTTCTTGCCCTGATGAGTGAGTGTGTGATTCCATTTGGTTTGCCTACAGTCTCAAGGATCTATAATTATAGATTTTCTTTTAAGTTTTAGTTAATTTTCTTCTTCCTAATTATATCCCAGATTGTTTATAATGTAATTTTTATTTTAAATATTTTTTGTAACACATTTACCCTGGTTTATTTTCATCCTAATGTTTTACAATTGGTGCAATTAATTATATGATATATTTCTTAAAAGTCTGAATGCTAATATATAATTAATCATTTTATGTTAATATAATGAAAAAGTCATTGGTACTGCTTTTATGATTTAAATTATTGTCTTTTGCTTTACTCTTGTATTGTTTAGAAATGGTATATTAACTCAATATACCATTGTTGCTACTATACTATAATTTATTAATTGCATTAACATTTGTGTATTAATGTGGGTACACATGTAGCAATCTCTAGAAGAGATAGAATTTAAGTTAACTAAGGAGTACTCTTGTTTTTGCAGTTGAAAATCATAGAGGTCAAATTAAATGTGGGAGCCAAGATGGTGAGTAAGCAGAAAGCCACTCTCACTCTCCTTTATTGACTTCTAAAAACCCCCAAAATATCACCCCCAGGAAAAAAAACTGGAACATTGGAACCAGCAGAAAGACAGGGTGTGGCTGTCTTTTTAGTACAAGAGGCTCAGAAGATTAACACGAAAGGTCCCTCTCATTTTGGTGGAACAGGAGGAGTACAGGACAGCAAGTGTCCCAGCAAGCCAGTAGCAAGCCCCAACTCAGCAAAACAGACCTCAGCTCAGCACCACCCAGCCAAACTCCTACAGCCTTCAGCTGCCAAAACCTGAGGCCCCAAAACACAAGCCATTGACCAGGTCCCTAGCCCCCAGCACAAGAAGCCTAGAACTGTACCGCCTGTGCTTCAGCAGGACAGCTCAACTTTAAAAAGCTTTAAAAGCCTAAAATAGGCAAACATCATGAGGAAAAAGCATAAATGGACAATGACCATAGATTTTTTCTATGGGGACAGGAAAGATCAAAACACAAATTCATAAGAGGACAACATTGTCAATATACCCAGATCCAAAATCTTAAAGGGGAATATGAACTGGTCTCATGTCCAAAGAGCTCAAGAGGGATTTTAAAAATCAAATAAGAGACAAAGAAGAAAAACAAGGAAAGAAAGGAGACGTATGCAAAAGAGAGTCAACAGCTTGGAAAAAGAAAGACAAAAATTGACTGTAGAAAACAATTCCTTAAAAAACACAGTTGGCCAGGAAAGACCTATATGGTCTGATGCTGAGTGAAGTGAGCAGAACAAAGAGGACTTTGTACACAATAACAGCCACGTTTATGCGATGACTAATATTGTTAAACTGAACCCTTCTCAGCATTACAAGGATCTAAGACATCTCCAGAGGCCTTGGAATGGAAAATGCTGTCCACAGCCAAAGAAAGAACTATGGAAGTCGAATCACTATCACTTATTTTTACCTTCTGTTGAGTTTTGTTTCATCTTTCTGATGGTTCCTCCTATTGGTTTTAATTTTTACTTACAACTTCACTGATGTGAAAATATGTTTAATAGGAATGTAAATGTAAAACCTATATCAGATTGTGCACCCTCTTGGGGAGGGTGGGGGGGAAGAATGGGGAGAAAAATTTTCAACTCAAAAGCATATGGAAGTGATTGTTGATAAATCAATAAATTAATAAAATTGGGGGGAAAAAGAGAAAAGGAAAAAAAAACACAGTTGGCCAACTGGAAAAAAAAGTGCAATGAAGAAAACAACTCTTTAAAAAGTAGAATTGGTTAAATGGAAAATAGGTACAAAAGCTAACTGAAGAAAACAATTCATTAAAAATTCAACCTGGGAGACAGAGCTATGTAGCACAGTCACTAGTGTACTGGCCCCGAAGTCAGGAGGACCTGAATTCAAATCTGGCCTCAAACACATAACACTTACCAGCTGTATGACCTGGGCAAGTCACTTCACCTCACTGCCTCTCAAAAAAAAAAATATTGCTCTACCTGAACCCATGATCAAAAAAAGAAAAGAACCTGGACAGCATCTTTCAAGAAATCATCAAGAAAAACTGCCCTGAGGTTTTAGAACCAGAGGACAAATTAGTCATCAAAAGAATACACTGATCACCTCCTGAAAGAGATCCCAAATTGAAAACACCCAGGAATACTGCAGCCAAATCCCACAATTATCAGGTCAAGGAGAAAATACTGCAAGCAGCCAGAAAGAAACAATTTAAATATCATGGAACCACAGTCAGGATTACTCAGAGCCTTGCAGCTTCTGCATTAAGAGATCTGAGGGCTTGGAATATAATATTCTATAAGGCAAAGGAGCTTGGATTAAAACCAAGGATCAACTACCTAGCAAAATTGAGCATAATCTTTTAGGGGAGGAGGTGGATATTCAATGAATTAAGTGACTTCCAAACCTTCCTGATGAAAAGACCAGAGCTCAACAGAAAATTTAATCTTCAAATATAAGACTCATAAGAGACATAAAAAGGTAAATAGGAAGAAAAAAAAACATTATTAACTAAGGGCAAATTGTTTACATCCCTACATAGGAAGATGATATTTGTGACTCTGGAGAATTGTAACTTTATTATTACATTTAGAAGGTGTATACATAGACAGAGCATAAGTTGACTTTGATGTGATGATAAAATATCTAATCAAGTGATGAAAAGGGATTATACTAGGAGAAGAGGAAAGGAGGAGGCAGACAAGGATAAATTACATCACATGAAGAGTCCCAAAGACCTATTACAGTAGAGGGAAAGAAGGGAGGAAGATGATCATTTTTGAACCTTACTCTCATTGGATTTGGCTCAAAGGGGGGAATAACATACTCAGTTAGGTGTAGAAATCGAACCTACCTTAAAGAAAGTAGGAGGAAAAGGGGAAAAGAAAAAATAGGAGGTGGATAGAAGAGAGGGCAGATTGAGGGAAGCATTAGTTTATAGCAAAGCTCTAGTGAGGAGGGAAAGGGAGAAAGGAGAGAGAAAAGCATAAACAGGAGGGAAAATAGGATAGAAAGAAAGACACAGATAGGAATCATAACTGTGAATGTGAATGAAATGATCTCTCCCATAAAATGGAAATAGATAATAGAATGGATTACAAACCATAATCCTACAATGTGTTGTTTACAAGAAACATATTTGAAGCAGAAGGATACACAGAATAAAGGTAAAAGCTAGAGTAGAATATGTTTCAACTGAAATAAAAAAGCAGGGGTAGCAATCCTGATTTCAGATAAAACAAAAGTAAAAATAGATCTAAATATAGAATATAAGGAAGGAAACTACATCCTGGTAAAAGATATCATAGACAATGAAGTAATATCAATACTAAACATATATGTGCCAAATGGTATAGCATCCAGATTCTTAGAGGAGAAGTTAAAGGAGCTACAGGAAGAAATAGACAGCAAAACTATACTAGTGGGGGACTTGAATCTCCCCCTCTCAGAACTAGGTAAATCTAATCACAAAATAAAAAAAGAAAGAAGTTAAGGAGGTGAATGGGATTTTAGAGAAGTTAGATATGATAGACCTTTGGAGAAAATTGAATGGGGATAGAAAGAAATATACCTTTTTCTAGATCACCTTTTTTTAGATTATCTCAATAGATGCAGAAAAAGATTTTGACAAAATACAACACCTATTCCTATTAAAGGCACTAGAGAGCATAGGAATAAATGGACTCTTCCTTAAAACGGTAAGTAGCATTTATTTAAAACCATCAGCAAGCATTATATGTAACAGGGATAAGCTAGAAGAATTTCCAGTAAGATTGGGGGTGAAACAAGGATGGCCATTATCACAACCAGAAGAACAAAATGTCCTGAATATCAAGTGAATTAATGAAAAGAAATACAAGGGAAGGTGGCATACCTATGCTACATTTTAAATTGTATTATAAAACAACAATCATCCAAACAACTTCATACTGGCTTCAGTGGTGGATCAGTGGAATAGGACAGATACACAAGATGCAGTAGTCAATGACTATAGTAATCTACTGTTTGACAAATCCAAACACCTTGGCTTCTGGGATAAGAACTCACTATTTAACAAAAACTTCTTGGAAAACTGAAAAATAGTATGGCAGAAAGTAGGCATAGACCATCATCTTATAACCCATGCCAAGATAAAGTCAAAATATGTACATGACTTAGATATAAAGGCTTATACTATAAGCAAACTGGGAAAGCAAGGAATAGTTTACTTGTCAGATTTATGAAGAATGGAAGCATTTATGACCAAATAGGAGATACAGAACATTATGAAATGCAAAATTGATCATTTTGATTATATTAAATTGAAAAGATTTTGCACAAACAACAAAGCCAATGCAAACAAGATTAGAAGGGAAACAGAAGGCTGGGAAACAATTTTAACAGTCAGTGTCTCTGATAAAGGCCTCATTTCTAAAACATGTAGAGAAATAATGAGTCAAATATATAAGAATACAAGTCATTCTCCAATTAATAAGTGTTCAAAAGATATGAACAGGCAGTTCTCAGATGAAGAAATTAAAACGATCTATAGTCATATAAAAAATGCTCTAAATCACTATTGATTAGAGAAATGCAAATCAAAACAACTCCGAGGTACCACACCACACCTATCAAGTTGGCTAACATGACAAAATGGGGAAATGATAAACGTTGGAGAAGATGTGGGAAAATTGGAATACTAATGCATTGCTGGTGGAGTTGTGAACTGACCCAACCATTCTGGAGAGCCATTTGGAACTATGCCCAAAGGACTATACAAATGTGCATACCCTTTGACCCAGCAATACCACTTCTAGGTCTGTATCCCAAACAGATTTATACAAATGGGGAAAGGACCCACATGTAGAAAACTATTTGTAGCAGCCCTTTTCATGGTTGCCAAGAATTGGAAATTGATGGGATGCCCATCAATTGAGATATGGCTGAATAAGTTTTGGTATAGGAATGCGATATATTGTGCTGTAATTTCTCCCCAAATCTTCCTCTATGAATTCCCAAGATCTTTGAAAGCTCAGTTAAAACACTGCTCCTACAAGAAACTTATTTTTTTCCCCCAGCTATTAATTCCCGTTCTCCTCTCACCCCTAATGGGGAGAGGGGTACAAATTATTTTCTGTTTATTTTGTATACTTTTGTTTTGACATATTGTCTTCCTCTATAAAATATAACTTCTTTGAGTGAAAGAACTATTTCATTCTTATCTCTGAGTCTTTGAGGCCTAGCATAGTGTCAGACAAATGGAAGCTACTCAATAAATTCATGCTGATTGATTAATTTCCACCTCAAAATTGGTAGGATTTTAGGTATTTTAGAAAAAAAGTTTTTTTTTTTTATTTTGCATACAATAATGATAGGTTTTATGCTTCCAAGCACTGTTAGCATTCTGACCTCCTTGAGGAGATGATTCAGAAGTCTGCAGCTTATCCCAACCTTATCTACATTTCTCATTTTGTCAGGATGTTTTTATCTCTAGGTCTCAAGTTCATAATTCTAAGTCCCAGTCAATGAGAGATATAAGTATATAATTCAACAAAATCCTAAACCATATTAGCTTTCCTTCCCATCCTTGGATAATTTTAAATTAAAACAGGAAGTTAGCTTATCCTGTTTTCTAGGATTTACCTCTAACCCAGGGATTCTTAACTTGGAGTCTGTGAACTTTTTTTAAAAAAGGTTTTTTTTCTGTTTTGATAACTATATTTTATTATTCTTTGGTTCCTTTGTAACCCCCCATATTTTATTTTATTCATTTAAATATTATCAGAAGAAGGTACCCCATCACACACACACACACACACACACACACACACACACAAGATTAATGAGTCCTGTGTGAACATAAGGTTGATTTAGAAATCTTGATCTTAGGTGGGGCAGCAAGTATCTGACAGTGTGAAGAAAGTCCTTGTGTTTGTAGTAAGAGAAAGGAATGGCAGACTTTCTTCTGTCACATTGCAACAAAAATGTCTCCTCCACACGAATACTGATGATTATAGGAAGTTCCTAATTCCATGACTTACTTTGATTATTTTTGCCCTTTTGATGATATTCTCTCTGATTTGAAATTTTAGATCATTATTCTCAAATGTTCACCCATTTCTTTTTTAGTGAGGTATCTTATGAGCTATTTGAAGATTAATTTCTCTACTGTAGATAAAAATTGATTTTTTGCTTTGCTTATTTCTCAGGAATCACATCAACTTTTATTGATACAAAGTCCTAACCCATCAGGAGTTAATGATTAAACATTGCATGATGTAAACAGATTAATATAGAATTCTTTCAAATGGCAAGCTATTTTTAGGGACATGTTTCATTTCACACATTAAAGAAAAAAAAGGAAAATGCCAAAAATCTATTGAGTAGATAAAAAAGAGGGAGAATATAATATAAAACATGTGGTTAATAGAAGTCTAGAAAGTACATGGATACATTAGATTAAGCACAAGTAAAAGAATAACATTCCTCAATTCTTTACCACTGTTTCATTTAATTCACTTATGAACTAGAAAACAATAGTCAAAGAAGAGTTTTGAAATTCAAAATGATCAATTGCACCTTTGTGCTAAGTAAATGTGAATGGGTTTTAAGTTAATTAGACTACTTTACTGGTGGCTACATCTGTCATCTTTTATGACAAATCTAAGGGTATTTCTTCCATATTGGATATTTTTTGAAGTTCTGAGTCATCATGTGCTTAAAGAAAATCATGGGCTACGTTACAGTATATTGAGTAGCATTTTTATTTCCATTCACATAAGCCTAATCAGTTTTATCTCTTTGAAAAAGAAAAAAAAAGTGGCTCCATTTACATCTAGTGACTCATATGTATAAAAGCATAATGTCAAGAAATCCATTTGCTCTTTAATAAAACTTATCATAATGTCTAAATGCTTGATTTATGGATAGACACTTGTCACCTTGACTGCCTGATTCCTTTCACTTGCTGCTGGAAATCCAAGACAGGTCATGACATTTACACTAGGTCAGAATAATAATGTCACACCGATCACATTCCTTGACAACAGCCCATTTGTCTCATTTAAATAATGAACATGATTGGTGGAAATTGCAGGCTGTAACCCTAACACACAAAGGAAATGACAAACACAACTGTGGTGAATAATAAGCCAAACATTGACAGGAATCACGACCTGCTTGCTGCAAATTGTCAGGCTTATATTTACTTATATAACCTTCATGGAGCAGATTTGATAAAAGTCCAGATGGTTATGAGACAGAAAAAAATGAAAATTTTTTGCTAACCATGTTCTGATAAACGGATCATACTTCTCCCTGATTGTAGTGTTACAGCACTGTGGGGCCTGCCCTTCGGAGTGAAGATTGCTCTACACAGCATGCCAAATGCCAGCTATGCACAACAAGTAGTGAATCCTTCAGCAAACAGCAGAAGTAGAACCTCTCTATCACCCGTGGGTCTTTCACTTCACAATCAGAAAGCATGTGGGCAGCAAGAGAGCTTTGCTGCTACAAAGGGAGAGAATTAATATCCACTCAAATCAATATGCTTTGTGGAAATACTGACCTGCAAAAAATGCAGCTACTTTGAATTAAGTGTGGATAGCATGATCTAGTGATGTTTCAAGGAGTAGAGAGTACATGGGTGAAGTGAAAATGTGTTTCTTTGAGGTACAGAGAGAATGATATGTAAAGAAAGGCCCTTACAGCTAACATGGAGGAGAAGCTATTCTTGATCCTACTTTCTCTGACTTTAATGCATATAGTCTTAGAAATGTGGCATTCTACCAGATGAAGACATGGAATATTAGTGTAGTAGGCTAGAATTCAGGATACATATGCTTTACGATCTGGAAGCTCAGGCTTCTAGATTTAATTAATATCAAAGAGCTTCAGGTTAATTAAGGGTTAAGCAGCATATTTTTATGTGTATGTAATATGCATCTATATAAACATGCATATTCATATGTATGTTTGTTACTTGTAATGCACTGTCTACCTCATGAGGGACAGCATGATGCAATGTTGGATCTGAATTCAGGACCTTAGTGCAAATTTCACCTCTGATTCTAACTAGCTATATGGCCACGGTAAAGTTTCTTAATCTCTTTGAGCTTCATGGAGCAAGTTCCTCCACTGAGAAAAATCTCAGGTCCTTTATGCATTGAACTAAATTACAGATTTTTTATGAAGAAAAGTACACCGTAAATTTCTAAGCTCTCGATAAATATAAGGAACTGTGTACCTTTTCCTATTACATGTGTATCTATATAGAAATGCATATATATGTGCAATTCCATATAGACACATAGATACATATATTATTTATTTTTATGTATGTGTGTATGTATATATATATATACACACACACACATGCACATATATACACACACACATATATTTATTTATTTATGCACACAGAGGTGTGTGAGTGTGTGCTTCACAGTATCTCAGAGCTGACAAGAATTCCTATTACATCATTCCTGACAGGACACCTTCTAGCTTTTGTTTAATGCTTCCTGTGAAGGGAAATCTACCACCTCCCAGCCCATTCTACTTTTGGAGAGCTCTAATGGTTTGATTTGTGAAGGTGTTCATTTCATTAAACCCAAAGGTGCCTCTTTACATCTACCACCCATTGTCCCTTATACTTTTGTTAGGGACCATGTCTTTCCATATGAGACTCCTTCTTGAACACACCTTTCTCCTTGTCTTTTTTCCTACAACCTAAACATCACCATTTCCTTTAACAGATCTTCAGATGATATGAACTCAAGGGCCTTTATCATTTTTGATCATCCTCCTTTTGATGCTCTAGAGCTTATCTATACTTTTTCGTAAAATAAAGCACCTAATATTGTGTATGTTCTGACTAAGACACAGAGATTACCACCACCTAAATCCTAGTCACTGTGCCTCTATCTGATAATACTGTGGACAGAACCTGGAACTCTTAGAATGTTGTAGCAGTGAAACATTGCCTCTAGCAGATCCTAACAAGCTGGGCCCAGTGATCTGTTATCTCAGGACCAATCTTGTTATTCAGTCAATAAAAAAAAAAAGTAAGTACCTCCTATGTACCAGGAACTACGGTAAGCTCTGGTGAAACAAAGAAATGTAAAAAAAAGATTGTCCTTCCTCACAAGGAGCTCGCAGTCTAATGGAGGAGACAACATGCAAATGTACAAAACATGCTATGTACAACATTCCATACACAAAAAAAGAACTAGATACAGGAGAAATTGAAAAAAAATCTACACAAGGGCGACACTGGAGTTAAGGAGGTAGGAAAGAGATGGAAGGTAAGATTTCTGCTGGAACTTAAAAGAAAATGAGGAGGGAGGACACCTAGAGAAATTGAATTGATTCTGGAGATGGATTGCTCCATTTAAGAAAGAGCAAAGAGTCCACTGTCATTGGATTACAGATCTAGTGTAGGGATATAAGGTGTAAAAAAGGCTGAAAAGGTATGCATATGGGAGGTTGAACGGCTTTGATTGTCAAACAGCATTTAATATTTGATACTGGAAGTGATAGGGAGGCACTGGAGCTTACTGAGTAGGATGTTGAGACCATCAGACCTATACTTTAAGATCACTGTGACAGCTGAGTGGAAGATGGACTAGAGTGGGGAGATATTTATGACAGTGAGACCAACCAATAGGCTATTGCAATAGTCCAGGCATGAGGAGATGAGGGCTTAAATGAAGATGGTGGCAGTGTCCGAGCTGAGATAAGATCAAGGGTCATATTACCATTTTTGATTGGAGGGTGATGGATACCTTTTCTGGCCACAACTTTCAAAGGTATCTTCTAAGCTGTAGAGGACCTGGCATCTATTTCAGTGGTCAGAGTAACTTCCTAGGCAAAGATATAGTAAAACCAGTCTTACTGGTATTCCAAATTCTATATGTCTAGAATAAATCTATCAGTCTTTCTGTACTGTCAAAAATTTTATCTCTTTTGTTTCCATATTTCTATTAATAATAGCCCTCACTGGAGCAGGTAGGTGGCACAATGGATAGAGAACCAGCCCTGGAGTCAGGAGGACCTGAGTTCAAATCTTGCCTCAGACACCTAACACTTCCTAGCTGTGTGACTCTGGGCAAGTCACTTAACCCCAATTGTCTCTCCAAAAAAAAATAGCCCCCACGGTTAAAAAAAAATTAGTCTTACTTGCATTTTACTTCTTGTTCTCCTCTTATATCTAATCAGGAAGTAATACCTAAAAATGTTAGCTTCACTATAAAACTCAAATCTACCCTTTTCATTAAAATCCCATGGCACCCACTCTAATTCAAGCCCTTATTTCAAGTCTTCGCTATTATAGTAGCCTACTATTAAATCTTCTTGCATCCAATTTCTACATCCTCTAATTGATCCTAAATATTGCTACTAAATTAATATTCAGCCAAAACTTTGAGTTACTCAAGTGTTCAAAAGTCTTGAGTGGCTTTTCATTATCTACCAAATAAAGTAGACATTAATTATTCAAGAATTTAAAGCACTCTACAATCTGCCTGAAGCTATATTTCCAGCCTTATTTCTCACTATTTCTCATCTCACTGTTCCATGTACCTAGAATTTTGGCCCTCATTTCCCTCTTCCTATCTCATCCTATTCCTGTTGAAATTTTGGGGACTTTTTAAAGCTTGTTTAGAATGCCATCTCTTTATGTACCCTATTCCTTTCTTCCCCCATCCTCAGTTGGTATTATTTCTCCCTGAGCATAACTTTCATGTCGTGTCATTCTTATCTCTTTCAAGAACTAGGAACCTATATTCTATTGTATATAATAGCTAAGTGTGCATATCTTATCTTCATTACTGGATTGTAAGCTTCTAAGGTAGTGACTATATATATGTATATACATATATATTTGTGTGTGTATACATATATATATGTATATATATATACATATATGTGTATATATATATACATATATATGTATATATATATACATATATATATATATATATATATATATATATATATATATATATATAGAGAGAGAGAGAGAGAGAGAGAGAGAGAGAGAGAGAGAGAGAGAGAGAGAGAGACACATTTTTCACCATGCAGCCCAGCATGGTGCCTTCTGAATATTAAATATTTACTATTAATTGTAAGATCACATTGGCAGAGTAACTTTCATTAAAAAATACTTTTCTCACAAAAATTAAGTAAAGCCATTGGTGTATATATTTAATATATGTTGAATGAATGAATATTTTTATTCCAACAAATCCTCATGTTCAAGCCAAAACAAATTACTTATTACTTAAGTATGCCTTGTATTTTCCTGTTGGAAGTCTGAAAGACATGAATGTGGAAAGATTTTTTCTGGGTACCATTATTTAGAAGAGCTACTGACAAGACGGCAATGTCTTAGGAAGAGTGGTAATCAAAGGGAACTAAAAGCTGTGCCATGTAAGGAATGATTAAATGAAATGGGAATTTTTAGCTTGGAAAAGGGACTTTATAATGGTCTTCAAGTATTTGAAGAATTGTTATGTGGATGAAGAATTAGACCTCATTCTTCAAAGGGTAATAAAAGCTTTGAGGGTAATTATTGTCCTGGGCTCATACTAACCAATAAGAATATGCTATTCTAGCAAATTTTACAGGTAAAATAGAGCTCCTTAGCTCACATTTTGCTTTCGTTTTCTCTACTAGTAAAACTGAAATTGATGAAAAACAATCAATGCAAAAAAGTTAGAAAGATATATGGTGCACATGAGCTATCTGACACACTAAAACAAGATATTATGAAGGGGCAGAGAAAAAAGACATCAATAAGGAAATAAGAAAAAGATGAACTGGTTATATAGTCAATGCAAAGGATAACTACTGTTTATTGATATCTTCTTGGTATTAATAGAAAGCAAAGAATACTTTCAATGTTTTAGGGGCAGACCCACTAAGGTAAACTAAAGGAGGATTCAGCTGTGAGTCAAATGGGTTGGGCAGACCTGGATGAGTTGAAATATACATTGCTGGAAGGAACATTTCATTAGTGAAGGCACAGAGACAACACAGAGCTTTGTAGAGTATTTCTCTATAAAAATATACAGTTATCTCAAAGCTGCAACACATATACCAAGTAATAGAGGAAGATTAGTCACAGATGATGAAAACCTCCAATTATTGTTCTTTGCAGATAATATTTCACTAACCCAGGGACTCTACACAGCTTTCTATATGAGATCCACAATCACTTTAAGAAGTTTAACTTAATCATCTGCACAAAAAAGAAAAAAAAAACACAGCTAAGTAGATGAAGCATTTCTACTGTCCAGACCAATATATGTAGCTATATGGATGACATATAGAGTTCTTCCATCTATATATAGATTTTGTACAGATATTGCAAACGGAAAATGAATTCATCACAGAATTGAACAGGGTCACACAAGGCTAGATTAACTCTGGGAAATTTCAAAATGTCTTTAATAATTCCTAGTTTCTTCCTCTTAAAAAACAAATAAATAAGAAAGAGGCCCAACATTTTAATACCAATATTCTTCTGGAGGTATGTACTACACCAAAGTCTCCAAAGACTTAAAGTTCGGGGTGACCCAAATGACACTGTCATTTTAGGCATTTAGAACTGGGGGGGGTGAGGGGTATGGTCTTGAGTAGGCTGCAACATAGTCTAAAGAATTACAGAAGAAAGAATATATAGATATAGAGATAGAGATAGAGATAGATATAGATAATCAAAAAAGAAGGTAGGATATTTACTTGGTAAGTGAGGTAAAACTAATTGATCATCTATGTCCTCCATTGAGATATAAGAAGGATTTGAGAAAGACTTCTAGCATATGGGAAGAATGCTTTGTGAAAAACTTAAGGAAATTTAAAGGGAAAAAAAAGTTGTGCAGTAGGGTCAGAAATTCTTGGGTTTTCATCTTCATTGTTGAAGTAAATACCCTCATTGATGAGATTATAAATCCATTTATTTATTTGAATATTGATTATTTAATTGCCCTATTTTAGCAAAGATTTTTTAAAAACTGGAGTACATCCAAAGAAGGGTGACCAAGAAGGTCAGGGTCTTAGAACAATATCATACAAGAATTGCCTGAATAAACTGAGGATGTTTAGACTAAAAAAGAGAAAAAAAGTTGGGGGGCATAACATCCATTTTTGTTTGAATGGATATCTTCTAGAAAAAGGATAAGCCTTCCACTGATTGAATCCAGATGGGAGAACTCTGACCAATGGCTAAGTTATAAGCAAGTTGATTAGGGTTCAACATAAGTGGGAAAACTGCATAATAGAGTTTTCCAAAGTTTTTATCTGCTATATTGGGGAGAAGGGAGTACCCCATTCATTAAGATCATCTTTGAATTTAGCCCCAACACCTGACTGACATAGCTAAATGCTGCTTCAAATTCCCGTGTTCAAGAGTTCCTCAAGTCAATCTCCCTGATAGCTAAGATTACAAGTAAATGCCCTCCTTACCACCATACTTAGTCTAGGCTTCTAATAACCTTATATAATAGTCTATTCTGAAGCAAAGGAGTTTTTTTTTCCTCTTCAAAACTAGACCCCAAGACTAGCTATCCTCTTTGTGGGATGTATAATCTTATCTACCCTCATTTATGGCATTATAACCATTAAAAACTTCCAAGTAAAAAATTATTGTGGGAATGAAAAGTACTTATTGCAAGAGAGTGGGTTTCATTATTCTTTAGTCATTTTGATATTATGAAATTATTGTAATATTGGTAGAGACTCACTATACACTAACATGTTATGGAGGTGTCTCTGGAGTGTTGTAAACTATGCCCACAGTTCATGAGCCCTGAAAAAACCTTGTTGATTTTAAAGGCCTTGAGGATATTCCCAGTACCGTGCTCTGTACAAGAACCCTGGACACCTGCTATCTGAACTAAGTGTGATAAAGTTTTCATCAGAAAGATATCTGCTAGATGATTATATCTTTATTTAGTTTTTCCCCAAAAGCTTAGGAAACTGTCTACTAAGAAGTGAATGGGTTTGCACCTGGCTTGATAGAAAGCACCCTCATGGATAAAATTTCATATTTTTTGAGGTCTTGAAGATGAGGCATGGTAACTTCATTGCTTTTTGTTTGCAATCATTTCCATGAAGTCTATTAAAAGAACTCCTTCCAAAGAGCTTCCTCTTTCACTTCTAAAATATATTCCTTCAATGTTTTACTGATAAAATCTTATTCCCCCTCAATCACAAATGGTAGCAGTGGTTGGATGGGAAGTAGGGTGTTTTCCCTTTAAAGTATAGAATGATGTCTAATACATTCTGCTGAATGTGGCTAAGACACTGATCAGTAAAGAAGGGAACAAGTCAGAAAATGACTGTAATGTTGGACATCAATTATGAAATCTTTAGAAAGGCAACATGATGTTGCAGAAAGAATAGCAAAATGAGAATAAAAAGATCTGGGATTGAGCTTCTTCCAGAGCCAAAACTATAGCAGATTCAGTCTATTACATGAAATGGGGAGGAGAAAAGACAAAGACCTCAAGTTACCACAAGGCAGGTACTGATAGAAGGATAAGAAAGATGAGTCAGGGAGAATTGTAGTGTGGAATAGCCTCAAGATCCCAACTTGGTCAATATTGTTGCAGATCCTGTGCATCCCCATGAAAAGTGGGACTTAGACCACGAAAGAAAGATAAGGATGGTGGCTCTGGCCAGGAGAAGAAGTAGACAGAGTTGTACTAGTAGGATGTTGGAAGAACGCCAGGCATGGGGAAATGTAGCTCTCTTTCCACAGCAAGGGAGCACTCCATGGAGAGTACCCCTTGGAAAATCCTTCATTTCCCCATCCTAATTATACCTATAGTATCCTTTCTACTCCTTTGTTATCATGGGCTAGTAGTCATTTCATTGCTTTAGGTTGCAGTCTCCTCATCCAGAATATGAACTAGTCAAACTAGATTAAATCTAATTTCTCTTCCAGGGAACAAATTATTAAATCTGTATTTCTAACATTCCATACCATAGATATATACAATATCTATTGCAAATGTAGTACAAAATACAGCTTCCTAATACAGAATATTTAATAGATTGTGTTTCAGATCATGTCCCTCCTAAACCTAAACAAACCTGCTTTTTCATGATGATCATTTTATAACATGGTTGTTATTCCTGTTGCCTAATATGGATTCTCAAGTGGTTTGTACGTATTTTGAAATTTCACAGGTCTTCAATGCAGAGGACATTATATTTATTGATGTACTTTCTGTAGATTAATGCTCATCTGTGACAAAAAAAGACACTATTTCAGTTGATTTCCTCATTATAATAAATATTTGAATCAAATAACATTTATAGTCAAACACTAAATCCCCATGCTTTTTTTACAGATTTCTTTTTTAGAATGGGGTCCATAAGACGCACCAGCCCCCATATACACCCAGTACACGACTTCAAAGAAACGTTAGAATTAACCTGTGCTTTGTTTTTGCAAAACCAATAAAAGCATCCCATGTTTAAGTAAAAATGACATTTGCAACCTCCCTGAAAAAAAAATTTACATACAGTCTGAATACTTGTCTGCCAAACAGCAGCAGTCCAATGTGATTTTGAATGGCCGAGATATTAAACGTCAAATATCAGGGTTAATTATGGAAAATCTGACAAAACCCTAAACTGTATGTGGGGATGGGAGGGAAGGCACTGTCTTTCTTTGACATTCTAATGGTTCCAAAGCCTTTACACTGTCAATCATAGGGGCTCTGAATGGCCTGGAATTCATTTACTATTAGGAACTTTGCTAGGGGAAGGAGCTAGTGCATATGCTGTTTTCAAATGTAAATATCTTTGGCATTTCAAAATCTTGTAGGCTTCCCCTCCCTCCTAAATGTATTGAAAGGCACCAATACCTACTGAAAAAATGGGTTCTCTTGACTAGCTATGTTTAACATCGTGAGGGTAGCACAGTAGCTAAGCATTTATTATGGAATATGCTTCATTCTTATTCTCTATACATGGAAAATTAACATATGCCAAATATGTCATGTATGCTGCATGCTGTCATGCTGTTTTAGCATTAGAGTTTCCACTTAATGCATGCAATGGTGATATGTATCAAGTTAGTCACTATGCCACAATTTTTGCTTCTAAAAAAAGACAGGATCATGCATAGTAGAAATGAGAATAAGCATACAAATAGGCATCTTGGAGTTGTTTTGCAAAGTAAATGGCTATTTTTTGTG
This sequence comes from Phascolarctos cinereus, assembly GCF_003287225.1. Taxonomy (NCBI): domain Eukaryota; kingdom Metazoa; phylum Chordata; class Mammalia; order Diprotodontia; family Phascolarctidae; genus Phascolarctos; species Phascolarctos cinereus. The sequence goes on from NW_027555847.1 coordinate 400,609,614, forward strand.
TAAAACTGTCAATCAGCTGGACAGACCCTGACCCTATCTTACTTCCCAGTGATCTCAAGAAATCCATCCATTTCTGGATTGTTTCAGTGGCCAGGGAAAGACACAAAAGAAACTGTGTTTTAAAAAGCACCTCAGAACTTAAATTTGAGATTTCAGGTAAACTTTACACTACACAGAACCGGGATACGAATTTAATACACTCACATATACCCATTTTCTCAGGTCTATTATGACACTTATAAAAAATAAATGTTATGGTTTGAACCAACTGTGAAGGGTCTTCTGAATTAAAAGAGAAGTTGGGAGAGTGGGCTCTTTTTGAAAAAAAAAAACAGACCATAATTGAGGTTTTTCATGATCACCTTTACTCTTTAATTGGTTCTCACCTACCTAGAACTGAGATAAAAATAATGGGCCCAATAGAAAACTAAAAAGTAATATTTTGTCATTTCACGTGTGTTTTCCAGGCATTTAATGGAAATTTTAAAATGACAAGTAAACTTCGTTAAACAGTGTTTCCCCTCTCCATCATATTACTAAAAGTTATAGATATCTAAGAAAGCTCATGATTTCTTAAGGTAAAGTTAGTGACAGAAAGTTCTCACCCAAACTTCTAAAGGGATGCTGAAGATGAAACCTAGAGAAATCTGGCATTGTGTCACATGTGTTGCCTTTTATGGCACCTGACATTGTGTCAGAGACAGTGACATGAGCATTCTCATATCTGTGCTCCCCTAAGAGAATCACTGCTCTGTTGAGATGTAACACCTTCTATTCCTATCACTCTTTATTCATGTCCCTACCAAAGAGGAAATTCTTGGATGTGGTATATACACATACAATTACAGCTCCAATGCTTAGCTCCATTTTCTGTATTTCCTGGTTTCTTTGAAACTTTCCTTCCGGATAGACTAGTAACACCTAAAGGAAACAAATTCCATTCCCAGTGGAGACTCTTATTTATCCAAAAGTTATACTTAATTGATCATGACAAACACTGCAGTCCATTTCCAGAAAACAAGGTAAATGTGACTTTGAGGGTAATTATAATTGTCTGAGTCGCCTGGGAATTTTGAAAATCATTCTATGAGTACAACTTGAATTATGATCTCTATGAAGGTTCTTATCAGAGAAGGCCAGTGGTATTATAACCCCAAAGCATGCCTTCTCTTTGATGACTTGAATTGAAGGTCTGCACTTAAGGTGATTGGCTCAAACTGACGCAGTGGAGGTACATATCACTTATATATGTAAAGGTTCCCAGAAATCTCCAAAGCAAGCTTTGCTCCTGCAGCAAATATTTTTGAAACAAACAGCAAGTCATCGTTTTGTAGGCTGCACTCTGCCAATGTTTTCTATACAGGTAATTCTATGAAGGAATAATTTTAGCTATAAATGATAAATCTATATGCCTTGAAAAGGCTTGGATTATTTCTCATTTAATGGTTCTCAATATGGGCTGCTGTAGTTCAAGGCTTCAGTGCCAGGCAGATTTGAACTGCCCACTAAAAACAAATTCCCTTATATGAAATAAAAACAGGTTACTTCATTTTCTATAAAGCTTTTAAACTTGTGGGCTGGGGAATGTGTTTTATTAGCTTATTACCCACCTGTCACTTTAGACTATGTAAAACCATTTGCTTGAGAGAGCAATTAAATGGAAAATTCTCAGAGGATCACTTTAAGAAATGAATTTAAAACACAAAGGAAGTGAATAGTATGTAAATGAATGTTATATTTACCCATATACTCTGTGTAGTTTTGTGTGTATATGTGTGTATAAATAATATGTGTGTATACATGCACATACATGCATATATGCATATACATACACACATACCACATCTATACAAGAATATAAAAAAAGAAAAGAATCTGTGGATTCATCATTGTGGAAAACACCCTGCAGGAATTATAACACATATTATTTGATACTATCTATATAATTTATTGTAGCACATACAAATTAAATGACTTGCCTTGTGTCACATCACTAGTAAGTAGCTGAAGTAAGGTTTGAATTCACATCTTCCAGAATACAAACTCTTGTGTTTGTATTCTTGAGTATATGGTGTGGTGTTGCGTATTTGTTTATATGAGAAAAATAGCAAAAGACAGAGACAGAGAGACAGAGGTGGTGGAATGAATGGCATGGTCAGTGAGACATAGATTCAAGTCTTGGTTTTCACACATACTCACATTTTGAATGGATGAATGAATTTAACCAAAACATTTAACCTCTCAATGCCCCAGGAAACCCTCTAAAACTTTAAGTTTCAGGTCAACATCTGACAATCTGCATTAGTAGATGTGGTTTCCTTTCTGAAATAGCATATGAACTAATGAAATCACAGGTCTAGACAAAGGAAGGAAGCACATGTTCATATACAAACAAATGCACATCCATATATATATATATAGTACATCTACATTGTTTACAAATATATATTTACACATTCAAAACTATCCATAACTTTTTCATTAAAGTATTGGGTACATTCCATTCAGTAAAATATTTAGTCTGAATTACTTCTTTAACAATATTCTTTTATATTTTGAATATTGCATATGTGGCTTTGTGTGAGCAGAACGAAAATCATGAATTTCACTTGAAGTCTTCAGTTCTTTTTATTGAATTTGGTGATAGAAGTTTGCTGTCCATCAGAAAGAGCTGATAGTGTTAATCACAAAACCTAACCCCTGTGAGAGCTGAACTGGCCTCCGAAAACTTTGGTGGTATATGTTTGGTTCACTGAAAAAAAGTCTCCTCTAGATAAGAAGACATTTCAAAGTACTGGCTAGTTCTCTATCATTTTCAGGAAACTGGACATGGTTTGATTTGTATTCTTCAAAAAAGAAAGAAAGAAAGAAAGAAAGAAAGAAAGAAAGAAAGAAAGAAAGAAAGAAAGAAAGAAAGAAAGAAAGAAAGAAAGAAAGAAAGAAAGAAAGAAAGAAGAAAGAAAAGAAAGAAAGAAAGAAAGAAAAAAAGAGAGAGAAAGAAAAAGAGAGAGAGAAAGAAAAAAAGGAGACATATGTAAAGTAAAATATAATAACAGGGATTTCAATGCCATTTTAATCAACTGGGGAAAATTAGTTAAAATGCAAATCATATTTATTATATGCATAATCCCCTCAATCATAGATCATAAGTAAATATGGCAGATTCTTCCAGGACTTTAACTCAGTCAAACAAGAGAAGGAAAATCAAATCAAGGAATAATAGTTCCTTGCCTACATCATAACACCTATTTCACCTGCTTTTATCATCACTTCAAATGTACCAAAAAAAGTGTGTATATGTATATATATAACATATGTGTGTATATATATACATATATAATCTCTTTTTGTACATTGGGATGGGTATATTTCACATATATTGTATTTTATAGAATACATTTATGTTATAGAATGATGTTTATTACAGAGCAGATACATGTTTGTAATCTATTAACTCATGTATATAAGTATATATACACACACATGTACACACACACACACACACACACATACACATATATATGGAAGTGAAAAGTTGGAGAATAATTTCTTTCTGTAATGGATAGAGTACTGGACCTGGAGTCAGGAAGACCACATTTAAATTTCAGACTCACGTAGTTGTGTGACCCTAGATAATTTAACCTCTGTTTGTCTCAGTTTCCTTATTTGTGAAATGGGGCTAATAAACGCATCTGCTTTCTTAGGTCGTTGTGAGGATAAAATAAGAAAGGATTTGTAAAGGATTTTGTAACCCTGAAAGCACTATCTGCATTTTCACTCCTATAATTATATAATACCTGAATTTTTTTTCTAGTTTCATGATTCAGTGGAGAAGTAGAATTGTACGGGGGAAATGTGAAAATGACATATAAAAGAAAAAAAATACAAAATAAAAATTCGAAAGTTTGTCAATAATCACTTGGACTTGGAGTCAGTCAAGATGAAGATCATCAAAACATTAGCTACCTAGAGAGAGAAAAAAAAGGAGCAGATGAAGAATAACTCAATAAACCTAGACCTACCTCTACTAAACCATTTGTTTGTCTGTTATCACTTTCATTGATGACTGGCCTGAAGTTCTTTTCTTGAAGAAACGTTTTGTACCCTAAAGAACTCAGTAGAAGATCCAAGAAATTGTACAGCCATTTTTGAGTGGCATAATTATGGTTCTTTCCACTTGCATTGTAGATTGTAGGGACGGGATAAAGACTGTACTTGTGATTTCATTTATATAGAGCTCCCAGAAGAGGAAACTTTCTGTCATGCTGATTGACATCTTCTTTGCAACTTGCAACTTGGAAACTGCCTAGAGAACTGAAAAGGTTAAGTAGCTTGCCCAGAGTCACATAACTAATAAAAGTCAAATGGGAGACTTGAACCCAGGGCTTCATGGGTCAAAGACCAGATTGTTTCTTTATTGCAGATGAAGCATGACAATAACTTAAGTTGTGTGTGTATGTATACACACAGGTTATGCACACATATGTATGTATATTTATCTATATAAAGATATAGGTATATGTGTGTAAACACACACACATACATGCATCCATCCATATGTGTGTGTGTGTGTATGTATGTATTATGATAACAGTACAGATAATTGCTTACAAAGAGCGAATACGCCTTTCTCTTTGCCTCCATATGCATACATTTACTTACCATAGATTTGAACTACTTTAGGGAATTAATACACTAGATATTTATATCAAATAAATAATTTACATTTTAGCTTTTGTTGAAGTAGTACAATTGATTGACTTCCTTACATAGGGAAATACATTGTCATATTAATATTCTAAATACCCCCATTATAGGCTTAGTGGCAAATACCAAAGGAAAGAGAGGTAGAAATGACTTTGAAAAGATCATATACAAAGTAAGCATCTGATGCCTTCCTTTCTCTAAATTTGGACATGGAAAACTACTTCTCTGACTCATAGGGTTAATTAGATAATATTGATGGGATACATACATACATACACACACACACACACACACACACACACACATATATTTGATTGTACCTTTCCTACAAATCCCTTTGTATCTTTCTCCTTCTTCCTCTCCAAAAGTCATCCCTTATGATGAAAATTTAAAAAAACTGAAATAATAGAAGTTGAACAAAATCAATCAAAACATAGAAAAAGTCAAAGTTATATGCATTATTCCATACATTTTCAACTGCCTCTACAAAGGAGAGTCAGGAGTTGTCTTCTGATAACTTTTCACTTGAGATAAGCTTGTTCATTATATTTTCCATTATTAGTTTTGATTGTCTTCTGATTATTGCCTTTACATTTATATTGTTGTAGTCATTAGGTATATTGTTTTACTGACGATGTTTCCTTCACTTTGCATCAATTGATTTAACTCTGAGTGTCTCTGTTCGTCATATTTATCACATTTTTAGAAAAGTAATATTCTATTGTATTTAGATAAAACCATGCATTTATTCATTTCCCAATCAATGGACCATTCTTTGCTACTATAAAGAGTGTGATTACAAAAATTTTAGTGTATATTGTGACTTCCTTTTTGTCTCACATGTTCTTAGTTATATGCCTAGGAATTTAATCTCAAGGTCAAAGTTATAAACATTGTAGCTGTGTTATTTGCATAATTACAAGTTTCATTCCAGAATGATTGTGCCAATTGACAGCATCACCAACAATTAATTAATTTGCCTGCTTTTCTAAAAAGCTTTGCAATATTGATCTTTTGTATCTTTTTTGTCTTGTCTTTATCAATTTTCTAGGTATAAAGTTAAAGAAACTTTAGGATTTCTTTGATTTGTATGCTATTATTAATAATTTGGAACATTCTTTCATATGGTTGTTACTAGTTTTAAATTCCTGCTTTTAGAGCTATTTTTCATATCCTTTGACTACATCTTTATCAGGGAAGGATGCTTAGTCTTACATATTCTATTAGTTGTCTATATCTCTTGAATATTAGACTCTTATCAGTAATATACTCATACATGCCTATACGTTTGCACTTGAACACTTCCTTTATTCCAAGTATGCTAATTTTGTTTGTATAAAACTTTTTAAATTTAAGTTTCCTATTATCTAAATTTGCTATTTTAGATTTTGTAATTATTTCTATTCATTGGTTGGTGCATAGTTGTAATATATATATACACATATACATATGTATATGTGTATATATATACATAAATATATACATATAATAGTTCTTTTCTAGAATACAATTTGAACAATGTTAATTTTATGCATAAATATGGTTAAGCATGTCATCTGGGAAGTCAACCAACATTTATTTGCCAACATTTTTGTAGTTTGATTTTTATTTTCATCCCATGAATCTATTTAGAATTTATTATGGCATATAGTTTTGTGTTACTTTTAAAAATGTGTAAGTTTGAAATAGACACCTAATTTGCTTTTATTTAATTGAAGATGTTAGTCTAACCTTCTAAATGCTTTCTAGTTTTGGAGGAAAGAAATGAGTTCTGGACATGTTGATTTTAAGCCATCTACTGGACATCCATTTCAGGATATCTAAAAAGAAGTTGGAGATGTGAGATTAGAGGTCAGTAGAAAATTTAGGGAATGATAGGTAAATTTGAGAATTATTAGCATAAAGATGATAATGATATGTATGGGAGCTGATGAGATTATTAAGTGAAGCAGTATAAGGGAGAAGAAAGGAGGACCCAGGGCAAATCATTCTTGCTTGTCCTTGATGTCCTTCCTAAAATAGAGTTCCAAGAACTGAAAAAATAATACAACTGTGCTTTTGCTGGAGAAGAATAAAATTCCTGCAGGTTACAAAATAATAGTTCTTTTCTAGAATACAATTTGAACATTGTTAATTTTATGCATAAATATTTTTAAGCATGTCAGTCAACCAACATGTATTTGCTAGACATTATGCTAAGAACTGAAGATACAACAACAAATATAGACCCTTCCCTCAAGAGACTACATTATAATAGAATAGATAATATGTAAATAACTCTTTCTTACTCTCTTTCTCTCTCTGTATATATATAATATATATATTTTTGTATGTATATATACATATGTACATATACATATGTGTTTGTGTGTATATATGATATATATATACATATATACATATTCATATTTATATATGAGATTTAAAGAATACATGGAAGGTAATCTTGGAGGGAAGACACTAACAACCAGTGGGAATAGGAAGTAAAGACCTCATGTAGACAATGAGATTTTAGCTAAATCTTGATAGAAGCCGAAGAGTCTAACAGGTAAAAATGAGGCATCATAGCCTTCTCTGAATTGGGTACAAGCTACCTAAGGTCAGTGGATAGAGTATTGGGCTTGGAACCAGGAAGACTCGTCTTCATGAGTTCAAGTCCTGCCACAGACACTTATTGTGTGACTCTGGGCAAGTCATTTAATCCTCTTTGCCTCAGTTTCTTCATCCCTAAAATAAGCAGGATAAGGATTGGCAAACTACTCCAATATCTTTGCCAAGAAAACCTGAAACAGGGTCAGGAAGAGACAGAAACAACTGAAAAAATGATTAAACTGAACAGCCCATATAAAGGCAGAAATATGAGAGAAAGAATGTCATGTTCAAGTTAGCACAGGCAATTACATGTTAAGGAAGAAAGGTCAGACAAAGAATATATTCCATTGTTAATAAACCTATGTCCTTTTAAAAAGAAAACCTAACTTTTTGTGTCAACATAGTGGATTTATTATTAGAAGTAAATTAAATGGTGAATTTTTGCTAATATATATTTTATGTAAGATGAATTTGAATAAAAATTTGAAAGACAGCCTTTTCATTTAGTTATAGGCTTCACTAATTTAAATTGCTGGACTCAAGTTGAAATGCATATGTATTATCTTTTTTAAGTTATATCAAAGGGTCAGTGAAGCTCCCACAGAAAAATGGAATATCAGAGATATTTCAGACAGTAGTTAAAAATTTCCAAAGCCACACCTCATATTTTACATTCAATTTCACACAGTTTCATACAGGATATATAGTGACTGGTGATATATTCATTAAAGTAATGTGAATGTTCAGATCATGAAAAGAATAACTTGGGGAAGGTTACAATTTTTGGGTTAAGATATTAATAACATTGGGACAGAAATATTCTGAGGTGAAGTATTTTGATGAAATTTTCTGTGAAAATGACCCTAGGTTCTTGAAAATCATGTCAACAAAGTACAAAATTTCAAGTCCTATCAATCTGCAGTCTTCAAGTATGGCCTCAATGAGAGATTAGCTAATTTTTTGGAGAGATTCATCGCTAGAAGTATGGACACCAGGTGATGAATTTTTAAAATTTTTTTCTAGGGTAGATTTATCTTATTTTTTAAATGTGCATTTTAAAAAATAATTTCCAAATTCTATCTGTCCCTCCGGATCTTCCCAATCTACTGACAAGGCAAGCAATATGATGCCCATTATACACATAAAATTATGTGAAACACATCTCCATGTTATCAATATTGTGAAAAGAAGAAAAATTAAGTGGAAAAAATTACTTCAATTCTCTGTGTGTGTGTGTGTGTGTGTCTCAGAGCATTTTTCATCATGAGTGCTTTGGAATTCCTGTGGAATACTATATTGATCAATCTTTCACAGTTGATTATAATTACAATATTGCTTTTAACTGCGTACAATGTTCTCCTGGTTCTGTTCACTTTCTTTTGCATCAGATCACATAAGAATTTCAAGGATTTTTTTTTTCTGAAACCATTCCCTTTGTCATTTCTTACAACTTAATAGTGTTCCTGATAATATTCGACAATTTGTTTAGCCATCTCCCAATTGGTAGGCATCCCTTCAATTTCCAATTATTTGCCCCTACAGAAAATTACTGCAACAAATATCTTTATACATATAAGGGATGAATTATTTTGGCAATTAAAACATTAAAATTCAGTTTGCTAAATAAAATATCATTACTGTTTCTCTAACTGAAGTACATTGATGCAATCATGGAGCCTTTGAAATATAGGAATGAAGTACAAAGGTGGCATTATTTAGCTGGACTGTTTGAAAATAGTGGCATCCTCAACGAGTATACAATGGGAGATGATGGAATCACCTTTATAGAAGATATCAGCTATCAGGGATGATATGGTGGGAGTTCCTTGGTTGTGGTGAAATGTGAAGTATAATAATATTTGATACTGTGATTCTCTAACTAGATAAGAATGATTGATTTAGGGATTTTGAATTGCTAGTTTAATTAATTGCTAGTTTAATTGCTAGGGAAATTTGGAAGATGTAGTTTTAAGATACCTTATAGAACCATATTTATGTTTCTGTGCATTGTAAATCATCATGAACTTGCATACTTCTATATTTTTGAATGTTTCTCTTGAAGGTCAAGAAATGAACTTTTTGCTACTAGATAAATATATCATTTAGCTAAGAACTACATCTGACATTTCGACAGGGTACTCTGACTTTTTTACTAAAATACAATTAAAAATAAGATACAAAATGATAAAATTGAATTAAAAGCATCCAAAAGAAGGAGATGGATTGAATACTTTCAGGAAACAGAATTGATCAAATTATAATATTTGGGCAATGAAATTAGCTTAAAGATTTTGAAATATAATGAAAAAAAAACATGATTACACATTTTTCTTTTTTTTTCACAAGAAAAAGGAGACAAATTCAAATACTGAGATAAAATATTTCCTGTAACTAAACTCGTAGAGAAGTTTATCATGTCTTTGGATAAATAGGAAAATATACCCAAAGTCTTAATAAAAACATTACTATCTAAATGAACACTTCCAGTGTCTACACTCTCTAAAGTAAAAGTATAATCATTCATTGATGAAGGCATTTTTATTTTAAATGAGAGGCTTCAATAATGTAGTCCACACTTTCTTTTTGCTAATCTAATTTTACCTAGACGTAAAACTTGAAAAAAGTAGATGAGTGAATAGTTAATACATCTAGTCCATTAGGCTATTTTCTCCCTAAAATTAGATTTCTTAAATTATAGGTACTTGAGTCCAGCCCATTAACAGTCACTATAGTATCATTGAGTAACTAGAGGGATATCTCTGAATTTATAATTAGCAAAGACCATTGGGTTTAACAATAAGAAAAAATTGTTTAGGATTCATCCTTACCTACTCTGTTCTTTGGATCAACCTTTCCGTATCTTACATAGTACCAAGTAGCTTGAATAATTACTAATTTGTAGTATAATTTGACATATGGAAGGATAATGATTCCTTCACCTTCATTAACATTATTGTTCCTATTATTTATTTTGAGATTTTAGAACTTTTGTTCCTCCAGATGAATTTTATTTTAAGTAGCTTAATAAAATATTCTTTTGATATTTTGATTGACCTAGGACTAAGTGCATAAATTAATTTAGGCAGTATCACTAATTTAATTATAAGGGCATAGTTCACTCATGAATGATGAATATCATTCCAACTATTAAATCAGTCTTTAAGTAAAATTTTGTTACAATATCTGTAGAATTTTTGAATATTCTTTACAAGCATTGTTCCCAGATATTTTATGTTTTTTGTGGTTATTTTGATTAAGATTTCCCTTATTATCTACCTGGGATTTTTTGTTGTTGTTGTTGCTATATAGAAATGCTTTTGAATTTTGTGGCTTTATTTTGTATCCCACTACTTTCCTAAAGGTATCAGGTTTTTATTTTGTTTTTTTTTAGTTCCTTAGCTGATTTATAACTTTCTTTGGAAACAGAATGTAAACCAGAAATAGCCTGAAACCAATGAAGTAGCCTTCAACATCTTTGGCCAGTGTAACTCACTTATTCTTATACTTATACTCAGCTTAAGGAAACAAACATAAGTTGCCTGTGAGTGTGACAAACAGGAAAATGTCTGAAGGTAATCTGATGCCTAGCAAACCTGCCTCAGCTCTGAATGGGTAAAGAACCAACTGTCAAGAAGACATTACACAATTAGCTGAAGAATGCATTCCTGTTGGTCCTGAAAAAAAAATAGTTTCTTTTGATGATTACTGATTTACTTTTAGATTGCATGTCTATTCTGGTAGATTTATAAGCTTTCTGTCATACTGAGTAATTTTTTCTGTTATGAAATATAAGAGAACAAGACACTGTATAGACTACTCTTTGAAATAGTTTTTATTATGGAGAGACCTATGAATACTGCTGAGTGCACTAATGCAATCACAGATGAGAAAAGACCTTTTGACAAATTCAAGATCCTCTGAAACCAATCTTCTTTTTTAGCCTTAGGTATTTAGGATGGGTGTGGGGCATTCATGCTGACATCACCGTGATAAAATAAAACAGTTCCCTTCCTGTCCCATAAATCTCAATGAAAACCCAAAAGAATGATCTTGTTCACTGGATTTCATCACAAAAATGCTTCCCATCCCCCAGCTGTATGACAGAGATCCTTTCCCCTGACCTTGGGAACTGTCAGGAGTCCAGGTTTATCATCCCATCATTTCAATTTCAAGACAATCAACCTGTGGATTTGTTGATTATTAGTCATGAATAAGAAATCTTCCCAGTCAAGTTCTATATTACTTTGGATTGCCAAACAAATCCTGTTGAGAACTTCTTGTATAAGTCAGGGGAGAAAAAAGTCAGGAATACTGTAGGAATACTAAGAATTTTACAGAAAAATGATTGGCCAACCCATTAATTAGTATCTATTTATTATTCTATTGTAATGAATATACTTAAAATAAAATAGTATTTCTTGTGGAATCACTAACCCAGCATAGCTTCCTATTTTTAATAATCTACTTACTAAAATGTCAGGTGTTTTATTCAAACAAAAGTACCCTGACTTTCAAGGACAAGACCATGTTACCTGCTGAAATTCACTTATATAATACTCATGATATCCAAGGATCTTTTCATTTTCCAACAGGTCCTAAAGATTTTAAGGAAGTTTCAAGACTAATCCACAAAAAAATGTTAGCAAAGGCTATTGACAGTAAATATGAGACAAATGAATAAATTTGATAATTTTGTGGCTCTAATTTTAATAATAATAATGTTTCAAACAACTCATTATATATAGAATGGAGATGGAGGAGTTTGTGGGAAAGCCAGGAAGGGTGATATAAAGCAGAAACTCTCTGGCTTCTGGGATCTATACTGAAGCTGTGAAGGTTTGTTAGGAGTTAGTAAACCCTAACTATCTGATTTTATCACTGATTGGTTTAGCATCCTACTTAATGTGATGAAACTATTCCTGTGGATCTAAGAAACAAATTATCCAACATAATGTAATAAGTTGACCCTATTTAAAGACATCATTATGACCAACTATCTTGACACAGAGGACAGCAGAGCTAAGAGTGTTCTTTAATATTCTGGTATAACAAGAAGAAAAGATACATTTTTAATGAGAAATCTCAATACTTCACCTGCTAGAAATGTTTCATTAAAGATAGCCATAGCCACAGTTCCGGGGAAACCATGAATAAGGATGAAACTGATTGAACATATGAATATTTTCACTTGATGTCAATATTGTATTACAACAAAAGTGCAAACAAGTATCACAGGCTATTCAAACGAAGACTTTATACTGCTCTTTGTTAAAGGTGCCCTTAGTTCCAACTCAAATATGACATACAACATATGCTTTACCACTCATGAGCAGTTATTAAAAAAAAATTCCTGACCCTAGATTAGATAAAAAAGATGAACCTGAAGAATCATTAAAATCTGAAGAGGTAAAGATTGAATGCCCTGATGTCACTGAAAATCTTCACAATGCAAATTCTAGAAATTATACCTAATGATAATGCAGATCTAAGTTGGTGGGCATAATTAGAAAGGAAATCTAAAAAGCCATTTTTTACTTTGAAACCATTAATAAAACCTCCAGATTAATTATTCCCCAAATAGAATAATGTTAAAAGTTTTGATTTGCTATAACCACCCTCAGCAAACATTACCTATCAATTCTTGAAAGAAGGTTCTGCACATGTTACAATATGCAACAGCTATGAATCCTATAAAATCCAAAGAAGATCAGTGCCACTCTTAAGGAATTCTCCTATGGTAAAGCACCAGAAATCACCATGGGTGAAACAATTTGGTAGTGCTATTTTGAGTTTATAGGAAGACAATGGAAAATATCAAAATCTAGCTAAAGTGCAGTAAAAAAACCTTGACTGTCACATTACTTAATCAAAAGCAATAAAAATAAACAGAAAACAATTGAAAACAAAAAAACTTATCAGAGATTATAGAAATTTTAATCAGCAATTGAAAATAAAAAACAAACCTTAATATGATATAAGAAATCAAAATGTCACAGATGACAAAGCAAACAAACGAAAAAAAAAAACCCTTCACTACAGCCTTCATATAGTTTCCTGGGGGTCATGGACTCAATGATGCTGGGTACTGAAGTGAAAAGGGAAGAGCTTTCTTAGTGAACCACACTTCCTAGATATACAGAAGTGACACAGGGACTAGTCCAACCTCAGAATATTTGGCCAAATACAGTGTGTTTGCTCCTCTACATTTTGTCCCACTAGCAGTGAAGCAATGCCAGGAAGCTGATTGAACTGATCAGGAAGAAGAATGAGAGGATCATGGGCACACATACCTTTGTGGCATCCATGAACTACATGGTGTAGACTGTGCTCAAGAACATTTGTGAAAAGTATGATAGAAGCCATGGACACAAAGATGAGAGTAACCAGCATGAGACCTTACAGAGTCTTGATAATTAAAGATCTGAAAGAAGATTTAAATATTCACTGTCTAAGTCTGAGCCACTTAATTATTGAGGATATCAGTGAGTTTCTGAAATGGAGTATTAATTTCACAAGTTTGTAATCCTTAAAGAAGTTTTGCCTTTCACACGGTTGGGGAGGTAGAATTTTTTCAGTACCTTACATTTGACTATGTCCCATCAGAACTTATCACTCTCTTCAGAACTAGTGGGGTGATTTCATCTATAAGAATCATGTTCTAAATATGTTATACCACACCAATGTTATATTCTAAAGTGAGAAGATGATGGGGTTCTGGTAGATAATTTACAACCTTCAATGGAGATGTATTTAAAATACTTACAGTAGATATCTTACTCCTGGCTTGAGAATGGGCAGAAACAAAATTGTATACAGTGACAGCAATATTGTGTTAAGAGTGGCTTTGAGTGAATAAGTTATTTTGTCTATTATAAAGACCCAAATTATCTATAAAAGACACTTGAAGAAAGACACTATCTGCATCCAGAGAAAAAACTGAAAAATAGAGGTGTGTATAGAATAACTTTACATGTGTTTTATATATGCACATATGTATGTATGCATACAGATACACATATGTATATATATACATACACACACCTACACATATACAGACATACACACCTATTTGTGTTTAATGATAGCCATCTCTAGGGCAGGGCAGGAGGGAGAGAGAAAAAGGAAAAAAAATACATGATAATTTTTGTTGTATATTTGAAAGGAATAATAAGTTGTCCATAGCAGATTTGTGGTTCCACATAAAATTGTCTTTTTGTTGCACTATGTTATGGAAATGCTTGATTTATTCTATGAATTAAAAATTAAAAAATAAACAATTAAAAAATTCTGTGTGAAAAAAAACTTGAACTCTAGATATAAACTACTGCCACTGAAGCCAATTTGAAATAGCAAATATCAGGCCATGTCCTTTGTTCTCTGGACCATAATAAAGTAGCAGAACTTGACCAAACTTCACAGAACACTTCCCTTAATAAAAGATTTGTTCTGTGAAACTTGGACTCAGTCAAAAGGCTACATCTAAGTTCATAGAAGGCCACGTGTGGCCTTGAGGATGCTAGTTGTCCAACCCTGGCCTAGTAATATGTGACCTGACAGGAAGAATTGCACAACTGAAACTCATTCTGTTTCTTGCATTAACAGATGACAAAGAGTATTAGACTGGTGCCAGACCATTATCCCATGCAAAACTGTTTTTCCTAATTTCCTGAGAACTACAATGATTCATTTAAGAATGTATTTAAAATGATGCTTTTTAATATATATCACCATTACAAATACTCATAATTTCCAAGCTACATGGAATAAAAGAATGATGAAGATGAGACCAACAACAACAGTGCAAGATATCAATGCAGTTTGTAAAAAAAACCGAATAGCGGGGACAGCTAGGTGTCACAGTGGATAGAGCTCTGGCCTTGGAGTCAGGAGGACATGAGTTCAAATCCAGTTTCAGACACAACTAGCATATAGCTCAAATGAAACTATCTGGTCCCAAGAAGTATGTATCAGAAGTTGTCGACTTTTATTAGACTTACATGACAAATCCCTGTGCTGCAAATATTGACCTTAGAATATCCTAAAGAATTTAACAAATACACTTCACTGGAAAAGAGACATTACATTGATAAAACTGTTTCCCATAATTTTCTGGACAAACATTAATTGTTAAAAAATTTTAAAAGTATTTTAATACATGTCATCATAGTGAATGCTATAATCTCTAAGCTATGTTGAATGAAAAGAGAACTAGAACAAGTAATCAAAAACAGAGAGAATCAGAATGAAGTAATTATCAACCCAATCATATTGTCAGCTGTTAAGAGTTTTCCAAAATTTACATTCAATGAGTCTACAAAAGATGACCTTTTCCCCCTCTGCTTTTGTTTAATTGAAAAAGCAATCATTTTATCCACCTGTATGATAAACCATGGAACAGTAAACATAACTGGATCATAGCAAAATAACAACCTGACCCTGGACCATTTCTATCTGAACTCCATCAAACTAGTTGAGTGAGATAATAATGATGACAACTGATATTCATATAATATATTAATGTTTGCTAGTTGTTTCATATACATTACTGCATTAGTCTGTTAATAAATTCTATAAAATGACCACTGTTAATTAGTCTTCTTTGAAAATAACCAATTTACTTTGAGTAATACAGTAGTCTAAAAGAATTCAGATATAGTAGAGAGTTTTTTATCTTTTTTTGAGTGGTTGCACAAATCAAAAAAAACCTGGCTTCCAATGAGGTGAATCAGGTGAAGGAAAAGAAATAATTGGTATTTATACTTAAATTTGTGTTTAAAAAGTATCTCTTACAAAGTGTTCAACAAATTTATGAAATCTTATAGGGGAGAAATCTCTGCCAATAGAATTCAGATTGTTCTCTCAATGAACTCCAAATGGTTAATTAAATCTACCTTAATTCCAATGGAGAGAGGGGAAAATCTTAATTTACTATATATACATAGAAGCATCATTCAAGTAGTGCTATAAAAAGAGACTGGGAGTAATGTTGTGTGTACATTCTCAAATCCTAATCATGTCCAGTTGAAAAAGTTTAATGTACCAATGGGATTGCTAACTGTGGGGATATTGCTATAGACTTGGGAATATGTCAGCTATTTGAAATACATATGTGTGTATATTTGTAATAGAAGGAATGCAACCTGATCTTTAAATATATATTTGTCAAGGAGGGGATTTGGGTAACGATTGCTAGCATCTTGTCTTCCAAGTAAGCAATATTTTCTTCCTGCTGAGCTGGTCTCAGAAAGCATTGCTGTTTTGCTGTTGTTGGTGGTGATGCTGCTGCTGCTGATTTGGTTACTGCTGTTATTCTAGTTTTGCCTTCTCCCAGTTTCTTTTTTTCTTGCAAATAATGGATTTAAGTCTTATTTCATTGCTATGTTAAATATGTGTGTATTCCTTGGATTATCAGATACAAAACTTCCTTCTTTTAACAAGTTCTGCAATGCCAATGACTTTTCTGAATGGCCAGAGAGAGTGAAAATATAGCAAATTTCTATAGGTATAATTAACCTTCTATAGGGCTGGTCTGAATGACTTCCATCAGAACAGTGATTAGTCAGTCTGTCAGTAAGCATTTATTAAGAGCCTGCTGTGCAGCACCCCCTGTGCTTAACCCTGGGGATGTGAAAAAAAAGTCAAAGACAGTCCCTATCCTCAAAAATGTGAAAATTTAATGAGATGTCACAAATTCCCTAGTTGCTGGGGATTGAGATTTGAATTACTAAAAAAAAATAAGGATAAGTTTAAGTTACTTAATATAATAGATAAAGTGAGGGTAAGCTTTAGAAAACAAATTATTCATTTGAAAGCGTGGTTACACATGTGATTAGAGGCAAATCATCTTGATACTTTATCTTAGGAAAATAAAAATGTAGGTATTGTTTGGTCCATCCTTCTGTAATCAGCAGTGGAAAGAGCACTGAACTAGAGACCTAGTTCAAACACAAATGTGACATTGACTATCTGTCCTGCCCCATCAGGACAGACCTAACCAGGCATCATATCCAAGATTTGGTCCATTAGGGTCTAGGACTCTCAAATTTTAAATTAGCCTAAAAACATAAGACTGGTCAAAAAGTCAAAGTTGCAGGTCTTCCAAGATAAGCAAATAGTCCAAATCACTCACAGAGGTGTTGTTGCCAGGCAAAACAGAAGGTCATAAAACCAGGAATGAAAATCATGTTGTGAGGGTTTGGCACAGTTTTTTAAAAATTTTTTTAGTAAAACAGAAGAGTAATTCCGATTACTGGGTAGTAGAGGTAGGGGCTATATCACATACTTATTCCAAGAGGGAAGCAAAGGATCTTAATAAAGAGAGAGAGAGAGGAGAGAGAGAGAGAGAGAGAGAGAGAGAGAGAGAGAAATTGGAGTAGGAACAGAACAAGCTAAATAAATAAATAAATTGAAGTAGGAACAGAACAAGCCACAAAAGTGAGGGGAGAAATAGACTTAAGACTTTCAAGCCAGGAAAGGATTGGCTAAAGTTTGTTATGTTGCCCACCAGGTACCTATGGTTTTCTAACTCTTGTGATCCAAATAATGTAATAATCTCTGAGCTTCAGTTCTGTTTAATTATTGTTGTTCAAACTTCTCAATCTGTCTGACTCTTCATAACCTTATTTGGATTTCCTTGGCAAAGATACTGGAGTGATTTTCCATTTCCTTCTCCAGCTCATTTTATAGATACAGAAACTGAAGCAATCAGGGTTGAATGACTTACAGTGAATAAAGTACCTGAGGCCAGATTTGAACTCACAAAGATGAGTCTTCCCGACTATAGGCTAAGCACTCCATGCACTATGACACCACCTAGATTCTCCTCTGTTAAACAAAGGTAACGGTATCTGTCCTACCTACTAGACAGGAGTCTGAAAATCAAACACAATCATGTATGTAAAACATTTTGAATTGTAAATTTCTATGCAATTATAGATCTCTGAGGAAGGATCTCATGTACCTTTTTTTAATCAAACAGAAGTTTCCTGTGAAAGAAAAATTGACAGTCTTGAAGAGGCTGTATTGATTGGAACTATGATGGCTAATCTTGAGTGGTATCTTCTGGTAA
Source organism: Phascolarctos cinereus (assembly GCF_003287225.1). NCBI lineage: Eukaryota > Metazoa > Chordata > Mammalia > Diprotodontia > Phascolarctidae > Phascolarctos > Phascolarctos cinereus. The sequence continues at coordinate 400,627,981 of NW_027555847.1, forward strand.
AATTTCATGATATAACATTTTCCAGTTGTTTCCCTTTGATTGAGAATATTAATGCCTTCCTGAAGGCATCATTCTCTTTTTCTTTGCTGTACCTTCCATAGCAACTAACATAAAGGTAGATAATACAGTGGATAGAGCTCTGGAAAGGTCTGAATTAAAATCTGGTGACAGACTGGCTATGTGACCCTGGGCAAGGCATTTAATCCTTATTTGCCTCAGTTTTCTTCTTTAAAATGAGGTCACACTTGAGAATTAATGGCAAACCACTCCAATATCTTTGTTAAGAGAACTCCATAAATAAAAGTCCATAAGGTCACACATAGTCAGACACAACTGAACAACAACATGCTTTTTTAAATCCATTAGTTGAGCTGAAGGTCAATAAACCAGAGAGTCACAGAATTTTTGGAAAAGAAATTAGTGGCTAGTTCAATCCATACGAAGAAAAAATATTTCCCACTAAATAATAGCAGGTGGCTATCTACCCTTTGCTTGAAAGCTTCCAATGAGGGCAAACCCATTGACCTCAAGGTAACTCATAATATATCCAACATTTCTAATTGTTAGAAAGATGTTCCTGATATCTGGCCAAATTTGCCTCTTTAGGACTTCCACCCATTATTTCTACTTCTGCTGTCTACTAATTTTCATGAAGTTTGGAAAATTATTAATATTTATTTATTGAATTATACAAATAGATATCACTACAGTTTGTTGTTTTGAGAAAGCATCATTAAATCTCATTAATGTATAATTTATAGCTTTTTGAAAAAGTTTTAGAACACACACTATAAAATGGGAATTCATGCTTATTTTAATAATTTAAATAAAGCCACAGTCTATGTTTACAAAACAATTTTCACAGACTTGTCATTTTTTAGAATTTATGAAACCAAAAAAAGAATTAGAACATTATTTTTTTTGTAATTATGTATCACTGCGGTATGAAATTTTATTCAAAATTTAGAAGCAAATGTAAACTATGAAGACAATACCAATATATCAATGTGTAGCAAATGTGTGTGTTATATATATATATATATATATTATATATATAAATATATATATATATATATATAACACACACATATACACACACATACAGTCATATACATATACACATGCATATATATATATATATGTCTGTGTATGTATATATAAAGATGTGTATATATGTGCGCATTTGCTAAACTTATAGTCAACTCAGTGAGGTAAAGCAGTGGGTTTAAGAGAAGCAATACTCTTTCAGGCCACTAAGGTCTACATCATGATAGGAAGGAAATCTGTCAAATTAATCTCTATTACTAGAAAAACCAATATTCGCATTTTGCCATCCTTGGCTATGGAGGCTTAGAAAACACTCATATTGGGTCCCCTTAGTACATACAGAGTGTCAGTAGATGGTTTGAAGAATCAATTATATAGAAATATTAGTATTTTGAAGCAATTTAGCAAACCCCATGTTTGGTAATTCATCATAGAAACAACCATAGAAATCCCTAGTTGGGTATTTAAAATAAAATTTAGGTTTCATCAATTGATTCTGAGCTCACTTAGCCATAATATTTAAATGCTATTACACTAAAAATAACTAAACAGATCTTATCCCCTTAGCCATATTTAACAAATGCTCATGAACCAGAATGCTAGGTTAAAGGGAATTTGATCTAACACAGCCACAGAGGTTTATCAAGTATAATGAAAGCCTCTCATTTTCCAGCAGATGTTTGGTGATGCATACATAACAAAATGCAATGGGTAGTTGGAAATGGATCATTCCTAAAGGCTCTGCATTCTCTAATATTTCTCTCACCCCAGCCTCCCTTCTCAGATCACTTGTACACTCATGATCCCTAATAGTTTTCCATAGATGTTTTGGATAATATTGAATTTGAATCATCTGTGTTCCTATCTGTCTCAACAGCCTGACTCCAGAGTACCATGAAATCTCCTAGAGAAATCACTTGGCTGTTTGACTGGACAATGCAAGTACAAAGGAGTAGCTAAAATGTATCATTTTTAGCTTTCCAAACACTGTTCCAATGAGTTTGAAGCATTGTCTTCCCAATGTATTGTAGCAAAAGTTACTAGATTCTGTTCTAATTATTTCATAATATTTATTGCTTAGCTTTATCTTTTCTTTGAGAAAATAGAATGTCTATTCTATATTTCGGAGTAGGGGAGATTCTAAACATTAAAGTCTATAATGTCAAAGTTCAGGATTTGTGGATAAAGGTAGCAGGAAGTTTCATTGAAGATTGCCTGATTGGTGAATATCATTGCTTTGATCCATATACCTGAAAGGAAAATTCTAGCAATTGGATGACTGCTGGAGGATCACAATAACACTTTCTCTCTTCTGTGTATTTATTCTTTATTTTCTATTATTGAAAAATTGTTTATAGTTCTTGTCATACTCATATGATTCTCAAATCATTGTTTAAAAGATTTTTCATTGTATGGAAATAAAAGGTTCTGGCTGAATGTCAAGAGCTTTATTTTGTCATATAATGTATTTTATATGATAAAATAGATAGTTGGCAGAACTTCATTCCTGTAACAAGTATAACCACCATTTCCATTTTATTAGGCTTCATCTGATTATTCCTACATTTTCTCTTTTTAAATAATATTGTAAAAATAATTTTAACATTCATTTGTTTTTAAATTGAGCTCCAAATTATTTTCCTTCATGCCTGCTGTCTCCCCTCAAAGAGAAGGCAAGCAATTTGATATGTTTTACATGTGCAGCCATGCAAAAAAAATAGTTTCATATTAGTCATGTTATGAAAGAAATAATTAATCTTTCCCTAAAAAAGTTAAAAATAGCTTCAGTCTGCACTCAAAATCTGTCAGTTCTTTCTCTGGAGGCAGATAGCATGTTTCACCATGATCATTCTATTGCTGAGAATAGCTAAGTGATTCACAGTTGATCATGGTACAATATTGCTAGTATTGTGTACCTGCTCACTTCACTTTGCATCAATTTATGTAAATCTTTGCAGGCATTTCTGAAAACATTGTGCTCATCATTTCTTGTAACACAATAGCATTCCATCACAATTGTGCACCATAACTTATAAAGTCATTCTCCAATTGATGGGTATCCTCTAAAATTCTAATTCTTTGTCACCACAAAAAGAGCTAGTCTAAACATTGTATACATATGGGTTCTTTTCCCTTTTTAAAATCTCTTTGGGATACAAACTAAAGATATGCTTAGTTTTCTAGTTCTTTGGTCATGATTCTAAAGTTCTCTCCAGAATAGCTAGTTCAGTTCACAATTCGACCAACTGTGTACTAGTGGATCAATTTTTCCACATCTCCAACATTTGCCATTTTCCTTTTTGGTCATATTAGCCAATGGTAGGTGTGGGGTGGTACCTTTGAGTTGTTTTAATTTGCATTTTTCTAATCAATAGTAATTTAAAGCATTTTTATATGACTATAGATAGTTTTGATTTCATTGTCTGCAAACTACCTGTTCATATCCTTTGACCATTTATCAATTGGGAAATGACTTGTATCATTTTAAAGTTTGATTCAGTTCTCAATATATTTTAGAAATGAGATCTTTATCAGAGAGACACTAAAAAATATTTTCCCAGTTTTATGATTATCTTCTAATCTTGGCTGCACTGGTTTTGTTTCTGCAAAAACATTTTTTAATTTAAATGTCATCAAAATTGTCTGCTTTACATCCTTCTTCAATTCTAAGGTATAGAAACAACCACTTAACATGTAAAGTGAAAATTGACATTTACTTTCAACTGCAGAAATTAACTGTTACTTCACACTTTAAGAAAGCCTATTATGAAGAATATCAAACTTATAAAATAAAAAAAATGAAAGGATGAGTCAATTTAAGGATTCTGTACCAATGGTTTCAACCAAGGAACCTTAAATCTAGCACTTCAATCAGTTAATTAACAAATGTTCATTAAATTACAACAATGTATCCAATATTACATTAGATGTTGTTAGTATTACAAAAGAATAATATCCTCAAGGATCTTAAAATGTTTCTACATGTTTTTTTTTCATAAATTAATGCTACTCATGAGGTAATTGGGATAAATAGAATCAGAATGTAAAATGTTAATAGCCATTGACTATTGATAATAAAGGATAAACCCAAAATATAAAGTAAATATATGTGGAATGACTATATTGTGATGGACAAAAAGATTAATGGCATGTTATCAGGCATGCATTTATTACATAAGGTGAGATTTAATAACTTAGTAAAAGCATTACTCACATTCTAAACGGTATAGAGCTTAATAGAAAACACTCAACTTTCCTGGGTTTTTCTGAAAGATGTAAAAAAATTTATTTTACTTTGTTGTTTCCTTGTTGAATGGTTCCAA